>NC_069504.1:214203975-214518975 GCF_027579735.1 Bombina bombina | reverse complement strand
CTAAGGATGTGCGGGCTTGTCAGAAGAGAGTAACTGATATTAGAAAAAACATAAAGAAAAAGGTTTGCAGGGAAAAGCAATCTGCCAAAGGAACCGGTGGAGGCCCTGGATATAGGGCCGAATTAACGGACTTTGAACAGATGCTTTATGCAAGGATGGGTGATGCCGTTGTGGTTGGCCTGGATGTCCCAGCAGACACTATGGATTTTAGAGGTAAGTTAAATGTAAACAACACCCAAATTTTGTTGTTCATGATTTAAAAAAAGAGAATGAAAAATTATATATCTTTATGATTGAAATCTATTATGTAATTATTTCGATTCAATAGATATTCCTTTATGGAAAGTATATGTAGATATGCTCAATATCTCTTTAATTTTGTAGATTTCTGCTATTGGATCTTAAAATTGTGATTAGTTTACATTTTTATTTGGAAAATAAGGATTATGGAGAAAATGGAGGCATGAACTATAATAAAAGTAATCTAGTCAGTTTTATAACTATCTATTGTCTATCTAAATCTATCTAAATATTTGAAATTGTGTTTTTATCTATAATTATTCAAATTTAATACAAGTATATTTATATTATTTAGAGCAAGAAGATGAGGGACGTCAGGAAGAGGAGATTGATGCACAAGAGGATCAACCTTTGGAAAATGAATTCACCTCACAAGACCAAGAACCCTCCACATCCACAGTACAAAGAGAAGAAGGGGAGAGTAAGTGATTTGTAAAAAACAACCAATAGTTGTTATATATTTTAATACACAATTAACAACCAGATGAGCACTGATGATAACTTGTGGGCTAATGTATATTTTGATTGTATAAATCGATGCTGTTGATATTCTAATATTATTTTTATGTTGTTGTAGGTGTTTGTGCATTACTACAATCCATGCAGGACAATTCTATATTATTATTCGAGGGTAGGTTGTCTTCTAATTGTCATGTTAATTTTTTGTTTTTTTATGAATGTAACCTATTAATAATACATATTTTCCATGTCCTACAGAAGATCAGGTTGAAATCAATTTGGAACCTCTGGTTAAGGATTCTGTATGTCCAGAAGATGAGGATGAGACTCAGATTGAGGGACACACATCAGAGGGACCAACACCACCAAATCTAGAAACTCCTCAGAATATCATGGTCAATGACTCTGAGGAAGATGAAAGACCAGAACAATTGATAAACCCAGAAGATGTCACAGGCAAGGGAAATGATATACAAAACCTCACAAACATGGCATTGGGGTTCAGGAATGAGCAAAGTGCATTTTTTAAAGAACTGATCAGATTACAAGAAGAAAGAAATGCAATTTTAAAAGCTAATTCAGAATTTAAGAGGGATTATTCCAAAAAGAAATTAGAAATTTTGAATCGAAGATTTCCTACTCAATAATTAATTATTAATATTTCTTGTTTTTGCACTTTAATGTTCAAATTGTTTTCATGTTGAAAAGTTAAACACTAGAATTTGGTTACAGTTTAAGTTATTTTTTAAAAAATGTTACTTGCTTCCAAAGTGTTCAAGTATTTGTTATTACAATAAAAATGTTATTTAAAATACAAAAACAATTAAGGCTGTTTGTTTGTTCAAAAAATTGTTATTAAAAGAATAAAAACTAAATTGTTTTATTAACAAATAAACACAACTTTTTTTTTCATCTGTCTGATTATATAACAGTAGTGAGGATTATTATTGTCGAATTTTCAAACAACTCCTGTGTTATCCATGGTTTCTGTAATACAATGTTAAAAGATAATTAGAAATTCAGAAATATAATACTAATTCTTTGCCCCCCCCCCAAAAAAAAATAAAATAACTTACATGAAAAATATCTCTCAATAATTTCCATACGGTTTTGAACACCGGCCCTAGTAGTGTGCCTGTTTAATATGTGTTGGGGGACATAGATGTCATCTGGTTGATCCTCAAGACACAAATCATCTTGGTTACCTTGAGATATTGCAATATTATGTAACATGCAGCATACTAAAATAATGTCATTGCACTTCTCTGGTGAGTATTGCAAGTCTCCCCCTGACCTGTCCAACACACGAAATCTCATCTTCAACACACCGAAGGTTCTCTCGATAGCACTTCTTGTACTACGGTGTGACTCGTTGAATTTGATCTCTGCACGTGTATGGGACGATGGTACTGGTGTCAGAAGCCAAGGCCTACACGGATAACCACTGTCACCTACAAATAAAAAATTAAAAGAATTATTACATTGGAATAACAATCTATATGCACTTTTAGCAATACAGAAATTAATGAAATAAATAATATAAATGAAAAGATCATAAAATTCATTTTCACAAAAAAAAAAGGTCTAAAGTGTATATATCATCTAACTACAAATCTATGTCCTTCAAAGTTGAAAACCAAAATTAAACATAAAAACAAGAACACCAAAAAATATAAAGTTAAACTCACCCAATAGCCAACCGTGGGGCATGTCTCCACGTTCAAACGATGTAAATAATGCTGATTGTTTGAGGATATGGTAATCGTGCAGGAACCTGGAAATCCTGAACGCACAGCCCAAATTTTTAGGTTGGCATCACAAACAGCCTGATCATTCAGTGAATGGAAGCTTTTTCTATTCCTGTATTGCTCCTCCCTTAAAGCTGGTGGTCTTAAAGCTATGTGGGTGCAATCAATTGCACCAAAAACATTAGGCATACCAGCTACTTGATAAAAAGATGCCTTAACTGTGTGCCATTCTTGCACATTCCTGGGTACAAAAATAATCTTCTTCAGATGTTTCAAAACTGCTTTTAAAACAATTCTTAGATGCCTGCAAAATGAAGGCTGGCTAATGCCCACCACAGCACTAGAGACTGCCTGAAATGAACCAGTTGACAAGAAATGTAAAACTGCTAATAATTTTAAAAGTCCAGGTATCGCCCTTGTTCTTCTTGTCCTAGGGTCTATGTCATTTTGGATCAGAGAGTAAAGATTTATAATACTCTCCCTATTTATACGAAATCTTTGCTTTATCTCCTTATCAGACGATGCCTGTAGTCCACACCGGGGTAAAAAAACTCTAGGCACTCTTTGGCGTCTCCGTATGGGCATATTACCATCAGCAAGACGATTTTCACGGCCCCTTGCCAAAGAAATAGCAGCCAACAGCAGAAAATATTCGATCTTCTCTCTCACAAAAAATGAAGTAAATGAAATGTTCTCCTCAGTGGATATGGAGAACTTTGGAGGGCGTAATTGTAGGAGAATATTAGGTTCTCCCATGGTGCAAAATAGTGATAAATATGAAATTTGGCGATCTGTTAGTCGATTTGATGAAAATACGACCGAAAAAGCGCTGTTTTAAGCTTCAATCGGCGCACATGTGCGCCTTGGCGAGATAGAATAGAGTGGTCGGATTTTTCGGTCGAAAATCTGTTTTTTTTGTCGTATTTTGTTTTAATACATAGGAGAGAATTTACGCCGGCGTATTTATAGGCGTAAATGTAGGAGAATTGCAATGATAAATGGAGCCCTTTATGTTTCATATGTATTTTTATTTGTATTAACATTTTAGCTTGATTATCAAACAGAAAATAATAAAAATTATCTTTAAAAAAAATAAATAAAAAATAGCCTGTCAAGTGAGGAATACAATGCTCCTGTAAGGTTACTCTTTTGGGTAAATTTCATGAAAAATGAAGCAGTAGTTTAAGGTTAATATTTTTTTCCTACATGTGACTAACTAACCAATTTTAAAACAAAAATGTCATATTAGTTAATTTTAACTTCACGATCAGACAATTAAATTAATAACACATTTACTTAAATGGATGTAAGACTTCTGTGTTTTTTCCTTTTTCCAAAATATGTTTTCATAAATGAGTGTCTACCTATATCAAAAGTTCAAATCACTGTTAAAGTAATATCATATACAGTTGGTATTGACAAAGGAATGCTCTAGTGTAGATTTTTATTGCAAAGCTTAATCTTTCCTGTGACATTCTCAGAAATATGTATTTTTTATGTTTACCCTTTTGAGGTACATTTACAAACAGATTATGTTTCCTCTAGGTCTTAATTCTTGTTTAACTCCATTAAAATTGTCTAAGGCACTGGCACTTTATACATAAATAATAAGTATACAAAAAGATAATTGTTATGTACAATGGCATATGAGGAATTGTCCATGAATGCTTGTTGATTTGAAGGACAATTAATAATACATGATGTATAAAAAAGTGTTATTTATTACCCAGGACAGCTGGAGTAATACAGAGGCTGTTTGTGATGATTTTCCATTTCAAAGGCCTTAAATTCCACAACAGTGCTGCAGCCTTTTGCGTGAACTTCATCTCAATAATATATCAGTGAACACTGTCTTCATATTGCAACATTCCAGTCCTCCGCAAGCATGCACAATTTCCATCTTTTATTCAGATCAAATCTTTCCAACGTAAAATAGATCTGACAACATGACAGAACAATGTAACAGTTTTCACAGTTAGATTTTTCTAACAACTAATTATGAAATTATTACCTGTTTTAAAAGGTAATTATTATACTTCTGTAGGATCTATCCATCTGCATGACTGTCTGTCTGTCTGTGTATCTAATCTATTCCTATCTATCTATCTATCTATCTATCTGTCTGTCTGTGTATCTAATCTATTCCTATCTATCTATCTATCTATCTATCTATCTATCTATCTATCTATCTGTCTGTCTGTGTATCTAATCTATTCCTATCTATCTATCTATCTATCTATCTATCTATCTGTCTGTCTGTGTATCTAATCTATTCCTATCTATCTATCTATCTATCTATCTATCTGTCTGTCTGTGTATCTAATCTATTTCTATCTATCTATCTATCTATCTATCTATCTGTCTGTCTGTGTATCTAATCTATTCCTATCTATCTATCTATCTATCTATCTATCTATCTGTCTGTCTGTCTGTCTGTGTATCTAATCTATTCCTGTCTGTCTGTCTGTCTGTGTATCTAATCTATTCCTGTCTGTCTGTCTGTCTGTCTGAAAAACATCAAACAGCCAATTATTGACTCCTTCAACTCCATTAAAGTTTGCTGTGCAAACTGGACAAAAATTGATTGAAACTTGGGCATTTCCCCCTCTTTTTAGTGGTACCTAATTAATTAATTCATTCATTCATTAACGTATCTCAGTTTTATTTTTTTAAGCAGCCCAAAATGATCAGATTTTGTTTTTCACCCTGATTGGATAACCTTGTTATCTCGGGCTTTTTTTACTGTGGTTTTTCCTCAGTGTCCCTGCATATCAGTGAAGCAAATGTAAGCAACCAATGTTAACGGACTTGCAGATAATTATGATTAATTGCTGATGGTTTTCTACTGTATTTCAATATTCTTTTTTTTTACTTAAAGGGATATGAAACTCAAATTTTTTCTTTTGTGATTCAGACAGAGCAGGCAATTTTTAAAAAGTTTCCAATTTACTTCTATTATCAAATTTCCTTTATTCCCATGCTACCATGATACCTAGGTAGGTGTCTGGAGCACTATATGGCAGGAAATAGTGCTGCCATCTAGTGCTCTTGCAAATAAATAACATTCTTGTAAAACGGCTTCTATATAGTGCTTCAGAAATGTGCAGGCTCCTAAGATTATGCCCCTGGTTTTCAACAAAAAATACCAAGAGAATGAAGAAAAATTAATAATAGAAGTAAATTAGAAAGTTGTTTAAAATCTTTCTGAATCCCGAAAGAAAAGTTTTGTTTTTATATCATTTTAACCAATAATAACAAATCAATAACCTCACATTCGGCTAGATTACGAGTTTTGAGCGCTATAGGGAAATTAACGAACGCAACAAAAGTGGCGTTATTTAATCCCCTATAGCGCTGCCATTACAAGTTTTAAAAATAAAACAGCTTGTGCGGGCGATATGGTTGCGTTGAGCTCCATACCGCACCAAAAACAAGCGATGTGTTTGACGTGCTCGTGCACGCTTCCCCCATAGACATCAATGGGGAGAAGGTGTCAGAAAAAACACCTGCGATCGCGGAATGAAAAGCTCCATAACGCAGCACCATTGATGTCTATGGGGAAAGAAAACTAACGTGAAAACCTAACACCCTAACATAAACCCCACGTCTAAACACCCCTAATCTGCCCCCCACCGACATCGCTGCCACCTACATAATGTTATTAACCCCTAATCTGCCGCTCCCGATATCGCCGCCACTTGAATAAATCTATTAACCCCTAATCTGCCGCTCATGATATCGCCGCCACTATACTAAAGTTATTAACCCCTATTCCACCGCATCCCCAACATCGCCGCCACTATATTAAAGATATTAACCACTATTCCGCCACTAACCCCAAAACCTCTGGCCTCCCACATCACTACCACTAAATAAACCTATTAACCCCTAAACCCCCAGCCCCCCACATCACAAAAATCTAAATTAAACTATTAACCCTTAACCCTAACACAACCCTAACCCTAACGTAACCCTAACCTTAACGTAACCCTAACCCTAACACCCCCTAACTTTAACATAATTTAACTAGAGCTAAACTAAAGTTACAATTATTAACTAAATAATACCTATTTAAAACTAAATACATACTTACTTGTGAAATAAAACCTAAGCTAGCTACAATATAATTAATAGTTATATTGTAGCTAGCTTAGGTTTTATTTTTATTTCACAGGTAGCTTTGTATTTATTTTAACTAGGTAGACTAGTTAGTAAATAGTTATTAACTATTTACTAACTACCTAGTTAAAATAAATACAAACTTACCTGTGAAATAAATCCTAACTACCTTACACTAAAAACTAAAATTACAAAACCCCCCCACTAAATTACAAAAAATAAAAAACGAAATTATCCAAAATAAAAAAGAATTACACCTAATTTAATAGTGCTATCAAAATAAAAAAGACGACCCAAAAAACAAACAAAAAAAAAACTAGCCTACAATATACTACCAATGGCCCTTAAAAGGACCTTTTGTGGGGCATTGCCCCAAATATATCAGCTCTTTTACCTGTAAAAAAACACACAAAGACCCCAAACAGTAAAACCCACTACCCAACCAACCCCCCAAAATAAAAAAACTAATTCTAAGAAAACCTAAACTACCCATTGCCCTGAAAAGGGCATTTGTATGGGCACTTAGCTCTTTTACTGCCCAAACCCTAAACTAAAAAAAAAAAACACCCCAAAAAAAACGTTAAAAAAAATCTAACACTTACCTCTGACGATCCACTTACAGTTTTTGAAGTCCCGCTTGAACAATCAGAACTATCTGATTCAAATTAGCCAATAGAATGAGAGCTGCTTAAATCCTACTGGCTGATTTGAATAGCCAATAGGATTTTAGCAGCCCTAATTTCTATTGGCTGATTCAATTTTTTCAGCCAATAGGAATGCAAGGGACACCATCTTGAATTGCGTCCCTTGCATTGAAGATTCAGTGTATGGCGGCGCCCATATGAAGATTGAAGAGGCCATCTGCATGAAGACTTCTCGCCGCTTGGATCAGGACTTCAACGCCGGGATGAAGATTGAAGAGGCCATCTGGATGAAGACTTCTTGCCGCCTGGATGAGGACTTCAACTCCGGGATGAAGATCATTCAAGTGGGACTTCAAAAACTGTAAGTGGATTGTTGGGGGTTAGTGTTAGGCTTTTTTTTTAAAGTTTTTTTAGGTGTTTTTTTTTTTTAGTTTAGGGTTTGGGCAGTAAAAGAGCTAAATCCCTTTAAAGGGCAATGCCCATACAAATGCCCTTTTCAGGGCAATGGGTAACTTAGGATTTTTAAAATTAGGTTTTTTATTTTGGGGGGGTTGGTTGGGTGGTTGGTTTTATTGTTGGGAGGTCTTTGTGTTTTGTTTACAGGTAAAAGAACTGATATCTTTGGGACAACGCCCCACAAAAGGCCCTTTAAAGGGCCATTGGTAGTTTATTGTAGGCTAGTTTTTTTTTTATTTTGGGTGGGCTTTTTTATTTTGATAGGGCTATTAGATTAGGTAAATAAAAACACAGAAGCACTCAACCTGGGAACGAACAATAGCATAATAGCTTGTTCTATGGCTAGTTACCACCCTAGAAGCAGCCTCTTTTTGCTCAATATGTGCCTTTTACAAAGAAGAACTTTCCTGTAGCATATCAGATTAGATTAGGTGTAATTCTTTTTTTAATTTGGATAATTTTGTTTTTTTTGTTGGGAGGTCTTTGTGTTTTGTTTACAGGTAAAAGAACTGATATCTTTGGGACAACGCCCCACAAAAGGCCCTTTAAAGGGCCATTGGTAGTTTATTGTAGGCTAGGTTTTTTTTTATTTTGGGTGGGCTTTTTTATTTTGATAGGGCTATTAGATTAGGTAAATAAAAACACAGAAGCACTCAACCTGGGAACGAACAATAGCATAATAGCTTGTTCTATGGCTAGTTACCACCCTAGAAGCAGCCTCTTTTTGCTCAATATGTGCATTTTACAAATAAGAACTTTCCAGTAGCATATCAGATTAGATTAGGTGTAATTCTTTTTTTAATTTGGATAATTATGTTTTTTATTTTTGTAATTTAGTGTTTGTTATTTTGTTAACTTAGTATTTTTTTGTAATTAGATACTTTGTAATTTTTAGAGTAGTGTTAGGATTTTTTTTAATGTGTATTTTAGTTTAATTTAATTGGAAGTTAGTTTAATTTTAGTTTCATAATTATATTAGTTTAATTGTTAGTTTAAACTTAGTTTTTTTTATCTTGACAGGTAAATTTTTATTTAATTTAAGATAGGGAAATTGTATTTTTAATATAAAGTTAGGGGGGCGTTAGGTTTAGGGGTTACTAGTTTAAATGAGTTTATTGCAATGCGGGGGGCTTTCGGTTTAGGAGTTAATAGTTTACTTTATTATATTTCATTGTGGGGGGCTTTCAGTTTTAGGGGTTAATAGGTTTATTATAGTGGTTTATGGTGTAGAGCTTAATAACTTTAGTATAGCGGGGCCATGTGGGCGGATGGCAGATTAGGGGTTAATAATATTTAAATAGTGTGTGCGATGTGGGAGGGTGGCGGTTTAGTAGTTAATAACTTTAGTATAGTGGTGACGATGTTGGGGAGCAGCAGAATAGGGGTTAATATTCTTTTTTAGTGGCGGCGATGTTGGGAGCGGCAGATTAGGGGTTAATACATTTATTATAGTGTTTGCGATGCGGGAGGGCCTCGGTTTAGGGGTTAATAGGTAGTTTATGGGTATTAGTGTACTTTTAACACTTTAGTTATATGTATATAGAGTTTTATGTTACAGATTTGTAGCGTAAAACTCATAACTACTGACTTTAGATGGCGTTACAGATCTTGTCATTTTAGGCTGTAACACAGGTTTTTTAGCTTACCGCAAAACTCGTAATACCAGCGCTATGGGAATCCTATGAAAAAACGTAATTTTTACGAGTGCTGGACTGACATTGCGTTACAGGCTAAAAGGCTTGCGTTACAGCTATACCGACAAGACTTGTAATGGCTGCAGTGCTGTTTTAACGCTGAAAATACCATATTTTCAGCGTTAAAAGACGAACGCACAAACTTGTAATCTAGCTGTATGTCTCTAAAGTGCCAATCTGAATTTATACGCATTGGCCTAGATTCATAGATGCTTTTTAAGATGTTATATATGTCCTGTTGTGTCTCCCGTATTACACCCTTAACAGTATTGACTACATTTTGATATCTTTTACTTTTTAAAAGGGTTCTTTTTTGCATATGTTAGTGTGGGCTGTTTTATCGAGTGAGTTTCTGTTTTCCTATTTCTATTTGTTTATTCTGTAACACTTTAACATTTTTTGTGCTGCCTTCATAGTGAACCTTCTTAGTAAAGTTCATTATGAGAGAGAGAGGCAACCGGTTACAAGTTAGAGGCTGAGCCACTGATTATAATGGAATTGTAGCAAGGTTTTTTCCTGTAAAATATTAGTTTCCAAAACAGGTTTTAATGAACCTGGGCCTTTATGTAGTAGCTAGGTTATTTTTTTTTCATCAATTTCTTAGCTGTCCCAAACAATAAGAAGAGCTATTGATTGAATTAAGAATATCACAGGGCCAAAGCAAAAATAATATATGAAAAATAATTAATGTAATATTGATGAGGGCTATCTCATATGTCTGAAATCAGGTCTTTCATTTAACCAATAATATTAATGCATGATATGTGAAATAAATTCTGATGATATATTAGTTTACGTGTGATTTGAACTAGTTAATAAACTTTAATAATTAAATTGTGTCGATAAATTGTGAACTTGGCATCTGCAAAGACATAAAAGTTAAAAAAAAGCTATTCAAAGGCAAGTGAATCCCAGTTATGCCCAGGTCCGGATTTATAATAAGGCAGAGTAGGCGCCTGTCTCTGCCTATTATAAATACCGGTCAGCCAGCGACCTTAACTAAGCTGAAATTACAACACTGTGCATGTGTGAAGGCCATTTTTGTTAAGGTAACCAGCACAGAGGTGAAAGGGGAATCGGGAGGGGGGGGGGGTGCAGGGCATGCACTTCAGATTTTGTAAATCCAGCCCTGGGTGATACCTTGTGAAACAGGCCAAAGGAACAATAGAGGTTAAAGGGATAGTAAACACGACTTGAACCACTGTCATTTTGTTATCAAAGTTTTTATTGCTTTGCTTCAACAGGAAAGATAAAATAGTTTCAGTCCACAATTTTCATAAATGGGGCAAAATAATCAACTGTATTTTATATTACAATCTCAAAGTGTTTATTGCTATTGAGTTAAAAAAATAAAGTAGAATTCTGTGAAAAAATGAATACTGCAAACTATCTGTTGGGTTTTCATGGAGCAAAAAAAAAAAAAAAAGAATAAATATTTTCCTATGGACTGGATTGGCCTTGAGTATTACAACTCTGTAACTCAATTTGAACCACTTTATACAGGACTAGTGAATAACAACACTCTAAACTCCAGCTTCTTTTTTACTATATCTCTGCATGAGAGTTAGCCATTTATAGCCTAATAACCAATAATATAAGTATAAGCTGAATGCACTTAAACTGAGAGTAAATATAATTATGACTGAACCCAGAAGAAGGTTTTAAAACTTATTTCATGACTTGACAATACCTAACTGCTTCTGAACATGATATAATTAACCCTTATTAACCCTTACCTGCCAAAGACGGTTGATACACAAAGTCTTCTTAGATGCAATGGAAAGTTTAACTAACTGTGGTTGTCTGCCAATCACTGTAATCATAAATATCATAAAACAAAGGCGATGTGTCTTTGCCATTTTAGTTCCAGTGCTATTATACATGATGTAACCGTTTTGAGATGCTGGAATAGCCCCAACTAAAACTAAAAAAAAAATGAACAAATTTTAGTTCAATGATATAATATTGAGTAAAATACTGTATGATATTTCTTTAAATGTTTATTGCCCATTTGCTGTGAAACCCTAGATATCTAGATTTCTGGCATTACAACCACAAGGCAATTTAAAGGGACATTGAATAATGTAAAAGATTTAAAAATTGAATTTATAACTAATAAAGTAGTGTCAGTTCTGTTTATGCTCATTGGCTGATGAAAACTCCCATATTTTTTATTGGTAAAGAGCGACACCTGCATTACAGTTACCTGTTATTTGTTTATTGTTGTATAATACTGTATTTTCCTACTCTTTTATTATGGACATTGTGTTGTGACTAAATTTCAATAAAATACAATATTTGAGAAAACAAAGAGGGACACTTGCCGTAAGCCTAATAAGAAATCATTGGTTTATTCAGGAGAGGAATAAACATTAAAAAAACAAAAGAAAAAACTATTATACATTTTGAAACGCTTCATTTAGTAAAACAAAGAAAACAAAATATGACTGCAGTGTCACTAACGCCAAAATTAAACTTTCATGTTTCAGATAATTTACCTCTTTTATCAATTTTTGTATTTTATGAGGTATAAGCTCCTACTGAGCACGTGCAACAGTTTGCAGCACATAAGTATATGAGTCTTTGGTTGGCTGATGACAGAAAAGGTAAGAAACTTAAAAAATATGTAAAATAATAAAATCTATTTCTTTTTGTACTTCTGAGTATTATTGTATTATCTTTTTACTTTGCATTTGTTCATTATAGACTTTCACTGTATTTGAAGGTGCTTAAGTATTCATATTATCCTCTCTATATTCACTATCAGTCGGTGAGAGTTTATAGTATAGTAACTGGAACGATGCTTGGCATAGGCAAGAACTAAAAGGGCTGAGCTAAAACCTTTCTATAACAATTGACCTGATATAGGTTGCAATTTGATATTTTCAACATTTGCAAAAATGTATTAAATGACAAACACAGCAGAGAAAGATTGCTGCTCGTTACCCTGTCCTCCACCTTTTAGGTGGTGGATTAAAATCATCCTGATCCGATACGATTGAGATGATGACAGCCTATGCTAGTGACCGATTTTCCATAAGTGAGCATTGCACAATCATTTCTGGTAAAATGCTTGTGCAATGATAAATGCGTATGCTGTCCGCTTTTAGCGATGTCCAGCGGACATGATTCGCTATAATGAATCGTATCTGCTCAACACTTGGTAAATCAAGCCCAATGAATATGACAAACAAAAGATTTTTTTGCATTTGTCTGAATCTTAAAACACATATCTACTATTTACTACATTCCAATATGTAATGGGACACAATTTAATAATGAACATAAAACTTTTAACAATTTTTTAGCAAACATATTTCCAACTGTATATGAGCCCTTAAATATTGTTTTTATAAAAATGTGTTAAAGATCTCAGTGTCCACACTGGATATTTTATTGGGAATAGTTCATATATTCAGAATTGAAACAGATAGTGAGTTCATCACAGAAATATGAAAACCATATAATGCTCTACGATGTAACCAAGAACTCTTAATAACAATAGCTGATTTTATTTTAAGTAATACTCTCCTGTATTTCATTTAACATGCAAGAGAGAATAAACAATGCCTTTAGTGCAGAATTCAGAATCAGAAGATACTTGCACGTGTGAGTGATTGTACAGATCCAGAGGTATTTTGTTTCCTCAGTAAAGAAGACAGAAAAGCAAGGATGTAATTCTGGAAATAGAGTTAATTATACTAACATGTAATACTAAAAAGAAGTTTATTCTTTGAAAATGAGCTCATGCTTAAAGGGACATGAAAATATACAAATTGGAAGCTCACCAAGATGCCAAAGTTAATACTTTATTCCATGAGAAAGCAGGATTAAACAGTCACGACGTTTCGGGGTAATACACCCCTTAATCATGTGTACAATCACAGTGCAGATACACCTGTTTAAATAGTCTTACCTGGGTGTTAACCCTTACATTCTTACTAACAGCACAGCATATTATGCAATAGCACCATCTAGCGAACTCCCAAGATGTATCTGGTGAAATTAAAATGAACAAACAAACATGAAGCCTAAACTACAAACAAATATATTAAAAAAAATTCAATTACCAGCCTTTCAATTATTTACAACAAAGATTTATTACTCAAGTAGTCCACATAGAATGGCCAAAATTGAACAAAAGATTAATTAAAAAAATATATATTTTTGGTGGTGCTACATCGATGATATCTTTGGAGTCTGGCTGGGCGACGTTGGAGCCCTTGAGCTTTTTGTTGCTGAGTTGAATAGTTCAACCAACAACATTAAATTCACTCTGACTACTAGTGAACATTCTATTGACTTCTTGGATGTGACTGTGATCAAGGATGGATATCACTTTAAAACTGACATTTTCAGAAAAGATAGAGATAGAAACAATCTACTGATGTATGATAGTGCTCACAATCCCTCCCTGATCAGGTCACTACCCAAGAGCCAATTACTTAGAGTTAAACGGATTGTCAATGAGGAATCTAATATTCCTATAAGACTGTCTGAAATGGGAAATAAATTTCTACAACGTGGCTATCCATCTGATTTGATTGATAGTACCATTGATTGTGTGTCCTAATTGAATCGTGACATTCTGTTGCAGTCAAGGAAACTAGAGAACAAGGACCCTAAAAGAATGATCTTTGTGTTTGAATTTTCTAGACAGAGTAATCAGGTTCTTAAATTAATAAAAAAGCATTGGGCCATTCTTGGTCATTGCAATTCAGATATTGAAGAGTTTGGCCTAGCACCTATGCCTGCCTACAAGCGTAGTAAAAGTTTGAGAGATACTCTTATAAGAGCTGACATTGGGTCAGCTAAAAGGGATACTCAAATGTTTATTACCAAGAAAAACCTAGGATGTTTCCCTTTTTTAGGGTGTAGCAACTGCAGTTCCATAGTGAAAGGTCCTTATTTTTCACATCCACAGAGTGGACACAAATTTTATTACAGGGACTATTTCACTTGCAACAGCAGTTATGTAGTTTATATGATCAAATGCCCATGTGGGAAGGCCTATATTGGCGAGTCCACTAGGAGGGTACGTGATCGTATAACAGAACATAAAATCAACATCAGGTGTGGCAAACTATCAGCTCCTGTTGCATACCATTTTTAGCAGCTGGACATCATATCAGCCAACTTCGTTTCCAGGTGATCGAACAGGTAAAAATTCCCAGAAGGGGTGGCAATCGTGAAGTTTTGCTGAAACAGAGAGAATCCTATTGGATTTTTCACTTCGATACCCTGGAACCAAAGGGGCTCAACAGAGAAATAGACTGGTAAGTTTTTTATTGACTTTAGTAAATTTATATATATATTTTTTTTTAATTAATCTTTTGTTCAATTTTGGCCATTCTATGTGGACTACTTGAGTAATAAATCTTTGTTGTAAATAATTGAAAGGCTGGTAATGTATTGAATTTTTTTGAATATATTTGTTTGTAGTTTAGGCTTCATGTATGTTTGTTCTTTTTAATTTCACCAGATACATCTTGGGAGTTTGCTAGATGGCGCTATTGCATAATATGCTGTGCTGTTAGTAAGAATGTAAGGGTTAACACCCAGGTAAGACTATTTAAACAGGTGGATCTGCACTGTGATTGTACACATGATTAAGGGGTGTATTACCCCGAAACGTTGTGACTATTTGATCCTGCTTTCTCATGGAATAAAGTATTAACTTTGGCATCTTGGTGAGCTTCCAATTTGTATATTGTCTACTTAACTATTGGAGTTTGGTAGTAACTCCCTGGGGCTTGTACCTTTGGTATTTTGTGCTGGATACTGCTGGACGTTACTACTAAAGGGACATGAAAGCCAACATTTTTCTTTTGTGATTCAGAACATACAATTTTAAACACATTTCCAATTTACTTCTATTATCAAATTTGCTTTGTTCTTTTAGTACCCTTTGTTGAAGGAGCAGCAATGCAATACTGGGGGCACGATCCGATATAGATCGTAGTTTGCAGCGCAAGCGAGGGAACCCGCGTCGCCCGCAGTTTCAGCTCGCAACTCGAGCTATCCCATATATGGCGCCGTCAGATGCTAACGTGCCGTAAGTCTGACAAACCAGCGATGTCCAGAAATCTGCGCAAGTACAAATTTCTGGCGTCGCCAGTGATTTGCGGCACGTTAGAAACTGCCGGCGCCTACAAAACCTGACTAAAGTCTAAATCACCCGCACTGTCTAACACGCCTCCCTAACATAGCCCGACAATTCTAACACGCCTCCCTAACATAGCCCGACAAGTCTAACACGCCTCCCTAACATAGCCCAACACGTCTAACCCTCTATTCGCTATCCCCCCTCACTAGCCTAACAATCAAAATATGTATTAACCCCTTAACCGCCGCTACCTAATAAAGTTATTAACCCCTAAACCGGCGCCAGCTATATTAAATCTATAACCCCCTAAAGTGAGCCCCTAACACCGCCGCCATCTACCTTACCTACCCCCTAAAGTGAGCCCCTACCCCGCCGCTATCTATTTTAAAATTATTAACCCCTAATCTAATCCCCCTACCCCGCCGCCATCTATATTAAATTATTCAACCCCTAAAATACTAAACTATCCCTACCACTAAACCTAAGTCTAACTCTACAAATAGCCCTGAAAAGGGCTTTTTGCGTGGCATTGACCCAAAGTAACAGCTCTTTTGCCAGCCCTTAAAAGGGCTTTTTGCGGGGCATGCCCCAAAGTAACAGCTCTTTTGCCAGCCCTTAAAAGGGCTTTTGGCGGGGTTTTGTCACAAAGTAAACTGCTCTTTTGCCTACAATCTACATCCCCCTACACCGCGGCCACCTATAATAAATGTATTAACCCCTAATCTAATCCCCCTACACCGCCGCCAGCTATATTAACTATATTAACCCTAATTATATTAGGGTTAATATAGTTAATATAGTTATTATATTATATATATTAACTATATTAACCCTAATTATATTAGGGTTCATATAGTTAATATCGTTATTATATTATATATATATATTAAGTATAATAACCCTATCTAACTCTAACATCCTAACTAAACTCTTATTAAAATAAATCTAATATTAATATTATTAATTAAAATATTCCTATTTAAATCTAAATACTTACCTATAAAATAAACCCTAAGATAGCTACAATATAATTAATAATTACATTATAGCTATGTTAGGGTTTATATTTATTTTACAGGTAAATTGTTAATTATTTTAACTAGGTATAATAGCTATTAAATAGTTATTAACTATTTAATAGCTACCTAGTTAAAATAATTACCCAATTACCTGTAAAATAAATCCTAACCTAAGTTACAAATACACCTACACTATCAATAAATTAAAGAAACTACAAATATCTATCTAAAAATACAATTAAATAAACTAAACTAAATTACAAAAAAAACCAAACACTAAATTACAAAAAATAAAAAAAAGATTACAAGATTTTTAAGCTAATTACACCTATTCTAAGCCCCCTAATAAAATAATAAAGCCCCCCAAAATAAAAAAATTCCCTACCCTATTCTAAATTAAAAAAAGTTCAAAGCTCTTTTACCTTACCAGCCCTTAAAAGGGCCTTTTGTGGGGGCATGCCCCAAAGAAAACTGCTCTTTTGCCTGCAAAAAAACCCACAATACCACCCCCCAACATTACAACCCACCACCCACATACCCCTAATCTAACCCAAACCCCCCTTAAATAAACCTAACACTACCCCCCTGAAGACCTCCCTACCTTGTATTCACCCAGCCGGGCCGAACCGATCCAGACGATGTGTTCCAGCAAGCGGCAGTGAAGTCTTCATCCATCCGGGCGATGTCTTGAAGCAAGCGGCAGAGATTCTTCTTCCATCGGCGACGTCTTCAAGCAAATCGGCATCTTCAATCTTCTTACTTCGCTCCTCCGCCGCGGAGCATCCTTCCGGCACGACGACTTCCCGACGAATGAGGTTCCTTTAAATGACGTCATCCAAGATGGCGTCCGCCGAATTCCGATTGGCTGATAGGATTCTATCAGCCAATTGGAATTAAGGTAGAAAAATCTGATTGGCTGATTGTATCAGCCAATCAGATTCAAGTTCAATCCGATTGGCTGATCTTGTAATCTTTTTTTTATTTTTTGTAATTTAGTGTTTGTTTTTTTTGTAATTTAGTTTAGTTTATTTAATTGTATTTTTAGATAGATATTTGTAGTTTATTTAATTTATTGATAGTGTAGGTGTATTTGTAACTTAGGTTAGGATTTATTTTACAGGTAATTGGGTAATTATTTTAACTAGGTAGCTATTAAATAGTTATTAACTATTTAATAGCTATTGTACCTAGTTAAAATAAATACCAAGTTACCTGTAAAATAAATATAAACCCTAACATAGCTATAATGTAATTATTAATTACATTGTAGCTATCTTAGGGTTTATTTTATAGGTAAGTATTTAGATTTAAATAGGAATATTTTAGTTTATAATATGAATTAGATTTATTTAATAAGAATTTAGTTAGGGGTGTTAGGGTTAGATAGAGTTAATATAGTTTATATAAATACTATAGTAACTATATTAACCCTAATATAATTAGGGTTAATATAGTTAATATATATAATGTAATAACTATATTAACTATAATATACTTAGGGTTAATATAGATAATATAGCTGGCGGCGGGGTAGGTAGATTAAATTAGGGGTTAATAATTTTAATATAGATGGCGGCGGTGTAAGGGGTTCACATTAGGGGATAGGTCAGTTAGATGGTGGCGGTTTTAGGGGCTCACAGTAGGGGGTTAGTTTATGTAGATGGCAACGGTTTAGGGGTTAAATACTTTATTATGGATTGCGGCGGGGGATCGCGGTTGACAGGGAGATAGACATTGCGCATGCGTTAGGTGTTAGGTTTATTTTAGCAGATCGCGGTTGACAGGAAGATAGACATTGCGCATGCGTTAGGTGTTAGGTTTATTTTAGCAGCCAGTTTAGGGAGTTACGGGGCTCCAATAGTCAGCGTAAGGCTTCTTACGGCTGCTTTTTGTGGCGAGGTGAAAATGGAGTAAGATTTCTCCATTTTCGCCATGTAAGTCCTTACGCTGTATATTGGATACCAAACTGCGCGGGTTTGGTATACCTGCCTATGGCCCAAAAAACTACGGGCGACGGCAGAAATATACGCACGTAACTTCTAGGTTACGCCGTATATAGGATACCAAACCCGCGCAAATATTGGCGTCGCCGACTTTTGCGGGCGACGATTTTTATCGGATCGACCCCTGGGAGCTTGCTAAACACATCAGGTAAGACAATCACAAGAGGCATATGTGTGCAGTCACCAATCAGCAGCTAGCTCCTATTAGTGATTTGCTGTTCCTGAGCCTACCAAGGCATTCTTTGCAACAAAGGATAGCAAGGGAACAAAGTAATTTAGATAATAGAAGTATATTGTAAAGTTGTTTAACATTGTATGCCCTATCTCAATCATGAAAGAAATTTTTTGGGTTTCATGTCCCTTTAAAGGGATATTAAACCCAATTTTTTTCTTTCATGATTCAGATAGAGCATGAGATTTTAAGCAACTTTCTAATCTACTCCTATTATCAATTTTTCTTTGTTCTCATGCTATCTTGATTTGAAAAAGCAGTAATGTTGCTTAAAATTGCATGCTTTATCTGAATCATGAAAGAAAAAATGTGGGGTTAGTATCCCTTTAACATATTTCAGTGGTAAATTTTGCAGTCTTCAGAGGTAATTTAAAGGGATACGAAACACAAATGTTTTCTTTCATGATTCAGATAGAGCATGCAATTTTAAGCAACTTTCTAATTTACTCATATTATCAATTTTTCTTCATTCTCTTGCTATCTTTATTTGAAAAAGAAGACATCTAAGCTAAGGAGCTAGCCAATTTTTGGTTCAGACCCTGGACAGCACTTGTTTAATGGTGGGTGCATTTAGCCACCAATCAGCAAGCACAACCCAGGTTGTGAACCAAAAATGGGCCGGCTTCTAAACTTGCTTTTCAAATAAAGATAGCAAGAAAATGAAGAAAAATTGATAATAGGAGTAAATTAGAAAGTTGCTTAAAATTACATATCTGAATCATGAAAAAAAATGTTTGGGTTCAGTGTTCCTTTAATAGCAAAATCACAAACAGAAAGATATACAGAATTCTGTGCAAAAATAGCTGGTTTGATTTTATTGACATCTATAAGGGTAACTGGGGTTTATCAAATCTTCAAAGTCTTACAACATCTATGAGGGCAAATATGCTATTGCTAACTAGATGATAGAATCAAATGACACTAAAGGTTGTTTTCAGAGATTGAAATAAACTTTTGATATGAAGGATAAACTTTTCTTCGATATTTTATGTATTTTATGTTTAAAAACCAAAAAGATCCACCAAACTACATAAAATTATTCAAAATGTTTTAATCTGTAACAAATTAAAATGGAGCAAGATAATATTGTTCTGATAGTTTTTGTTTATAAATTGTGTTTTATGTCCCTTTAATGAGCACTCTGATCATATATATGAAAGAACAGAAGTTAAACACAGTAAAATAATGTGTTTGCAGAAAGAATGGTTAGGTAAAAGCTGTTTAAATTTAAACTGAGTGTGTGCAACTAAATCCTGGGTCAGATAGGGAAAATTCACACAGAGAATGTTGGTTTTATTCAGTACATGAATATACATTTAACAAAAAAAGAACTGTAATATATTTGAAAACATCTTATTGCAGATGGTATGGACACAAGTTTTGCAGATTTTAAAGGAACATAAGTGTTAATAGTCTAAAGTCAGGATATTATTTTAACACCTTTGACAAATGTAAATATGTTTAAAAAATGTTGCATTATCCTTTTTTAAGACAGAGATGGTCACCTCTTGCATAGTCTTGGTGTTGGTTTCAGACCGTACTGATTGGTGCATAAGTTTGATTCACAGGCAAGTTCAATGTTCATATGCACCAATGTCTGCTCAGGTTCATGTTCATTTACAAAGGTGCCATTATCCCATTTAAAAAAGTCTCAAGGGGGCGTGTCTAAGCAGCGGCCATGAACGGTCGCATAATGAGGAGTTTCCAGAGCAATTATGAAAATCCAACGGTTATTCTAAAAGATATACCTCATCCTACCTTACAATTATAAGATCCAGCTACTTCCTCACTTACTGTTTTGTGCAGTATCAACATTAACCTGTTTGTGGCACCTGGGCCCTATATTAGACAGTTGAGATATTAGGCAGCGGCCTACACTCATCTACTCACCCCCCCAGCCCGATTATCCGGGTCAAGCAGCTCTTGTTCTGCTGTTCTTGACCTTACTTCCATAAATCACCTGGCTTACTTACTGTCCACAAATTGGGGTTTCAGTACTCAGTCACAACTGATATGAATTAAGACGAAAAGAGATTTCTCTATAGAATCTATGGCTACCCAGAGCAAGTTTGAACTCAGCATTAAATTGGCGATCAAAGCTTTGACCTAAATGTGACAATTACTTTAATAACTTACAGTGTCACATTTACCTATCATTGAAAAAGGAGCAGAATTTAGATGATCCAGGAAATCACACAATCCCTCCATTCAATTTCCTGGATATGAAGGAGGGTGTTGGCCAGCAGGACTGCCTAGATGAAGCTGAAGCAGATGGATTAAAAAACACTTAGTATCATGGGAAATCTCGCATTCTACTGCTACTTTACGAGCCACTCAATATGCGAGGAAGAACAGGTCTCTTACTTAGCAAAGTGGAAGGTACGTGTCGACACCAGATCCTGCTGCATGACGGCCACCTGTAGGGAGACTGGGGACTAAACATGTGAAGACCAAACCTTCAGCAGCTCCTCCCAAACCCACTACACGGCGAGAGACGAACCGGAGACCAACATTGAGTCCGAGGTTGAGAGAAACAAGTGCACTAAGATTTGCCCATGGATCAAGAAATTTCATTAAAGAACTCACCCGCCCACCTGTCAACGCTTCTTGCCACAAACGCTATGACATTTTAACTAAAGGTTTGACGGTAGAGACAAGAGTTGTGAGAGGTTTTTGTTCCCCGCATTTAGTAACTGGCGGGCTGCAAGTCCCTACAGCACCAGATCGTTTTCTCTTATGCTTAAGTGACATTTTCTCATTTAGTATTGTTTTTGTTGTACTTATTCACTTGTTTCTCAATTTTGGTAGTTTTTCCTCTACTTTTACTTGCCTATAGAGCTAGCCCTTGTAGAATGTCAGATTGAATTCGATGCCATAATACTATATAGAATTAACCACAGTATATATCTCTAATCTTTATGCTGAGGATGGACAGGCTAGTCATCAGAGGCATATAACGGACATAAATCATATAATCCATTAAACTCACACTATTTTTAATCTCTAGGCTACTGCCATTATACTACTTTAGCAATGGTCCTTGCTAAGACTCCCATATACATTACTTTGTAGTGGATCAATATACGATCTAGCTCCTCTACTCAATAAGCACACTAATGCCTTGTTTTTGCTACCTTGCATTGTTAGCACTGTAAGAATGATATTAGAAACTAAGTATAATGAAGAAGACATACTTCCAATAAGCTAAGGTTTCATCTAAACTTAGAACTGTGCCTTATCAATAATGGCTATGGGAGAAATATTAAGTAAAGTATTTACCTTTCAATAAGTAGTGATCAAGTTAGAGCGTATAGAGCTTTCATCTACAAGGAGGGGTTTATGTAACCATTGATTTACAATTTTGATATGTATGAAGGCCCAGTTATCTCCTATCACTTTAAGACATTAACAGAGTTCTCAGATTCTTTTTTTACTGTTAATGCTCCCCTATACCATGTTGTAAGAAACAGCTTTTAATCCCTGAAAATTGTACACATAGTTTAAAATGATAAATACAGGTAGCTCTTAAAGAATTACTGATTCTTATAGTTTCTTCTTTCTAGATTGGGAAATAAATTGTTTGCACTAATGGAAACCCCTATTTCTAGCAATTTATCTTAATGTATATACCAGGTATATCTTATTGTTGTTATTCTATTATTTTGTTACTACTGTTTAACGGTTCAAAAGCGACTGTGTCAGGGTCCTTACCCTCGTCCTGGCTACTTGGCGGGGCAAATGCAGGGCCCCTGAAGGTCCGTCTCTGCGTCTCACGTGCAGAGATGCTGAGACCAGTCTGACTAGCAGCTGCGGCTCTCTAAGCATGTGGGGCCACATGCTGCCTAGATTTGAAGGACCAGCCTCTGATTACTAGCACTCCCGCCTGGAAGGCACAGGTGTGGGAGTCCCTATATAAGGCTGCTCAGAACATCACTCTGTACTGAATTATTGCCTAAGAATGTCTTTGTTAGCTGGTTCCTGCTCCTTGTCTGAAGGTCCCTGCTTCTAAAGCTAGTATCCTCTGCTGTGATACTTGTGTATGCTTATCCTGATGCTGAGACCAAAGACCTCTGCTGAGACCAAAGACCTCTGCTGTGATATTTGGGTATGCTTATCTTACTGCTGAGATCAGACATCTGCTGTGATACTTGGGTATGCTTATCCTACTACTGAGACCAAAGACCCCTTCTGTGATACATGTGTATGCTTATCCTACTGCTGAGACCAAAGACCTCTGCTGTGATACTTGTGTATGCTTATACTACTGCTGAGACCAAAGACCTCTGCTGTGATACTTGTGTATGCTTATCCTACCCTGAGACCAAAGGCCTCTGCTGTGATACTTGTGTATGCTTATCTTATTGCTGAGACCAAAGACCTCTGCTGTGATACTTGGGTATGCTTATCCTACTGCTGAGACTAAAGACCCCTGCTGTGATACTTGGGTATGATTATCTTATTGCTGAGACCAAAGACCTCTGCTGTGATACTTGTGTATGCGTATCCTTCTGCTGAGATCAAAGGCCTCTGCTGTGATACCTGTGTATGCTTTCTTGTTCCTGGACATTTTACAAAAGACCTCACCAACAGTACCCATTGGGTTCTGTGCTTACTGAGAGACTTGTGTTTAAAGTTTTCATTGTAAAGACTTTATTTGATCTTTTTCTGGTTCAGTATTGACCTCAATTTGATTTACTTGTTTACATTATAATTCTTTAGTAACGTTTGTTCAAGAAAATACTTTCTTTTGGGTTTCCATTCCTGCATACTGAGTTCCAGACATCTCCCTCACCCTCATTACATTACCTCTCTTCATTTGTTATGATGATTTGGGCCCATGAGTGACCCTTTGAAGAGTTAGAGGAACTAATTATATAAAATGAGGTCTCATCTCCATATGCTTACTAGCATTAAGGATTTTTATATGCACAGTATATTGCAAAGTGTGTTAACATTTTATGTTCCTTTGAGCTAATTAGACTATGCCACGACGCTGTCATTTCAACAATAGAAATGGAGGCCATATGTGCAGTGATACAGCTAAGACCATGTACATTAATAAGAAAGAAAAGAGTAATGGAGTTGTTACTTTAGGAGATAAAAGTATTTAAATAAAAACAACTTTTTTAAAGGAAAAGACATTTTTTTGCATGTATGTAAGCACAGCTGTGTTACTAACTACTAGCTGTGCACTACTAAGAAGGGAAAAAACATACAAGAAAACATCTGGATCAGTTCGTTGGTCATCTTAATCAGACTATTTTGACAGGTGGTAGCAATTTTTCTTTATCAGAATATGGGTCTGATTGGTTGATGTCATAATTCAAAATTACAGGAGATAAGTAAAAAAAAGACAATAAAAAACATTGGGCTAGATTACAAGTGGCGCACAAAAGTTTGAGCATGCAATATTGAAATATTGTGCTGACGCTAACTTGTGCATGTATTACAAGTTGAAAGTAAACGCAACAGCACAGGCACAAATTAAATTAGCGCAACTAAAATCAACAGATTTGTTAGAAAACCTTTACTTACCTTTCATAAACAACATATTCTATGGGACACTATACTACAAAATACTGCCACAAATGTGGGCAATTGATTGCAATAAAGATTTGGTAATTTGCATTTACAACAAAGTATTTTTCCTAACAAAATCATTCAAGACCATGCTGCAAAAATGAATACATCCCAATGAAAGTCATAGGAGCAAAGCTAAATGTCTGACAACAAATTCCTAATTTACAAGAATTTAACTACAGGTGAGTCTAATTATTCATTAAACAGGTGTTCAGCAGACAGTTGATAATAAAAAGGTGTTACTTACCAAAGAAAACCCCTTCCCATGTCATGCTGTCAGTAATGGCACTACATGGAAGAAAAATGTCACAAGGTTTATACTTATCAGTCAGAATACTGTAGCAAAAGTGATACAAACATGTAACAAAGATGGAACTGCAACCATTTCACAAAGACATCAAGGCCATCCATGGAAGTTAACACCTCGACAGGAGCGTCTTCTGATGAGAAGGGTTGAAGAAAATTGCCATGCAAGTTTACTGCAGTTAGTTAAAGAAGTAGAAAGCCAAACTGGGGTGATTGCTTCCCGTGACACAATACGGCATACACTGCAGAGGAATGGCATGCATGGCTGTCGTCCACAAAGGAAGCCTCTCCTAAAGCCCATGCACAAAAAAGACTGCCTAGGATTTGCCAGGACACATGCTAAAAAAAGAAGACGACTACTTGGACTACTGGAGTGATTAGACAAAGATAAATGTTTTTTTAACTGTATGTATGGCTTTGCAAAGGTGAGTACAATGAAACATGCATGGTGCCTACAGTGAAACATGGTGGTGGCAGTGTCCTTCTGTGGGGCTGCATGAGTGCTGCTGGTGTCGGGGAGCTGCATTTCATTAATGGTATCATGAATTCACAGATGTACTGCTCTATATTAAAAGAGAAGATGCTACCATTACTCTGTGCCCTTGGTCATCGTGCAGTTTTCCAACATGACAATGATCCAAAACACACATCTAAGGCCACTGTTGCATTTCTGAAAAAGAACAGGGGGAAAGTGATGCAGTGGCCAAGTATGTCTCCTGATCTGAACCCAATCAAATACCTATGGGGAATTCTGAAGAGACAAGTTGAGCATCGCTCTCCATTCAGCATCCAGGCTCTAAAAGAGGTCGTTCTTGAAGAATGGAAAAAGATAGATGTTTGTAATAGGTCGCCAACCTAGAAGTCTTGGTGCTGTCCTTACAAATAATGGAGGTCATGCAAAATACTAGATGTAGTAGATTTTGTTGTGGGGTGTATTCATTTGAGCATCACCTACTTTGAGTAAACCTGAAGAATTTGTAATCTAAGTTATATTATTAACCTTACTTTCATGTAATGAGCTAAACAAATATTCTATAAAACTCAGTTTTGTCAAAATTCTGGAAATTGTTCTTGTGTTCATTGAGATATTGATTAAAATCTTACTTTTCAAAAGGGTTGTACTCATTTATGCTAAGCACTGTATATACACTATCTAATAAAAATGATTCATCTAAATATTTTTTTTTTATATGGGTTAAAAGGTATATCATATATGACAAGGTGTTTGATTGGAAAGGCCTATATTGTATATATATATATATATATATATATATATATATATATATATATATATATATATATATATGCATGTCTAAATATGTATATATACATATGTACAGTATATATGTGTATGCATGTGTATGTGTATACCGGTTTGTATATACATACATATAAACACATATATACACATGTATACACATATATACATACACTTAATCACACAACTTAAAGATATTAACTGGAAAGACACATACACATGGACCACCATTGATGTCGCTGCCCTATATTCCGACATTCCCCATATGTTGGGCCTTAGAGCAGTGGATGCCATGTTACACCGCCACTCTAATTATGGAGATGAATTCATATCCTTCATTGTTCAAATTACTGAATTCTTACTTCAAAATAATTTCTTTGTATATCAAGGAGATTATTATTTACAAAAATGTGGCACAGCGATGGGGGCAAAATTTGCCCCCGCCTATGCCAACATTTATATGGGGTGGCTGGAATTAAACCGCATTTTTTCCAGTTCTTTTCCTTTTGCTACCAATGTCATCATGTATGGTCGTTTCATCGATGACATTATAATCATTTGGAATAGTCATGATGGACAACCAGTGGACAAATTCATAGATTATATGAATCATAATAATTATAATTTGACCTTCACAGCAAACAAAAATGAAACTAAAATTGACTTTTTGGACCTCAGTATAGAGAGTAGAGGTGACAGAATTCTCACAAGTACCTACCGAAAACCATTGGCACGCAATACGATACTGCATGCCGACTCTTGTCATCTCTCTCATCTAAAGAGAGGGATTCCAAAGGCGCAATATTTACGATTGCGCCGTAACTGTACAGAATTAAACCAATATCATATACAAGCACACGAGTTGACAGCTCGACTAGTGGATAGGGGTTACCAGAAACACCTACTAACACGCATCCAAGAACAAGTAGGGAAGATAAACAGACAAGATCTACTTATAAC
The DNA here is from genome assembly GCF_027579735.1 of Bombina bombina. Lineage (NCBI taxonomy): Eukaryota > Metazoa > Chordata > Amphibia > Anura > Bombinatoridae > Bombina > Bombina bombina. The sequence continues at coordinate 214,492,091 of NC_069504.1, read as the reverse complement.
TAATTCCAAGAGAAGGAGTACTGAATTTAATCAAACTAGTACAAATAGCAATATGCTATTCATTACCCAATTCAGTAAACAATACCAACAGATTTGTAGAATAGTAAAAAAGAACATGACTATCTTAAAAGGTGATGAAACATTATCGAACATCCTTACAACAGGTGTGAGGTGTGTAGCTAGAAAAGCTCCGACTTTAGGTGACATCACAAGGAAAAACTTTGCTGGAAAACCCACTAGTAATATAAACTGGCTAAGCCTTAGACCTGGTTGTTTCAAATGTGGGCATGTCCCCTGCAAAGGTTGTACGTGCATTACAGTTACTAACACATTCTCTTCAAATATTACCAAACAAACCTTTCAAATAAGAGACAGGATAGATTGTAATTCCTTATTTGTGATCTATTTAATTAATTGCTTATCCTGCTCGAGTCAATATGTAGGCATTACGACCCGTCCACTAAAGGACAGGATTCGAGAACATCTACGTTCTCTAGATGAGAAAGAACCAAAAACACCTGTTGCTAAGCATTTCAGAACTCATGGTATAGGCCCCAAATACTTTTCATTTATTGGCATAGACACCATAAAACAACATCCCCGAGGGGGTGATAGAGGAAAAACCCTTCGTAAAAAGGAAATATTTTGGATAGTAAAATTACATACTAGGGCCCCAGAGGGAATGAATAAAAGAATGGATGTGGATCTCTTCACTGAATAGCTTAAAATATTTCCAACTCTACATGACTTTAGAGAACTGTAGAATTTTAAACAGAACCTGCTTTGGCAGGTAGACAGTGAGTGTAAATGCTCTGACAGTGAGACATATAATCAAAATTAAAATTAAAATTAAAAATAACACTCGAGAGAGAAAAAATCCATATATACTATAATTCTTATATACAACTAAATATAAAATATAAGATATACTAGACAATACACATGCAAAATCTCTCTTTTCTCTATTGGGAAATTCTCCTGCCCCCACTTTGGTCTTTTTGTCTTTTTTGTCTTTTTTGCTTTCTTGCACCTTTTGCATTTTTTGCATTTTTGTCTTTTTGACTGTCTCGATTTAGCTTTATTCTAACTTAGTGCTCGTATATTACTTAAATTGATCTCTAAATAGATCTGTGTGATTAGTTCCCCTCCTCGTTGACTTATACACCTTTGTTCATATCTACCTTATCCTTTATATTACACCATCTACAGCGTATGGCCGATGGAATACGTTTTACATATATCGGATATTAGATTGTCTCAATATGATTAGGTACAGATAAGTGACCATTAATACCTTACCTCCAGTCACAGCCCCAAAAGGCCTTTAAGTGACAGTTGACTTGAGAATCAAATCCACAGCAGTGATATAGCACAAAACAATATGCTTTCTATCTGTACTACCAGACTATATAATTTACAAATATAGGATGTGGTCTTCTCGAGTGACCTGAGATAAAATAATATGGTTTTCTTTAACTTATTGGTGCACATTGTTTGACACCCATACCGAAGGTCATCTCGCTTTGGACACCATCACTAATCTTTAATACATAGTCTTGAGACATCATTTACAATGACTATTACCATTATTTTATATATGTTACAACTTTTATTAAGATTTTACTTTACATTTGTTTTTATTATTTTTTATTTTTTATTAGTTATGTTCTTTTTGCTTTTGAAACATTATGCTGTTTAGATAACATACCCAACAAAAATATTTTGATTAGTTATAGATTTATCTATCTGCTTCTTAAGCAAAATTAATCTGTCAACATGTCATTTTTCAAATGTATGTTTTAGTAATTGGAAAACGACATTGTTTTTTGAATATGTAATAGGTTTATTATTGTATACATTATTTTACCTCATCTTAGTTTTTATTGTTAGGATTTGTTATTGCGTGCTCTGTTGGATATGAACAATATATCTTGCGAGACCTATTGGGGGGCGGATACCCTTTCACAAACAACTAATTAATCATCACTTGCACATTTGCAACTTATAATTTGTTTGTTGATTGGTTACAGGCCCCTATATAGGTTTCGCTTCACAAAAACTTATTAGCCTCTGATGAACCGCATGTACGCATGCGCGAAACGCGTCAGGTGTCTATCTGTACCTGCACCTGTCATTTGGCCATTTGGCTGAATAAAAGATATTAATATCAAGTTTGCTGTCTCCGGGTCTCCTCCTTTATTCCCCCTGGTGGGACTTACCTTCCACATATATACATATGTATATATATTTTGGAGCCCTTTCCACTCAAATACCTGAAAACCTGAAAAATCATTTTTAATAAGTTTTAATATTTAATAATATGTTTTACTGTGTATGTACTGTAAATATTTTACATTCCAATGTTCTTAACATAGGGGAAAAGTTTCTATGTATTTTTAAATAGATATTCCTATATATATCTGTATATTGCTATAACTATATATATATATTCATATATATATATATATATATATATATATATATATATATATATACCATATATATATATATATATATATATATATATATATATATATATATATATATATATATATATACCATATATATTTATAGGTATAGACATATAATTTACAACAAAAAAAACATCATACAGATATCGAAATATCTATTTAAAAAATAAATATAGCATTTTCTTCATGTGAAGAACATTGGAATGTAACATTTTCATAACTACCTCCAGGCTAGCACAGTTGGTCTAGCACGGTGTCGGGTTAGAGTGCGAGCTAAGTGTTAGTTTTTTTTACAGTCATAATATCCAAAGTCCTCAAGTTAGTGTGCATTGGCTTTCACTCGAGCGTAAACAGTTTACTTTCAACTTGTAATAAAACTTTGTGTGATTACAAGTTCACAATATTCATATTTCATAATATTGTGATTGAGCAATTGTGCTTTACTTATAATATTGTGATCACACTGTAGCAAACGTGTATATATATATACCTGTATATATATATATATATATATATATATATATATATAAATATATATATATATATTAACATTAATATAGAACGTTTGCTCTAGTGATTGTTATAAACAAGGTTGGGCAATCATGATCACAATATTATGAAATATGAATATTGCAAGCGCACAATCGCATTCTTAAAATAAGTAAAAAACACTCCTAAGAACACAATGCAAGATTTGTACAATCATGCTTACAGTTTACATACCTATTCTGTTATTATACTATATAATGCATATACATTAAACAATGTATACACATATATCATATACCCACAATCCCCCAGCACCTATAGGTGTTTTATTGATATGTTTAATTCATAATTGTATTGTAAGGACAGGGTTGAGTTTCTGTTGACATGTAAATTGGATTGTCATACAGTACTGCGTAAAGGGAAAATTTACAATGCACCTTCAATGTAAGTGGCATAAGAGAAGCAGCACTGCCCACTGAAATGTATGGTAAGATGCCTCTTGGTGTATAACTGGGTCTGTATAGGAAAATTAGCCCTTGAATGGATTACAGACTCTGACTATTACACGCCCCTGTCTTTGGATCAACAACTAACCAAACCCTATTCTGTGAAAGCCTTGCTACATCTCAAAAAGAATAATTTACCAGAAAAAATTTAAAGCATCTTAAGTATAAAAAATATTATTACAGCCTGGTATAACATTTGCAAATGCCTGGGGATTGACTCTTCCTTCTCTAAATTTTTGCCCATCGTTGGAAATGCTGAATTCTCCTATGCTCTAAACTCCAGAATCTTCAGAAGTTGGGAAGAGAATGGTTTGGTGTACATGTCCCAACTGCAAGATACTGATTTGTCATGTAAATCTTTTAACAACCTTAAAGGGGAATTTAATATACCTAATAAGCAATTTTTTGCTTTCTTACAAGTACGCCATTACCTTGCGGAGCTGCTTAAAAACCAAGTCAACTTCCAAGCCTGGGATCATTTCATTCCTGTTATTAATCTTTACAAAAATGGAAAAAGAGCTATATCTATTATTTATAAAATGATTAAGAACTATCAGGGCATGGATAATTTACTTAGAATTTAAAACAATTGGCAGTTCTCAGGTGTAACCCCCAAAGTGGAAGCAATTCAAAATAGCTTCTCTTTGGTTGATAACACCACGTTTTCTATAGCTTGGAGAGAATCGCACATGAAAATTCTGAATAGATTATACAATACTCCGGCGATGATAATTAAATGGGAGAAAAGATCGATAAGTTTCTGTAGTGAGTGTAGACTTCCTACTGCCGATACATATCATTGTTTTTGGAAATGCCCTAAAATTAAAAAAATTGGCACAAAATTAATTTTTGGTTTGAAAAAGTGTGTAAATGCTCATTTAAACTACAAGACGTGTTGTCTCAATCGCAGCTACAGGAACGGGGCCTAACAGTATTTCAGAATTGGTTTAACTACAGACGAACACGTCATTATATAATGACTCATAAAAATTGCAATAACATGCTAAGACCCCTTACAAACCTCGAGAAATGTCAGGTATTCCCCTTTAAGTATTTTGTTTTCTACAGTCTGGCAAGTAGACCTACTGCTGAGCTCTAATCTTCCTGGAGGATTTTTCCTACATATATTTACTTTCTCGAGATTCAAGCTTTTCTATCTCTATCATAAACAGGACCAAAGAACTTTTATCCAGTTATTCTCAAACTGAACTCATACTGAAATCTCAGCCGGAAGCAAACATAATTTAACTTGCGGTTACCACCGCTATTTCTAACTTTAATAGTGGACTATTAACTGTTCCTCAGTTAACTGGAAACACCACTCCAATTTAGGATTGCAAGCTTAACAATAACATTGATCTCTATCATTGCTGTCCCCGCTTGCAAACACCGGAGCCAGACCACTCCCACTTCAGTGACGTAACAGAACCGTCTTTCAGATTGGAAAGCCGTTAAACAGCGGTACTGTTTAGTTCCTCCTTGCCAAAGGTATTTGTGTACTCTGATTCAATCTGCATACCGCTGAACATCTCCACAGTAAGTTACTGCAAACCTTGTTAAAGCGACTTATTATTTATTAGACAACCATAGTAAAGAGACATTGTTTCACTTTCCTGCAATTCCGCTTGTGTGCAAGAGATAGTTTTTACCAAGAGATTCATACTACGATACAAATTAAGAGATGCCTTAATTACTTTTTCCTCTTACTCAGACTACTACAGTTTTGCATATAGCAGCACTGTTTGTTATTTTGTTGTCTTTCGTTTCCCAACCTATTAAATCACTGCAATACAAAGTTACCTTCTTAAAATACCGTATTTGGTAATACACTTTGCAGTGATACAAACTACTATTTAATAGTGGTAATACACTCTGTGATAACTTAGCAACTGAGATCCTGTCTATCATCATATTGATCCGAATCTTAACAAGAAATTATTCACAGCAAATCTCCCAAAGAGGCACACCTTGTCTAGGATATACTCCATCCTAACACAAACTCCACCGGGCGATCTCCCCCCTTCTATGAAGTCCTGGGAAAGGGAACTGGGAACCATAATACTGCCTAACTCAGCAACTGATATTTTTAGAAATACCAAATCATCGTCTTCCTCAGCTTACTTAGTCGAACTGAATTATAAAATACTACATAATTGGTACCTTACTCCCAAACGCTTACACAGATTATACCCCTCACGCTCTGACAGATGTTGGAGATGTGGACACTCAGGAAGTGGGACACATGTGGTGGTGGTGCAAAGCAGTTAATCAACTGTGGAGAATTTGCATAGCAGAAATGGAAAAGGTTCTAGGCTGTATACTTCCCTTAGACCCCCTAGTTTTTCTACTAAATAAATTTAAAAAACTGACCTCTAAAGCCCACCAAATTTTATTCCAAATAATGATAAATGGTGTAAAGTCCAATATAGCTAAACAGTGGAAATCACATTCATCTCCAGACCTCCAGAGATGGAGAGTTAGAGTCTCAGAGTTAATAGAACTAGAGGAATTTAGCTCATATAAAAAAAAACACGAGAGAAACATACATAGAAGCCCAAGCTTTATGGGAACACTACATAACAAAGATAACTGAGAGACCATGTACAGACTTGAGACCCATTCATAGAAAGAGTACATACCTACTATAATGTTACTGATGAAGTTTTCATATAGTTTGTTTGTTTAAATTCAGATCACTGTTCTGCACTGGTTTAGATTAAGAAGCAACCCCCGAATGGGGCATTAGGACATGACTTATTTTTGTTTTAATGAAACTGTGATAAATTACTGGTGTATGTTGCATTGGAACATGTAAATTTTCCTTTTCTTTGTGTTTTGTTCCTCTGTACCAATTTATTGTGAATTGTAACCTATTTGACTTATCCTCAATAAAAAAGAACTTGGATTAAACTACAAGACGTGCATACATTTCTTTTAGTTAATAACTCTAGTAAAGCAATCATCAGCAATTTTCTAAATATTATAATTCTAACAGGCAGGAACTTAATTTTAAATCAATGAATCTCCAAGAAAAGTCCACAACTGGGCAAATTTAAAAACCTATTGTTGAACCAGATGACTCTTGAGCAATATGATGCTACTATTCATTTAGAAAAAAAAGCAAATGCTTCTTCCTCAAGTGGATGCCACTAATCAGCTCCCTACCTAAACAAAGTCAATTACAGATAATGTGACCCTTTTGTGGCTCAATCTTTTTGGAAGAGGCTATGCTAAGAGGAGATCTACCTAGTGTGTATGGTTTAAGGTGTGTGTGGTGGGGGGGGGGTGGAGGAGAGAGGGGTTTGGGAGGTGTGTGTTTGTATTGTTTTTGTTGTTGTTTTTTTCTTTTTTTTTGACTATATTATTTAATTGGGATTGTTGATTTGGACATCTGCATTTAAACCCCAATATAATTAATATTAAGTTTTTTATTTATGAGTGGGTTACCCTACTGAAGAAAATGTAATAATGATTTTGCTAATTTTTGTCCTGTTTTTTTTATTCTCTTTTTTGTCCTGTAATATAAACTTTGATAAAAAGATATTAAAAAAAAAAAAAAAAGATGCCTCTTGGTGATGCGGCCTTTTAACAGTTCTGTCAACCCTTTTGAATATTTTGCTGGTTTTCTCGACATCACAACAGATCTCTTTTTAATATCTCACCACCTTTTGGCACTTTTGATCATCAGGACAGAAGGCTAAAAGGACATTACTAAAAGTATTTATTAAAATATGTCCAGAACCAAGGAACTGACAATCCCGTTTTACACATAACAATAATACCCTGCAGATTCTCTTACAAGAACTAAAATGTTAGTAAGAAAGAAGATTCACACACACACACTACTATTTAAGAACATTTACCTGCTGTAACTTTTGCAGTGCTGTGTCCAACTGAAAATAAATCCTTCTCCTGTCTGTTGTCCAACCTTGACACATCACATGACAGGTCCTGTGACTCCTGTGCTGCAGTTTGGGCCTTTCAGGCTCAGATTGTGGGCAGCTGCTGGCAGCAGGACTAGGTCACCATGACAGTCCTACACAGACCACACAGTCACCTCAAAAGGCTTTTCCTTGATCTGACTTGCTTGATCAGTGTTTATTTTGCAACTTAATTGTTCAATGTTCTTATATTAAATAATTATTCAGGGAACTGTTAACTCCATATCATATTGTGCTAAGTGAAGCTATGTATTTGCTACAGTTTTTAGTAATTATAATAAATTTACACAAACAGAAACATTGTTTAGAGTGATCTTTCTATTGCTACTACGAGCAGCTTGTGAAATAATCTCCTACAACCAACATATATTCCAGTTTAACTGCCGAAATAAATGTGTTGATTCGTAAATTGAGTGTACTCCTATCTATTTAAATGGAGAGCTGCAGCGTTGTAAATATTTAAAGTGAATGTAAATTTTGATGCTAAAGTGCTCGGTTTTAAAAAATTTGATTAAAAACAGGGGCACTTTAATTCATCAAAATTTACATTTCACTCCTGTTGTGAAAAAAAACTTACCTTTTTAATCTTGACAGCAGCTTCAGCTTCCTCCACCCGTTGCAAAGCCTCTTCCTGGGTCTAAAATGAGGAATCCGGCTTCCTCCAAACACGGCGTTGAATCAGACACTGATTCCCCCGGGGGGGGGAAGCCGTGATTGGAGGATGACCTATACATCATTTCTGACATCAAAAATGGCTTGCGACGACCGGAGGAAGCTGGAGCTGCTGTCAAGTTTAAAAGGTAAGTTTTTTTTAACAACAGGAGTGAAATGTAAATTTTGATGAATTAAAGTGCCCCTGTTTTTAATCAAATTTTTAAAAACCGGGCACTTTAGCATCAAAATTTACATTCACTTTAAGCAACAGTTTTTGTTTTGCAGTTTAAATGATCAATGTTCCTGTTATATTCAATAATTATTCAGCAATTACAGTGGGGCAAAAAAGTATTTAGTCAGCCACCAATTGTGCAAGTTCTCCCACTTAAGAAGATAAGAGAGGCCTGTAATTTTCATCATAGGTATACCTCAACTATGAGAGACAAAATGTGGAAACAAATCCAGACAATCACTGATTTCAAAAGAATTTATTTGCATATTATAGTGGAAAATAAGTATTTGGTCACCTACAAACAAGCAAGATTTCTGTCTCTCACAGACCTGTATCTTCTTATTTAAGAGGCTCCTCTTTCCTCCACTCATTACCTGTATTAATGGCACCTGTTTGAACTTGTTATCTGTAAAATAGACACCTGTCCACAACCTTAAACAGTAACACTCCAAACTCCACTATGGTGAAGACCAAAGAGCTGTCGAAGGACACCAGAAACAAAATTGCAGACCTGCACCAGGCTGGGAAGGCAAGCAGCTTGGTGTGAAGAAATCAACTGTGGGAGCAATAATTAGAAAATGGAAGACATACAAGTCCACTGATAATCTCCCTCGATCTGGGGCTCCACGCAAGATCTCACCCCATGGGGTCAAAATGATCACAAGAATGGTGAGCAAACATCCCAGAACCACACGGGGGGACATAGTGAATGACCTGCAGAGAGCTGGGACCAACGTAACAAAGGCTACCATCAGTAACACACTACGCCACCAGGGACTCAGATCCTGCAGTGCCAGACGTGTCCCCCTACTTAAGCCAGTACATGTCTGGGCCCGTCTGAAGTATGCTAGAGAGCATTTGGATGATCCAGAAGCGAATTGGGAGAATGTCATATGGTTAGATGAAAACAAAGTAGTTTGGTAGAAATACAACTTTTCGTGTTTGGAGGAGAGAGAATGCTGAGTTGCAACCAAAGAACACCATACCTACTGTGAAGCATGGGGGTGGCAACATCATGCTTTGGGGCTGTTTCTCTTGAAAGGGAACAGGACGACTGATCTGTGTACATGAAAGAATGAATGGGGCCATGTATCATGAGATTTTGAGTGCAAACCTCCTTCCATCAGCAAGGGCATTGAAGATGAAACATGGCTGGGTCTTTCAGCAAGACAATGATCCCAAACACACCACCCGGGCAACGAAGGAGTGGCTTCATAAGAAGCATTTCAAGGTCCTGGAGTGGCCTAGCCAGTCTCCAGATCTCAACCCCATAGAAAATCTTTGGAGGGAGTTGAAATTCCGTGTTGCCCAGCGACAGCCCCAAAACATCACTGCTCTAGAGGAGATCTGCATGCAGTAATGGGCCAAAATACCAGCAACAGTGTGTGACAACCTTGTGAAGACTTACAGAAAACGTTTGACCTCTTTCATTGCCAACAAAGGATATATAACAAAGTATTGAGATGAACTTTTGATATTGACCAAATACTTAGTTTCCACCATAATTTGCAAATAAATTTGTTCCAAATCAGACAATGTGATTGTCTGGATTTGTTTCCACATTTTGTCTCTCATAGTTGAGGTATACCTATGATGAAAATTACAGGCCTCTATCATCTTCTTAAGTGGGAGAACTTGCACAATTGGTGGCTGACTAAATACTTTTTTGCCCTACTGTATATGTAGCCACCAATAAGCAAGCGCTATCCAGGGTGCTGAACCTAAAATGGGCCAGCGCCTAAGCTTTACATTGCTGCTTTTAAAATAAAGATAGCAAGAGAACAAAGAAAATTAATAATAGGAGTAAATTAGAAAGTTGCTTAAAATGTTATGCTAAGGGGCTGATTTATTATTTGTCTGCCGGACATGATCCGCTGTAGTGATCATGTCCGCCAGACATCAAAAATGCAGACAGCATACGCTGTCAGCATTTATCATTGCACAAGCAGTTCTGGTGAACTGCTTGTGCAATGCCGCCCCCTGCAGATTTGCAGCCAATCAGCCGCTAGCAGGGGGTTTCAATCAACCCGATTGTATGTGATCGGGTGGATTGCTGTCTGCCGCCTCAGAGGCAGCGGACGAGTTAAGGAGCAGCGGTCTTAAGACTGCTGCTTCTTAACTCCTGTTTCCATCAAGCTGAAACAGGGGTATACGGCCCCTCTATCTAAATCATGAAAGAAAACATTTGGGTTTAGTATCCCTTTAATGTGTTAAAGGTCAGTTTGCTGTCTTCTGTATATTTTCTGGAAATATTTTATTCATGAGTTGCTTCAGCTGAATTTACTCAATCCACTTATAATACTTCTATTTCTAGGTTCTTAGAGAATATATTATACTTATTGACTCAAATGCTATATCCTGAATTATATGTGAACCTACTCAATCTAATAGTTGTAATTGTATAGTGATATATAATTTGTGATGGAACCACTATGGAGAGTGACAGTAAATTGAAATTTATAATGCAAGTGTGATTGTGTGACGTTTTATAAGTGTCTAAAATTCCAGTATCGTGACTGTTTCTCAACCTCCTACCCTTCTAAAGTGTAAGTTCCCACGGGAATAGGACCCTCAATTCCTTCTGTATGCGTTTGTAAATTTTGCCCTGTCTATTACAAGTTTTATATTGTTTTATTTAAATGAATAGTATTTTTTGACAGCGCTGCGGAATATGTTGGCGCTTCATAAATAAAGTATAATAATAATAATAATAATAATGTTGTGTTCTGTCAGATGTTAATACTTGTGAAGTATAATATAGTATTTATTAAATCAAATAGTCCACCTCTGTACATATAAAGGGCTGTTTGATTTTCATTTCTATATTTTAAAGTAATGAGAAGTAATTATTATTTTCATTTGAACTTTATGGGGTCAATTTACTAAAGTGCGAGCGGACATGATACGATGTAGCGTATCATGTCTGCAGCACATCGATAAATGCTGACCGCATACGCTCCTCCTCTCCATTGCCTCTGTCTGTTGGAGTACCTCAAGGCTCTGTCCTGGGTCCTCTACTCTTCTCTATTTACACTTCTTCACTAGGTAAACTTATCAACAGCTATGGCTTCAACTACCACCTCTATGCTGATGACACCCAGATCTAACTTTCCACCCCTGCACTCTCTCCTTCTGTCAATTCTCACATCAGCGACTGCTTATCTAGCATTTCCTCCTGGATGGCCTCTCACAACCTAAAAATAAACATGGCCAAGATCGAACTACTTCTAACCCCCCCCCCCCTCTAACTTTACTACAGTTTCAAATTTTTCCATCACTGTTGGCGGCACCACTATCTCCCCATCACCCCAACTCCGCTGCCTCGGAGTCACACTTGACTCAAATCTGTCCTTCACTCCCCACATCCAACTGCTCTCTTCATCCTGCCATAACCACCTACGCAATATCTCCAAAATTCGTCTGTTTATGAGTGACGAAACTACTAAACTGCTTATTCACTCCCTGGTAATTTCCCAACTTGACTACTGCAATAACTTGCTAACTGGCCTCCCTCTCTCCCGCCTCTCTCACCTTCAATCCATCCTAAATGCATCTGCCAGGCTAATTCACCTCTCTCGACACATTTCTGCTACACCTAACTGTGAGTCCCTTCACTGGCTCCCCATTCACAGCAGAATTAAATTCAAAATTCTCACCCTGACCTACAAAGCCCTCACCAATGCTGCCCCACCCTACCTGTCCTCACTCATCAGCAAATATACTCCAGCCCGCCCCCTAAGATCCAACAATGACCTGCTCCTTGCGTCCTCTACCATCACCTCCTCCCATACTAGACTACAGGACATCTCTCGTGCGGCTCCAACCCTCTGGAATGCACTTCCTCAAGCCATCAGACTCTCCCCTAACCTCTCCTCCTTTATACATTCCCTAAAGACCTTTTTGTTCATGGAAGCTCATCACCCGACTCAATAACAAATGAACTTCACTAACCCAACAGTTGCCCTCATCTCCCCACTAATATTATTCCCACCTTTGCAGTCCCCACCTCCTGTTTCACATCCTCCTACCCATCTAGTATGTAAATCCCCACAGGAATAGGGCCCTCAATTCCCCCTGTATCCGTCTGTAAAATGTTGTCTTTTATTGTATTGTTTCTCCGTTGTACTTCTATCCTTGTATCCATGGGCAGTGCTGCGGAATCTGTTGGCGCTTTATAAATAAATAATAATATTAATAATTGCACCAACAGTTCTTGTGAACTGCTGGTGCAATACCGCCCCCTGCAGATTTGCGGCCAATGGGCCGCTAGCAGGGGGTGTCAATCAACCCGATCGTATTTGATCGGGTTGATTTCTGTCCGCCGCCTCAGAGCAGGCGGACAGGTTATGGAGCAGCGGTCTTTAGACCGCTACTTCATAACTTCTGTTTCTGGCGAGCCTCAAGGCTCGCCGGAAACATGGGGTATCAAGCTCCGTACGGAGTTTGATAAATTGACCCCTAAGATTGGAGTGAATTTAATAGATAAATCCAATGAGTTTCAGATTTGTCTGTTCTATATCCCCTCCTTTAATTCCCATGGAAATTTCCTGTAAACCAAAACATTTCAGGTTTGATATTTTTTAGCTTGATTAAAATGAAGACAGTGATTGGCTATGCTTGTCAATCTTTTTCCATCCTCTTTGTCTTTTCTGGCTGACTTGAAATTTTTGAGGTGTTTATAATCTCACTCTGGAAGTCCTTCCTACATAGATTAGATTACATTTACAGGTAATTCCATATATCACTGCCTCGGTATTACAATCTATGTAGGTTTGGATTTTGTGTATTTTTCCAAATCTATCTTTGATAGATTTATTTTTTTGTACGAGTACATATTGTACATCTTCTACAAGAAAAGTTACCTGGTGTGAGTTTAAATATTCTCTTTTTTCATAATGACTGTGACTGATCATGTTTTTCAGATTTGTGGTCCTTCTGTATCCCACTTTAATTTTTTTTCCTATGGCCTCTCTTAATATGGGATCTGCTTAGTGGATTTCAGAATAATCTGCACATTTATTAAAGGTAGAAATCTTCTCACAAGGCTATGGTGTTATTAAAGTAGTCACTTACTACATTTGATTTTAAAGGGACACTCAATCAAAATTAAACTTTCATTATTCAGATAGAGCATGCCATTTTAAACAACTTTCCAATTTACTTCCATTAACTAAATGTGCACAGTCTTTTTATATTTAAACTTTTTGAGTCACCAGCTCCTACTGAGCATGTGCAAGAATAAGTGTGTATGCATTTGTGAATGGCTGATGGCTGTCACATAGTACGTGTATGCATTTGTGATTGGCTGATGGCTGTCACATGGTACAGGGGGAGTGGAAAAAGACATAACTTAAAATTGTCAGAGAAAAAAATCTACTACTCAGTTGAAGTTCAGACTAAGTGCTATTGCATTGTCTTGTTATCTTGCATTTGTTGATTATGCAAACCTACTGTGTTGACTGGTCCTTTAATTTGTTTTTTCCCATTTTTGTATGAATGGAATAAAGTGAATCTTTCTGACAAACTAACATCTATGAAGTATATGAGTGCTTAAAGAGATATCCTGTCCATCATCTATGCTGGAATTTGAAATAGGTAAATTAGACTCTGGGGTAGATTTATTAAATGCTGGGCAGACATGATTCTCTGTAGCTTCTTAACTCAAATTTCTGGTGAGGCGTAAACTTTGGGGGGTAGATTGCAGCATCCACTGATTGTTAAATCTACTTTAAAAAGTGTGGATAGTAAGGGCGCTAAAAGCTAAAGATCTTAGGGGGTAGTGATTTACGTTAATCTGCTATAATTGCATTAATATTCGGTGTAAGAAATTATTTTACATATACACTCTGAACATGCTGGATAAATTTTTAATATTTTTAATAAAGGTTAAAATTTCCCATTTATACATAGACACTTATATGAAATAATTATTAGAGACGTCTCTCTATTATATTGGGGATCCAACCAACAATATCACAAGTTAGCAAAATTATGCAATCTTAAAAGTCTGTATGATATAAGAGATGTATCAGTTTTATGACAATCTATACAATGTTAAAAATAAAAAATTTAAAAAATTGTAGCAGCCTTGTATCTAAAAACAATATTGAATGAACTCTGTTGTGTTCTTATATAAGAAAGTTCTTCTCCATTTGGAGAGATATAATAGCTGGAGTTCTTTTACAGCGGTGCTATGAGAAACTTGTTTAGTGCGTCTAAGTCCAGAGAGTATTTAGTTAAAAGTTTTTTTATATGTATAAGCGTCCCACATATATTTGTTATCTTCTAGTGGTAACGTACCTTTCTTTTCTGGTATCCTAAGGCCGTGCGGTGAGCTGTGTTTCTTCCACGGCTTGTCTTTGCCTTGTGAAACCGGCGTCTGATGTCACACCCGGTTATCCACAGGAGCCGCCCCACAGATGTCAATCACTTTCCCGGAGATACTCTTAGGTAGTTACCACTTGTAGCAGTTAGTTCCAAATAGAGTGTATTTTGATGTCGCCAGTGTTGGCGATCCTTAGGACAAGTCCCTTGTCTTGTAGTAGCCTGCTCTTAGTGCTTTGGGCACGCAGGTTATTTTTGTTCAGACAGGTGTTCTGTTACCAGGAACAGTTCCAATTTTAAAGGGTCAACCCGGGTTGTCAAATTGTAGTAGAACTCTGGTGACGCCGGTTTCACAAGGCAAAGACAAGCCGTGGAAGAAACACAGCTCACCGCACGGCCTTAGGATACCAGAAAAGAAAGGTATGTTACCACTAGAAGATAACAAATATATGTGGGACGCTTATACATATAAAAAAACTTTTAACTAAATACTCTCTGGACTTAGACGCACTAAACAAGTTTCTCATAGCACCGCTGTAAAAGAACTCCAGCTATTATATCTCTCCAAATGGAGAAGAACTTTCTTAAATAAGAACACAACAGAGTTCATTCAATATTGTTTTTTAGATACAAGGCTGCTACAATTTTTTACATTTTTTATTTTTAACATTGTATAGATTGTCATAAAACTGATACATCTCTTATATCATACGGACTTTTAAGATTGCATAATTTTGCTAACTTGTGATATTGTTGGTTGGATCCCCAATATAATAGAGAGACGTCTCTAATAATTATTTCATATAAGTGTCTATGTATAAATGGGAAATTTTAACCTTTATTAAAAATATTCAAAATTTATCCAGCATGTTCAGAGTGTATATGTAAAATAATTTCTTACACCGAATATTAATGCAATTATAGCAGATTAACGTAAATCACTACCCCCTAAGATCTTTAGCTTTTAGCACCCTTACTATCCACACTTTTTTTAGTACATCTTTGTTGCTTAGATTGAAGGATCTAAGCATACCCAGTAAGGTGTTTGATCTCCACCCCTGACACTAGCGCACTATTCCACTCACCCTTTTTAAGATTGCTAAATCTACCCCTCTGTCTCTACAAAAATGCCTGCTGTGTGGGTGGAACTGGGAGTAGAAAAAAAAAACATTTGAATATAAACTTTTTCTTTATGTGTAATAAGAAAAAACAGCATGTATATTGATCCAGGTGGGATTTTTTTTAACGCAATCAAATTTACAGGTTTCCGGGACGTATGACATCCCTATGTAGAATGGCTCTACCTGACTTATTACAAGTGTATGCTGACACCAGAAACTATAGAAGCTAGAATAGGCCTCAAGCCACTATACAAAATAACGGCTGTGTTATTAGTGGGAGCATACCCTTTGTTTTTAAATGATCCGTTTAATTATGTTCAAATACTTTTTTGCATGAAAAAAGGTTAAGTCAAAGTTTGAATAGAGCATATGTGTGCAATACCAGTCCCTTGCCATAGAAACAAATTGTGTTTATCTTTGGTATATAACACACATTTTACAGAAAGAAACAAAAAAATGTAATACAGTTTAAAATGACTGTAAACAAGAAAAAAGTCTTTAAAGTCCCTTTAAGTATCTTAAGTATCGTTTGAAAGGGAGGAACCTCTTTCATACCATTCCCTGTTTCTAATCATTTTTATTCAATGTAAAGCACATTTGTATGCTCCCTAAATTGAGCTAGATTACAAGTAAAGCGGTAGTTTGTGCTCGCTTTCGAGTGTTAAAACCTCTAGAAGTAATTGATTTGGACTCAGAGATTTGCACTTGTATTATAAGTTGAAAGTAAAAAGTTTGTGCTTTTGCGTTCATAATGTCTCAGTAACAAATAGACTTTGAGAAGTGGTGGACACAAAATCGCAGTCCTCCATAGACTTCAATGGAGCCGAAAAAGTTGAAAAAAAAACTAGCACCAAACACAAATGCAGTTATTTAAAAGTGCAACATAAGAAGATAATATTGCATATTTCATAATCCAATGTTCTGCACATAGCAAATATGTTCCATTTATTTTTAAAAGCGATATTTAAATATATATCTGACCGATTTTTGAACAAATATTTATACCTATATAAATACATGATTATATAAAGGTATAGATATATACAGGTATATATAGGAATAACTATTTAAAAATACATAGAACATATTCTGCTAAGTGCAGAACATTGAGATTTATAATATTTACAGTAAATACATAGTTAAACACTTTATTAAATATGAATATTGCATAAATATGATTTTTCATGTTTTCATATACTTGACTGCAAAGGGCTTCAATGCACACACACACACACATATATATATATCTAATATCTAATGCATTCACATATAAATTCATATGTACACATATAGAAACAAAAATGTACACACATATAAACATATATGACACCTTAGACCTCAAGGGGGATATTTATCAAGCCGTTAACTGTGTTGCATTTGACGGCACCAATATGCTCGCCTAACATTGCCTAACATCGCGGCTGCGGACCTGAATACGATCTCCATATTTATAAAAAAAGCCGTCAAACAGACGCGCACCAAGTATGGGGCGATGAGCATCGGACTGTTGTTAACTAGCAGTCATCGATCGACCTGTCACTAAACGCCGCCGCTATACTAAAATGTTATAAATGTTATAAATGTTTAACCCCTATTCCGCCGCTCCCGGACCACGCCGCAACCTATATAAAGTTTTTAACCCCTATTCCGCCGCTCCCTATATAAAGTTTTTAACCCATATCCCGCCGCTCCCGAACCCCGCCACAACCTATATTAAGTTTTCAACCCCTATCTCTCCGTTCCTGGGCCCCGCCGCAACTAAATAAAGTTATTAACCCCTATCCTGCCACTCCCAGACCCCGCCGCATAAAGTTATTAACCCCTATCCCGCCGCTCCTGGACCCCGCCACAATTAAATAAAGTTATTAACCCCTATCCCGCCGCTCCCGGACCCCACCGCCACCTAAAGAAAGGTATTAACCCCTAAACCTCTGGCCTCCCACATCACTACCATTAACTAAACCTATTAACCCCTAAACCACCAGTCCTCGACATCGCCATAAACTAAATTAAGCTATTAACCCCTAAACCTAAAAACCCGGGATAGGGTTAATAACTTTATTTAGTGGCGGCGGGGTCCGGGAGCGGAGGGATAGGGGTTAATAACTTTATTAAAGTTGCGGCGGGGCCAGGGAGCGGCAGGATAGGGGTAAATAACATAATGTAGGTGGCGGCGATGTCGGGGGTGGCAGATTAGGAGTGTTTAGACTCTGGGTTTATGTTAGGGTGTTAGGTGTAAACGTAACTTGTTTTCAACATATAAATCAATGGGATATCTGACAGCATCGAACATAAGCTTTCAGTGCTTTCGGACTCACATTGATTTTTATGGCATCCGCGGCCTCCAGGGTGGCGGATTGAAAACCAGGTACGCTGGGTTGGAAAAGACGCGAGCGTACCTGTTAGAAATTTGATAACTTGGAAAAGTTGTCAAATAGAGCCGAATGTGTATTTGGAACATCTGCAATGACGTAAGCATCGATCTGCATCGGATTGAGACCGGCGGATCGCAAGTTACGTCACAAATTTTAACTTTTGGCGGTCTGTAGGCTTTGATAACTAGGTCGGATCAAGCTCGCCACAATTACACTGCGGAATTCCGCCGTATTTGCGGTTGACGGCTTGATAAATATCCCCCCAAATCTTTTAGCCTTTATAACTTTTTTATGCAATATTTTTTTAAAATAACTTTTAGTAGATAGTTTTATTATGGGTATAACAGTTCTTTAAATGTATTGTTCATGTGTTTTGTGACGCTTTTTGTTGTGGAGTGTAACAGTTAACCAGAGCTCTGTGGTCACGGTAAACATTCTATATTAAATCACAATTGAGCTCACATGTTTGCATTTACTTTGAACTTGTAATAAGGGCGGAATTTAACTTGCGTGCAAATCCGATATCGCTTACGCGCAAAAACTATAGTGTTCCACTTGTCATCTAGCCCATGGCCTTTGCATATATTAAAGGGCCATGATACCCAAATGTTGAAACACTTAAAAGTGATGCAGCATAGCTGTAAAAAGCTGACTAGAAAATATCACCTGAACATCTCTATGTAAAAAAGAAAGATATTTTACCTCAAAAGTTCCTCATTAGCCACATCCCATTGTAAAGGACTTCTAAGCAGCAAATCAGTATGTCTGTCCCGGGACAGGCAAATGAGCGAGCTTTGTGAACACTCATCTTATTTCCCTATTCAGTTTAAGCAAGTTTACTTTGAAATCTCATGAGAGTTAAGTGAAATCTCATGAGATCACAGTAAAAGAGTTCATGACCTCAGCACTGTTGATGCTGATTGGCTGCTGTTCATTTCTTCATTTTTTTTATTTTTTTTTACCTGCAGCTGGGCAACAGCTGAATTATAACTTTTTACACAGAACTTACTCTGGTGAGCTGAGGAAATTGTGAGGTAAAATATCTTCCTTTTTTACATAGAGATGCTCAGGTGATATTTTCCTGTCAGCTTTTTACAGTTATACTGCATCAGTTTCAAGTGATTTAGCATATTAGTATTATGTCCCTTTAAAACCCTCTATCTTTAAAGTGATTGTAAAATTTGGCTGTGGAATCCGCACTATATATAATTATTTATAAAAAAAGAGGCACTTTCATTCATAAAAATAATTAAAGACGCTTATTTATTATTCTTAAAATAATTACGATTTAGTGATCGTAAATATCATGCTGTTTCTCCGCCCGCATCTCATACTCAATTTTTATCTTTGATGATGAATCCAGCTTCAAGCAATCATTGCGTGAGCCAATAACTGGACGCTAAAGGGGCGGATTTGTCATCAAAGACAGTAATCGAGTATGAGAAGCGGGCGGAGGGACGGCGCAATGTTTAAGATCACTAAATGTCTTTGATTATTTTTTATGAATGAAAGTGCCCCTCATTTTATGAATAATTATAGAGAGTGTGGATTCCATAGCCTAACTTTACAATCACTTCAAACCCATTAATTTAGTTTTTTGACAAATGGTGTTGAAAAATGTTTTCTGTGTTTAGTTAACATTTTACCAGCATTTCGTAAAATGGAAAAACGTTCTACTTTCTTTTCTTGCATCAACGTCCCTTTTATACACAACCTTGTATTATTAACCTGAGTAGCTGGTGTTTGTCATTGAGCACTGTGGACCAGAGGAATTCCTAACTTATTTTCCATCTCAGATCCTTCTAGATTTATGTTATTTATATTATAGATTATTTTCAATTCCCTGTGGTCTAATGTCACATTTAGCTCTACTAAATGCCATCTATAATTTATAATCGTGTTTATCTTGTTTATATAAATAACTCTGTGGAGAACACACATTTTTGTTTTAAATAGGCATGGCAGTAAAAATTAAAGGGACATAAAAAAACTTTTTTTTCTTTCATGCTTCAGAATACAATTTTAAACATTTTTCTAGCAGCAATGTTCTGCTGGGAGCTTCTGAACACATAGGGCTAGATTACAAGTGGAGCGCTAGTTTATCGTGCGCTCGTAAACGGGCAAATTCACCCGTTTACGGGAGCACAATTAATAACCAGCCATTATAAGTGGCTGGTTAATGCTACTGCGAGCTGGCAGTAGCAATTAGCGCTCCAACCTCTGGTTAATTTAGAAAATGTTCCCCAATTGGCCCCAAATAAGGTGTAAGGTTCCTTGATAACATAAAACAAATGTAGCATCTTTATTTATTTTTAATATAACTGCACAAAGCAGTTTTAAGGGCTTACAGTTTGTGGATGTGGGGTGTTAGAAAAAAAGAAAACGGCACTGATAAGTGCCTTTACATTGCGGTCTGTGTTATTCCTATAAATATATATGTATATGCTTATATACATATATATTTAAGTTTAAATAACAAAAGAGAGACTGGTGGAAATTCAAATAAGTAACCCTAGTGGACAAAAGAGAAACTGCCCACTAGGGCGGTGCTGGATGCAAGGAAATGTAATACAAAAAAATATAAGAGACAGAAAATAAGCATCTCCTAAGCACTCAGAGATAGATTATTTTTTTTTTACAGAATTATGAAGTTCCCAAAATATAGCATATAATTATTCTCATAAAACATAAAATATAACCTTTATTAGTGAAAAGTTAAAAACATAAGTAAAAACATGTAAAAAGGTAAAAAATGTAAAAAAGAAAAACATAATTTTTTTTTCCTTATTACATGTTTTTACCTATGTTTTTAACTTTTCACTAATAAAGGTTATATATTTCTTGTGATAAGAACAGAAACATTTTTTTCTGTCAGTTTTGTGCATGAGCAAATCTGACCCCCTGTTATCTAATCTATTCACTAGCCTAGAAGTTTTATGGCATCAGGCTAAGATAACATTTAATGCAAATGCCTCCTCCTCTTTGTAAGGCTGTGTCAGGAAGCACAAATGTAGTGTAAAAAATAAAAAGATGAATTTTTTTAAATAGAAGACTAATACATATTGTAATGATTTCTTTTAAGTATCAGGAACTGCTTAGTTCTTTTTTTTTATTACAACAATGAAACAGATTGTTTAACATCCCTTTAAATCATTTCCAGGAGAGCATATTGAGGTAGGCTTAAAGGGATAGTAAACCCCAAAATTTTCTTTTATGATTCAGATAGAACATACAATTTTAAACAACTTTCCAATTTACCTCTATTATCAAATTTTCTTCATTCTCTTGTTATTCATTGATAAAGGGACAGCATTACACTACTGACAGGAAGCTGAAACTATCTATTTAGCCAATCACAAGAGACAAATGTGTGCAGGCACCAATTAGCAGCAGCTCCCACTAGTGCATGATATGTGCGTATTCATTTTTTAACAAGAAATACTAAGAGAACGAAGCACATTTGAAAATAGAAGTGAATTTAAAAGTGTCTTAAAATGACATGCTCTATCTGAATCATGTAAGTTTAATTTTGACTTTCCTATCCCTTTAAGAGCATGCATGTGTCTTATCACTATAAAGCAACAGAAATGCTTGCAGCAATGTTAGGAATTATATATGGTTTTATGTCTGGTTCCTGATTCCTCTGGTTTTCTAGCTTTCTAATGCCTGAAAAAGAAAGAACTCTTATAACAACCCGCTCTTTTCCTTACCTCTTTAATAATCAGTTTCTTCATTTACATGTTTCTAAAATTAATTAATTTAGCCTAAAGGGACACGAAACCCAAACACTTTCTTTTGTGACTCAGACAGAGCATACAATTTCAAGCAACTTTCTAATTTACTTCTATTATTTTTTTTCTTTGTTCTCCTGGTATCTTTTGTTGAAAAGCAGGGAGGTAAGCTCAGGAATGTGCACATGTCTGGAGCACTATATGGCAGCAGTTTTGCAAGAATGTTATCCATTTGCAAGAGCACTAGATGGCAGCACTACCTCCTGCGACGTTGTGCTCCAGACACCTATCTACTGTAGGTATCTCTTCAACAAACAATACAATGGGAACTAAGCAAATTTGATAGTAGAAGTAATTTGAAAACATTTTTAAATGATATGCTCTGTCTGAATCACAAAAGAACATTTTTGGGCTTCATACCCCTTTAAGCCTCTCTCTGGTTATTGATCTATAAAAAGAACAGTTTCAGAATGTTTAATAAAATCCTCCTTATTGCTTCATTTACTTTACCTTTCTGTATTTCCATTGTTCTTCCATAGTCATCTCCAAAGAACCACACTGTCCCACACTTTATGGAACTGTCCCAAATTGGGATCTCTGTCCTTCTTATGGAGACCTATTTATTACCTTTTGTTAGTCTTTTCCAATGTTTCTCTTTCTCTTTTCTTCTCACTCTCTCTCTCTTCCTCTCTCTCTCTCTCCCTCTCTTTCTCTTCTCTCTCTCTACTTTCTAACTATCCATGTCTTTTCCAATCCCTTTAAAAGTGTTAAAATTTTCCACTTTCTGACTTTTTCCTTCTATATCTGAAAACTGACAGCCAGGAAGGTAAAAGTCATCACTGGTTACAAACTATATACCGCTGAAAAATTGGCCATTGCACGTGGAATGGCCAGGAATACATATTACGAGTCGTGGCGGTATAGCTGTAACGCAAGCATTTTAGCCTGTAACGCAACATCCATTCCGCACTCAAAAAAATTACGGTTGAGTGTGGGATTTTCATAGCACCGGTATTACAGGTTGTGCGGTCTGGCTAAAATGCTTGCGTTACAGCCTATACTGACACAATCCATACCGCCATCTGAGAGCAGTAGTTATGGATTTTGCAAAACAAAAATGTTTCACAAAACTCATAACTGAATTGTTACAAAGTACAATAAAACCAATAAACTACCTATTAACCCCTAAATCGTCACCCTCCCGCATAGCAAACACTATTTAAAACTTATTAACCCATAATCTGCCGCCCACCCA
Organism: Bombina bombina; assembly: GCF_027579735.1. NCBI lineage: Eukaryota > Metazoa > Chordata > Amphibia > Anura > Bombinatoridae > Bombina > Bombina bombina. The sequence goes on along the minus strand of NC_069504.1, from coordinate 214,468,992 downwards.
CCCACATCGCGACTATTAAATACATTTATTAACCTCTAATCTGCCGTCCACCCACATCGCCAACACTATTTAAATATATTAATCCCTACACTGCCGCTCCCCGACATCGCCGCCACTATAATAAAGTTATTAACCCCTAAACCTCCGACCTCCCACATCACCGCCACTAAATAAACCTATTAACCCCTAAACCTCCGGCCTCCTACATCACCGCCACTAAATAAACCTATTAACCCCTAAACCTCCGTCCTCCCTCATCGCCACCACTAAATAAACCTATTAACCCCTAAACTGCCGCCCCCCACATCGCAAAACACTAAACTATTAAACCCTAAACCTAACACCCCCTAACTTTAAATTAAAATTACAATATAACTATATTTAAATAAATAAAAACTTACCTGTGAAATAAAAATAAACCTAATATTAAACCATACATTAACCTAACATAACTATTCTAATAAAAAAATAAATTATTACCAATTAAAAATCCTAAATTACAAATTTAAAAAAAAAATAATTCTACAAAAAATTTTAAGAAATCTAACATTACAAAAAAAATAAACACTAAAACTCCAAAAAACAAAAAACACTACAATCACAAAAATAATAAACGAAACGATCAAAAATAAAAACAATTTCACCTAATCAAATAACCCTATAAAAATAAATAAGCCCCCCAAAATTAAAACACTCCCTAGCCTAAAATAAACTACCAATAGCCCTTAAAAGGGCTTTTTTAGAGTTAGGTTTTTTATTTTGAGGGGTTAGTTGGGTGGTTTTACTTGTGTGGGGGGGACTTTATATTTTTTTTAAAGGTAAAAGAGCTGTTTAACTTAGGGCAATGTCCTACAAAAGGCCCTTTTAAGGGCTATTGATAGTTTATTGTAGGCTAGGGGATGTTTTTATTTTTTTTATTTTTATTTTTATAGGGCTATTAAATTAGGTGTAATTGTTTTTTTTTATAATTTCGTTTATTATTTTTTGTAATCTTAGTGTTTTTTATTTTTCGTAATTTAGTGTTTATAATTTTTTGGAATTTTAGATTTTTTAATTTTTTTTCGTAGTGTTAGATTTTTTAAAATTTGTAATTTAGATTGTATAATTGTTATCTTTTTTTATTATATTCGAATAGCAATGTTAGGTTAATTTATAGTTTAAACTTATTTTGTTTTTTATTTCACAGGTACGTTTTTATTTATTTTAAGATAGTTATATTGTAATTTTAATTTAAAGTTAGGGGGTGTTAGGTTTAGGGGTTATTAATTTAGTTTAGTGTTTTGCCATGTGGGGGCGCGGCAGTTTAGGGGTTAATAGGTATATTTAGATATTGGCGATGTCGGGGAGCGGCGGATTAGGGGTTAACTTTATTTAGTGGTGGCAATGTCAGGGAGCGGCAAATTAGGGGTCAATAACGTTTATTAGTGTCAGCGATGTTGGGGAGTGGCAGATTAGGGGTTAATAGCTTTTATTTAGGTGTCGCAATGCCAGGGAGCGGAGGATTAGGGGTTAATAGCTTTTATTATTGGAGGCGATGTCGGGGAGCAGAGGATTATGGGTTATTAACTTTATTTAGTGGCGGAAAATTAGGGGTTAATATCTTATTAGTGGTGGCGATGTCGGGGAGCAGAGGATTAGGGGTTAATAGATTTTATTAGTGGCGGTGATGTCTGGGAGCGGAGGATTAGGGTTTAATAGTTTTTATTATTGGCGGCGATGTCGGGGAGTGGAGGATTAGGGGTTATTATCTTTATTTAGTGGTGGCGATGTCGGGGAGTGGAGGATTAGGGGTTAATAGCTTTTATTAGTGGCAGTGATGTCGGGGAGCGGAGGATTATGGGTTAATAACTTTATTTAGTGTGACCGATGTCAGGGGCAGCGGATTAAGGGTGTTTAGACTAGGGGTTTATGTTAAAGTGTTTAGGTTTAAATGTAACTTTCTTTTCTCCACAGACATCAAAAGGGTTGCGTTACACTGATCGCCATTCCACACTTCAGGTGTTAGTTTTTTTTTCTAACATTTTCTCCCCATTTTTTTTATTTTTTATTTTAAATCTATAATTGTTATTAATAAGGTTGCTCCATACATCAGAAAATGCTGAAAACATAAATCAACTGCATAAACATAACAAAAACACATTGCATATCATATACCGTGTTTACATTCTAGACATGCAGCAAGATAAGAAGAGGGGGCAGATAGATATACTCAATAGGATCTCTTTCTGCATCCAGAGTACTTTACCATTACATAAATCAGCAAACTTATAAAATGTATTCTGCGGGCTCACACAATATCAGTAATTCATTTTAAATCTAATCAGTATAAATGTTAACAAAACATATACCATAAATTCACAAGGTAGAAGCTATAATAGTATGGGGTAGGCTCGACCTTATATTTATATACAGGTTCGGTTTAACCGCTTTAGACAATTGAACATTTCTTTAAGGGAGAAATGAAGAAATGAGAAGAAGAGAGAGGGGAGAAGGAGAGAGGGAAAGAAAAAAAACAAAACAAAAGGAAAAGAGGGAAAAAGTTAATAATGATACTAACCAAGAAGTAGGAGGGTATGACAAGCCCGAGGATCTAGTTGTCTAGGCCCATATTATGCAGAGGCGTAAGTTACTGTCTCTGAACATAGTTACTTTTATAGAGTTTAATGAAATCCAGCCACTTTATAACAAACCTATTTTGCTGCCTATCTGTATTATGTACATTATCAAACTGTTCAATTATAAACTGAGATTGAAGTAAAAATGTTAAGTTGTTAATAGTAGGGACCTTTTTTTTCTTCCAATGTTTGAGGATGAGATACCTCCCCCCTAAAATTGTTGTATTAATGAACTCCCTATTATAAGATTTGTCTCGAATATCTGTTAAAAAAAATGTATGTTGAAGTTCTATTACAAAATGTGCAGCGATCACCTTACCTAACCAATGTTGTATGCGTTTCCAAAATTGCTGAATTTTCGGGCAGCTCCAGAACATGTGAACCAGGTCGGCTTCAGCTGAAGAACATCTAGGGCATAGGTTTTGAACTAGGGGGTACCATTTATTTATTCTAGCCGGTGTAATGTAAGTTCTATTTAAGATTTTCACATGATGTCTATAAGGGAAAGAGTGCACGAGCAAGTAAACTCAGCCCTTGGCTTTTGTGCGGTATGGAGCTTAACGCACCATAACACACAGCACAAGAAAGATTTTCAGTAACTTGTAATGGCAGCGCTATGGAGAGTGAAATAACGCAATTTTTGGGGGCATTATTTTTTCACCCTGTTTACAGCAAAACTCGTAATCTAGGCGTATTAAAATTACACTTTTCGAAAACCTTTGAGCTGCTCATTTGTAAAGGCACAGTAAGCCTCAAAAATGTTTTCCTACTGCATAGCGCCTTTTTTAATATGCAGATTAGATACCTTGCGGGCCCATAGAAAAATGGTGATTTGGATAGGACTGTGTTGCGATTTACTCTTATCTCTGTCTGGGAGAAAAATCTGATTACACAGGTGGTAGCATCTGATTGGCTGTACTACCATCCCCTAATAGTCAATCTTGATCCAATATGGATTGGATCAGTTGCAGGTTCAGCTTGGGACCAGCAGTGCACTGCAGGTCATGGGTGAAACATCTACTGTGTGTTTAACCCCTATGCAAGGGGCTAAATACACAGTAGAGCAGAGTAGATAGTAAAAAAAAATAACATACTCTAATGAATTAGAGTATTTCATTTTCCGACTACAATGGCCCTTTAATGACTATGCAAACAACCTGTAATTTGTGTATATTGCAATATTTTAAAACATTGCAGTAAAGTTTTAAGTTTCTGTGCCATAGGAAGTGCAAGTCTGTGTTAGGAAGTACATTTTAAAAATGACAAAAATCCTTCCGTTAAAGGGACAGGAAACCCCACAGTTTTCATTCATGATTCGGATAGAACACACAATTTCACACAACTTTCCAATTTACTTCTATTATCAAATGTGTTTAATTTTCTTGTTATCCATTGCTGAAGAAACATCAGTGCACTAGTGGCAACTAGCAGAACACATCAAGTTAGCCAATCAAAATAGATAAATATGTGCAAGCACCAATCACCAGCTAGCCCCCACTAGGGTAGGATGTGTGCATATATTTTTCAACAAGGGATACCAAAAGAACAAAGCACATTTAAAAACAGAAATTAATTAAAATGATCTTATTACATGCTCTATCTCAACCATGCAAGTTTAATTTTGACTTTCTTATCCCTTTAATGGTTTAGTAAAATTGAATCCAATGCCTTTGAAGCTTACAATTGTCTTCCCTTTTAGTTAGAGATTAAAGGCATCACCTGCTGTTATTATGTATGCTGAAAAATGGCTGTCTAATCAAAGTGATACTACAATAATTTCTTTAGGTTTAATTAATGTGCTATATTGATCACTTTCTATGCATTACTCTAGGCATATTTTAAATGTTAATAAAAGTTTTTTAATAGAAGTCCCACTCACATTTCCAATAACTACGATGGAACTATGTGAGACAGTATAATATTACTGTATGGCTAAACGCCAGAATATTTTATTAGTGCTTGTAAATATTTTCTTCACTGAATGTCAAGAGAAGGGATGGTTTATTATGGTGGCAATGATGTCTAATTTACAACTTCAAAAATAATCTCTTTTCTGTGATCTTGGAAGCATGTAATTTGCTCATTGTACAAGTTTATACAGGTACAGTAGAAAGCACTGAATAGCTGAATTAGGGATTTCTAGGAAACATTTTTGTACAAATAAAACATTTAAATTGCACCATATTCTGCATTGTTTTGTTCTGTTCAAGTTATATTGTTTAAAATAATTTTCATAGTAAAAATAAAATGTTTGTCTCCATTAAGATCTTCAAAGATTTACAAAAATGTTCAACTTTTTCCAAAATAAATTATTCTAAAGTCCTTTTTTCCTTTTAACTTAAGCAGCTGGTTGCTTTATCTTGTCTGGGAATGTTTATTTTAGCTTGAGAAGACAGCAACATTACAAAAATAAAGACTACAGGGAAATATTTTCACATTTTTAAAAATCATACACACACAAAATTGCAGTTGGTTTAATTAAATTATTAACTCGCAATTGTACATTTAAAGGGGCATAAAGGCGATATGCAAAGTATCTATGCATTATAAATTGATCACAGAATTACAAAAGATATGCATCTGATATAAATGTTTTGAAAGCATTTTAACAAAATTTGCACTGTTTTAAGTCCAGGGACATGTCGCTTGAATGCTGTGTATTTTATGTTTTTTGCATTGACCAATTAGGGACAGATATAAATGACCTTCTGGACATATTAAAGGGACAGTCTACTGGAAATGTTATATTATTTAAAAACATAGATAATCCCTTTATTACTCATTCCCGTTTTGCATAACCAACACTGTTATATTAAAGGGACAGTCAACACCAGAAATGTTGTTTAAAAAGAAAGATAATCCCTTTATTACCCATTCCCCAGTTTTGCATAATCAACACAGTAATAATAATGCATGTTTTACCTCTGTAATTATCTTGTATCTAACAAACTTCTAGCTTCTGCAAACTGCCCACTTATCTCAGTTCTTTTGACAGACTTGCATTTTAGCCAATTAGTGCTTACTCCTAGGTCACTTCACGTGCATGATATCAATGTTACCTATATGAAACACATGAACTAATTCCCTCTAGTGGTCAAAATGCATTCAGATTAGAGACTGTCTTCAAGGTCTAAGAAATTAGCATATGAACCTCCTAGGTTTAGCTTTTAACTAAGAATCCCAAGAGAACAAAGCAAAATTGGTGATAAAGGTAAATTGGAAAGTTGTTTAAAATTACATGCCCTATCTGAATCATGAAAGTTTTTTTTGGACTTGATTGTCCCTTTAACACACGTTTTACCTCTGTGATTACCTTGTATCTAATCCTCTGCAGACTGCCCCCTTATTTCAGTCCTTTTGACAGACTTGCATTTTAGCTAATCAGTGCTGACTCATAAATAACACCCCGGGAGAGAGCACAATGTTATCTTTATGGCACACACGAACTAGCACTGTCTAACTGTGAAAACTGTCAAAATGCACTGAGATAAGAGACGGCCTTCAAAAGCTTAGAAATTAGCATTTGAGCCTACCTAGATTTAGCTTTCAATAAAGAATACCAAGAGAACAAAGCATATTTGATAATACAAGTAAATTGGTAAGTTGTTTAAAATTGCATGACCTATCTGAATCATGAAAGTTTAATTTCAATCGATGGGATGGTCAGGATTCCTCACAAAATTAATTTAATTCTCTTTGTGGCAGTAGAAAAACTTCAATTTCCAGATTTAAATGACAGGATATGAACACAAAATAAATAATGTATAAAGTGTAATTGTAAAGTTGTTTTCACTTTTTATATTAAAATTTTAGCTAGAAAATTACTGCTCTGGCCAATTAGGGACAGTTATAAATAGGTCAGTAGAGTTTGCAGCCAATGATTGTGTGGGATATAACAGTTTTCAGCACTTCCATTTCTAGCAGGAACTGAAAAACAAAAAGGGGACAAAATAAATAATCAAAGTATATTGCAAAGTTTTTTTATATATACAATTTATCATTTTATATTACCACCTCAAAGTGTTTAACCCCTTAGTGACCAGACCTTTTTTTTTTTGGTTTAAATTGAAGGGCAATATCACAAGTACATAAATGCAAGGGACATTAGTTACGCAATTCTATACCCTAGTTAATAGAAAATACCGTCTTGTCTAGTTGAATTCGAACAATACCCCTCATCATTGTGCCTCATTTTATTACTTTATCTGCATAGTGTCAATACTTCCAAGATCCATCTAAGGGATCTGAAAACTAGGATATAGTTGAGGACATAATTAATACAGTAGGTTCATATATAGAGTTAAAGAAAAACAAAAAACAAACTGCAGACTCATACTAAACCTGTGTAGACATCAACAGACGTGAATCAAAGATGTTGACCATTATACAATGTAAGATAGTGACATATATGCAGTATAATTGATATAAAGGAACACAAGTAACTGGTCACATAAGAAAAAACAATAAACAAACTTATTTTGAACTATCTTCAGGCTAAAGATGAACCAATCTAGGAGTACAACATCAAACAGGTTAGATGTAAAGGAGACTGAGCATGGAAACACAACTATATTATTGTTGTTAGGGCCCAGAGAGCAACTAAGACTCTTTGGACAGGGTAGAGACTGCGTAACTCTGCCAAAAAGACAAAAAAAAAGGAATGGAGGGGAAATGTAGGAAGTGAATTATTGGGACATTACCAGACTGGGACTGAAACTGCAGGCATTCGCAATCTTTAAGAAAAATTTGAGTAGATGAAATAGGGCTGATATACTGAAAGCTTCTTCAACTAAGTAAATTAAATATCTGCTTTAAATATATAACATAACATTAATATTTTTTCCCCTTTCCAAGAATATAGTGTCAATAGCCAGCACTATGCGCAGTTAAGAGATTCAAAGATCTCCTAAGATATTTTGGTAAAGTCTATTACATGGTCTCACCAGAGTTGCACATCAAATTTATATAATGCCACGTGGTCCTAGACCTGTACATTAATGAGATTTCCCAATGTCTAACGGCATAATACTAACAGTACATATATTGCAAATACATAAATATTCAGAGGGTAAATGCGATCTATGTGTTCAATTGCATAGACCTCTAGAAAACATGGACTGGCTATAACACATATTATTTGTCTAAGGAACACATGCACAGCAGCACTATACATGTATAGTCTCTAAGCACAATTTTAAGGAGAAGAAACACACAGAGTAGTCATAATAGCAGTGGATTCTGTCCTGTGTACAACGTTGGAAAACACGGAGTGTCAGGCAGAAAGCAGATCATATTAAATATAAAATTAGATACTTCTACGTGCGTTAGTATATATGTACCGCAAAGACAGTCAAAGTTGAGCCAAAATGTGCACTGGTACCTTGAGTAAAGACCACAAACTAGCCCACTCCTGCCCGCCTGATTTTGCAGACTGAGCTGCCACAGGACCAGTACACCAGATAAGTCGGATAAATTTTCTCCGGAATCCAAGCTAGGGTAAGGCTGCACTTGAGGAAGTCAGTTGTCCTCCCCGTTACAACCTCGCTGAGTGTAGAAGGGCTACAGACCTGTATAGGGACCAGATCAGTGAAGATTTGCAGTGGCTCCGTGCAAGATGGACCGGCATGTTTTATGGCAGTAGTAAGGTCCCTCACGGCAGTTCCGGCTCTGACTTGAAAGTTAGATGTGATGAGGAGTTCATCCTCAATGCAGTGAGCTGCGCACTGTAGGCTCTGCACGTTTCCTCGTTGCTTCTCTGCACTTGGCTCCGATAGCTTAGGCACTAGGGTCCGTGAGAAAGTAGTCCCCGTGATGTTGCAACTTCCCTGCAGTTGCACGGGGCTGTTGTGTGAGTTAAAGCTAGGCCCAATCTCCCCCGCCATAGTGAGCCCAGTAGTCTCTTTTACGTTGCCCTGAGCTTCGGCAATTACCAGAAGCCGGTCAAACCGATCACACATCCGCTTCTCATATTCTTCAAATAGGACTTGTACCTGCAGAAATAAGTTCCCCTCCATACTGTTGTTAACCCGGTTTCCCCGGGGGGGTGCCAAGATCTTCCTCACGGGAGGCCGTTGAAAGGTCTCAGCTGTCCGGTCTGGGAACTCTCAGGAATGTCAAAATAGTAATATACACTGAATCAGTTCATCAACTGCTGCTTTACAAACCACAATATCAGGCTGGATGACTGCACTTCATCAAGATTATAGGCAAAATGTGAATCTGTTTAGCAGAGCTCCAAAATAAGCGGCCATCTTCAGACCTGGCCCAGACACGCCCCCCGACCAGACCATTTTTCAATTTTCTTACTCTTAAAGGGACAGTATACACTAATTTTAATTGAACTGCATGTAATAGACACTACATTAAAGAATAATATGCACAGATACTGATCTAAAAATCCAGTATAAAACCATTTAAATACTTATTTAGAAGCTCCCAGTTTAGCTCTGTTAAAAACATTAGCTAGAACACCCACTGAAAGTGCTTCAATAGCAAAAAATGCTATCCTCTACATATGAAAAGACTATTTACACGAACAGGAGCAAGCTGGAGTAGGTATACATCCGCCTTCTCCTATAACTTTGGGGCTTGGTTAGGAGCCTGAAAATCAGCGCAATGTTATTTTAAAAAATAAGCAAAACTTTACATAAAAAAAGCTGTATAGACTATATAAATGGATCATCTAGAAAACATTTATGCAAAGAAAAATTGAGTGTATAATGTCCCTTTAAGGACCAGGGCTGTTTTTACATTTCTGCGGTGTTTGTGTTTAGCTGTAATTTTCCTCTTACTCATTTACTGTACCCACACATATTATATACCGTTTTTCTCGCCATTAACTGAAATTTTATCTTCATCATATCATATAATTTACTATAATTTTTTTTATAGCATATGATGAACAAATTTAAAAAACCACACTTTTTCTCACTTTGACCCCCAAAATCTGTTACACATCTACAACCACCAAAGAAAACCCATGCTAAATAGTTTCTAAATGTTGTCCTGAGTTTAAAAATACCCAATATTTACATATCTTTGCTTTTTTTGCAATTTATAGGGCAATAGGTACAAGTAGCACTTTGCTATTTCCAAACCATTTTTTTTTTCAAAATTAATGATAGTTACATTGTAACACTGAAATCTGTCAGAAATCCCTGAATAACCCTTCACATGTATAGTAGACAACCCAAAGTATTGATCTAGGCACATTTTGGTATATTTCATGCCACCCATTATTATGCCCAGCAGTGAAGGTATATTATACCCAGCAGTGAAGGGGTTAATTAGGTAGCTTGTAGGGTTAATGTTAGCTTTAGTGTAGTATAGTTGACAACCCAAAGTATTGATCTAGGCCCATTTTGGTATATTTCATGCCACCATTTCACCACCAAATGCGATCAAATTAAAAAGAAATCGTTAACTTTTCACAAACTTTAGGTTTCACACTAAAAATTATTTACAAACAGCTTGTGCAATTATGGCACAAATGGTTGTAAATGCTTCTCTGGGTTCCCCTTTGTTCAGAAATAGCAGACATATATGGTTTTGACATTGCTTTTTGATAATTAGAAGGCCGCTAAATGCTGCTGCGCACCACACTTGTATTATGCCCAGCAGTGAAGGGGTTAATTAGGTAGCTTGTAGGGTTAATTTTAGAGATCAGCCTCCAACCTGACACAACCCACCCCCTGATACCTCCCTGACCCCCCTCAAACAGTTCTATTCCCTCCCCCACCTCACAATTGCCACTGCCATCTTAAGTACTGGCAGAAAGTCTGCCAGTACTAAAATAAAAGGCATTATTTTTATTTAATTTTTTTTTATATTTATTCTGCAGGGTTGGATCCCCCCTTAGCCCCCAACCTCCCTGATCCCCCAAAACAGCTCTCTAACCCTCCCCCCTCTACCTATTTGCCACCATCTTGGGTACTGGCAGCTGTCTGCCAGTACCCAGTTTGCTAGAAATGTGCTTTATTTAAAAAAAAAAAAAAATACCCCATTTTCTGTATTGTAGCTTCCCTCCTTAATACCCTACCCCCTCCCAGATCCCTTTCCCAAAACTAATTAGTCCTTATTCCCCCCTCCCTCCTTCCCATAGACAGTAATGACACAATTGAATAGCTCCCCCCCACACGCTCCCCTCTCTTCGCGGGTTCTGCAGGAACTGGATCCCTGCTCGCCAGAACTGATCCAGCAATGGACTGCCCACCCTCCTCCCTCGTATCCCTCCCACATCACCAATGATCTGCACCATCCCTGGCCGGTGCAGAGAGGGCCACAGGGTGGCCTCTCTGAATTGGTTTGCTTAAAAAAGGGTATTGCATCACTGCAATACCATGAAAGTGCCTTGAAGCAATCACCATCGCTTCCAGGGCTTTAAACCCCAGAGGACGTGCCAGGCACGTCCTTGGTCGTTAGGGACCATTTCTTGTAGTACGTGCCTGGCACGTCCTTGGTGGTTAAGAGGTAAATGGGACTTTAATGTTCATACTTAATTCACAGAAATGAAACGGTTAATGCTGGTTTATGCCCAGGAAATTATGTTGTTAAAAAATAATAGTTAGGGGGGGGGCTAAAGGGGGATTGCTATGTGCCCCAATTTATTACTGTAGCATCTCCAAAACACAAAAGAGTCAGCTGCCCTGAATGTGCAAGGTAGTGCCTTTTTACATGCCCAATGCACTGTGTGAGGAAGGAGAAAAATATCAGAACTGAAAAAATAAATAAATTATATTGGCAGAATAAAAAGAAGAAGATAGGGTTTCCACGAATACCCTCTAAACCCTTTATTTTTATGTTTGTGGTCAACATTTCACACCACTGTATTGTACTTTATATAAAAGACAGCCCTCCTTCTACCAGATACACAAAGAGAACAATGCTTAAAGGGACAGTCTAGTCAAAATTAAACTTTCATGATTCAGATAGGGCATGCAATTTTAAACAACTTTCCAATTTACTTCTATTATCTAATTTGCTCAATTCTTTAGATATCCTTTGTTGAAGAAATAGCAATGCACATGTGTGAGCCAATCACACAAGGCCTCTAGGTGCAGTAACCAATCAGCAGCTACTGAGCATATATAGATATGCTTTTCAACAAGTGATATCAAGAGAATTAAGCAAATTTGATAATAGAAGTAAATTAGAAAGTTGTTTAAAATGACATGCTCTTTCTAAATCACGAAAGAAAAAAAATTGGCTTTCATGTCCCTTTAACCTCTTTCTACCAGATACACACAGAAAACAATGCTAAACACACAGAAATGTGATAAATAAAGATCAGGATGAAGGCTTTTATCTTTCTCATGCCTCTGCTAGGGTACCAGGAACCAGACAGAGACATAAAATGCTAAGTTAATCACACCTTTATTAAAAAAACAAAAAATAATGATTTAAAAAACCAAATGACAAGCCAGCAGTCAAAGCCAGATCAGATAGTCCGATGAGCCACGTCAGAAACCAAATTGAGTAGTCAGATGAGCCGGTGTCAGGAATACGAAGATCAGCAAAGTCAGAAACTAGCCAGGGATCAGGAACTAGATGGGACGTCAAACAAGCCAGGTATACACAGAGACAAGAACACAGGAACTCACAGAGAAATCAGAGACAATGCAAGGGCAATGCAAACAGGACTGATGCAGTTAAATAGAGTGTGATGATATCATCATCCTGGGACTGTAACCTGTCTCTCTCTGATGATGTTCTCCAGTTTGGCCATAAGAGGAAGCCTGGGAGTAATGAGCAGTGTTGCACACTCTGCTACAGGCAAGGAGAACAGTTGAGTCAAAATGGTAACCAAGATAAAAAGCAGCAAATAACTATTGAAATCAGGGTGAAACCCTTACAGCCTCTCACAGGCTCAGTCACTCTTATCAACATCACTTTGCTTTTCATGCTTTGTATCAAATCAGAGAACATATCATCAATCAAACACAATGGTTTCATGCAAGAATCCATGTTGCTAATAACTCACGCTTGCTTTCTTACTTATATAGGTCCCTGACTAAATTAGTTTGGGACATGTGTCATATTAATCTATTCATTTGTGTATAGCGCTGCGGAATCTGTTGGCGCTCTACAAATAACAATAATAATAGTATTGATCATAAAAATGACTTTGCAGAAACATCAAAGTGCATACATTTAACATGTAAATATGTCACTATCTAAAATTTATAAATCACTAACATATTATAAAACCCTATAGATTGTTTCATTACATTACACTATAATACAGGGAGAAATGCTTACAATCTAAAGGAGAAAGAATGGGAAAAACGTTATTTTTTTCTATGTGCACTTGCTTTTATAATTGCTTTTGACTTTCGTATGCTACATTTTTGTCAAATTTAAACTCAGCCTCTTCTTATCATGTACCTGCAGTCAGTCAGCAGTTGTGTTGCTAGTTATGGTATTTTTAATAAGCTTAAAGGGACATTAAACACTTTGAGATGGTAATATAAAATGATAAATTGTATATATAAAACAGCTCTGCAATATACTTTCATTATTTATTTTGTTCTCTTTGCCTGTAATTCCATTCTGAAATTGTGAGCTTTTCAGTTCCTGTTAGAAATGGAAGTGCAGAACACTGTTAAATCCAGCACAACCATTGGCTGCACACTCTAGTGACCTATTTATAACTGTCTCTAATTGGCCACAGCAGAGAAGGTAACACAAGTAACAACATGGCAGCTCCCAGTGTTTTATAGACACTAAAACTTTACACTTATTTTGTCACTTTTTAAACAACTAATGAAACTTTAAAAATACATCTACATGTTAGTCATGGACTAATCTTTTCTTTGAATGCATCATTCTATCTAGCATTTATTTATTGTTTAATGTCCCTTTAAATAAAATAATGTGGTCTCTATGAAAGGAAGTGCATCTTCCATAGGAAAATGGATTTCCTTGTAATAATAAAATAGGAAGGCATTTTGCTGCACATACACATCAAGGGGCCTATCTATAAAGCTCCGAAAGGAGCTTGATGGCCCGTATTTCTGTCGAGTCTCAGACTCGCCAGAAACAGCAGTTATGAAGCAGCGGTCACAAAGACCGCTGCTCCATAACCCTGTCCGCCTGCTCTAAGCAAGCGGACAGGAATCGCAACAATTCAACCCGGTGGCGTTGCACCAGCTGTTGGTGCAATGCTCTCTGCATTCAGCGATGTCTTGCGGACCTGATCCGCACTGTCGGATCAGGTCTGCAAGACATTTCTTAAATATGCCTCCAAATCTGCATTTCTTATGTGTCCATAAAAGTAATGATTTCTCAGTTAAATTCTAAAGTTTCTATATATACTTAATATAACTAGTTTCATTCAAAAGGCACCTAAAAAACCCTCTGGTTTCTATATCCCTGACACATTTCCAGTAAAGGTGTTCAGTCATTTGGGCTATTGCTATGACTATTTTTTCTCATAGCACTATATAATAATACTGTATTAATAAAATACTAGTAAAAGAGACCTGCAGGGTTCCTTTGTTTATCTGTTATCTAAATTACTAACCTATCTGATGTGGGTTTTTTCCGCAAAAAAGAAAATGGAGTTGGTATTGATTGTATATAAGCCAATGGCATAATAATAATAATAATAATAATACAAATAATAATAATAACAACAACCCTTTAGGGCTCCATGTACTAAGCAGTCAGCGAGCTACCCGCAACAAATCTCGCGCCCAAACTCGCAAACTGATATGTACAAAGCCGTCAATTATGTAAAAACTCGCATCTTTAAAATTGCGAGCGTACTTATCCGCCATACCTCGCTACCTCTCCATTTTTTACTGTAATTAGACACATTTGACCACCAACTCGCCAAAAACGAATGTACTAAAAAATCTATTTGTCCGCTCGCGTCAATTTCCGCTCCCACCTCGTTATTTTTGCCTCGCCACCTTTTAGGTGGCGGGCAAGGTACAAAACAATAGGAAAGTCACTCTAGACGCCAGTCTAGACATATATAAAAGGCAGTAATATCAGCATTGTACTTACATTGTTCATTTCAGCAGCTATGGAGAGAATTCTGTTTTTGTTTATTCTCCGTTTGATGCGAATCCGGGCTAGAAGACAGAATACTGGAAATGTAGCTAATCGATTGGTTAGAAGAAGGAGAGTTCGAGTCCCCCGTGTATTCCTTCCACGGGTTGGTTTGCACGGCCTTTCTGACCGAGAGATCATACAAAGATTCCGGCTTGATCGTGAATCGATATTACACCTGTATCGAGAGATTGAAGATCATTTGGAGCCGATGACTGCTCGTTCACAAGCTATTCCGGGACTTCTCAAACTATTAGCGGCATTGCATTTTTTTGCAACAGGCTCCTTTCAGGCAGTTTCTAGCGTCATTATTGGAATGAGTCAATCTGCTTTTTCACGCCACTTATCCAAAGTAATAGGGGCTATGATGGTTATTTTTCATCGATATGTTTGTTTGCCATCTACCCCTGAAGAATGGCAATCTATCAAGTCAAATTTCTATAGGATGGCTGGGATGCCCAATGTCCTAGGTGCCATAGACTGTACCCATGTTGCTGTAAGACCACTTCAAGCTCGTGAGGAGATCTATAGGAATCGAAAGCATTTCCATTCCTTGAATGTCCAGATGGTCTGTGACCCCCACATGAGGATTATCAGTGTCCGTTCTAACTTTCCTGGATCCTGTCATGATTCTTACATTTTAAGGCAGACTGGGTTATACCGGAAGTTCGAGGAGGGAAATATGCCTGACGGATGGCTTCTAGGTAAGCATAACTGGCGTCTAATATGTCTCTCATTTCAATGTACCAAAATTGCGCCCAATTTGTCGACTGTAATCTGTATAGTTTAATTGTATTGTATAGTTCTGAATCTTTATAATTATTCTTATATTAATATTTATATTTATTATATCTTCTATTAGGAGATGGAGGGTACTCATGTACAGAATGGCTGTTGACTCCCTATAACAACCCACAGACCAGAAGTCAAGTACGTTTCAATGAAGCTCACCGATCTACCAGGGGGATTATTGAGAGGACTTTCGGTCTTTTGAAAATGCGGTTTCGATGTCTTGATCGTTCTGGTGGTGCTATGCAGTATGCACCAGAGAAAGTTGCCAAAATTATATTGGTTTGCTGCATACTGCACAATATTGCAATTAAAAGAGGCTGTCCATTAGAAGATGAAGATCCAATAGATACTGATGATTTACCAGAAGAAATATGTGTCGAACAAGCTAATAGGCGTGGAAATGCAACAAGGGACATGGTTTCAGAACAATATTTTGTGTTTGAGGATTAAAGTTTCAGTTGATCAATAAAAAACTTTCTTTATTAACTTGTCTCCATTTTTTTTTAAGAGTTAAGGTTATTAAAAATCACTCATGATAAACAGTTAAATACATAACAGTTGTTGATCTTCAATTATCAAAGGTTTCAAATAAATAAAGTTTATGATCAAAGTTATTACAGACAATATATTATAGGTAATACATTGTCTTTGTGACATCACACTAGTGTCTACAGCTGCTCTCACTCTTTTACATATGTGATTATTGTAATGTAATCCCTCCATAGCTGATGCTAATTCATTGTATTGTGTCATTGAATTGTAGCTGTAACAAGCGACAGTATATTCAACAGTGCTTTATGTTATCAGATTGGATTTTTGAGTTAAAAAAGACTTGCTAATTTTATTTGTTTTATTCTAACCTCTATTTTTAACAGCTACTAGGTTTTCCCATATTCAAATAAATACCTCTTAGCACTTATTTTCTTAACCTTTATAATATATTTTTGCATTCAAGATTTGTTAAAAGAATAGTGGCATATAGAAAATAATGGCAAAATAAATTATTTTATTACAAAATTATAATCTTTAAACATTATATATTAACAATTGTAAACCAAAGTAACTTGTTATACATATAAACACATCTGAAAAAAAAGGAAATGTTTAGAAACCAAATAACAATTGTAAACCAAAATAAATTCTAATACATATAAACACATATGAAACAAAGAAAATGTTTAGAAACAAAATAACAATTGTAAACCAAACAACATTTTAATACATATAAACACATCTTAAAAAAATTAAATGTTTAGAAACAAAATAAAAATTGTAAACCAAATTAAATTTTAATACATAAAAACACATCTGAAACAAATAAAAAAATGTTTAGAAACAATAACTATTGTAAACCAAAGTATAAATGTTAATACATACACATCTGAAACAAAGAAAATGTTTAGAAACAAAATAACAATTGTAAAACAAAGTAAATTTTAATACATATCAACACATCTGAAACAAAGAAAATGTATATGAAACAAATATCATTTGTAATAACTATAAACATCGATATTTACAAACCTTCATAAAATACATTAATCTACATATACATTATATTTTTCTCTATTTTTCGGGGATACATATCTGGATCAATGCGCTAATGATTGACATAACGATTAATCACGTCATCGTCAAACATGTCGCGTCCTGAACCTTTTGGTGCTGGAGAATTGGTGATATTAGTTTATGCCATGGATAAATATTTCCCTAAACGGATTGGTGGTGTGAGGGGAGTGAGACAGGAATGCCGAGACAAAATTATATACGAGATGCTGAGAAGAATGCATCGTATTTCAAAAATTAAAAGAACAAGACGACAGTGTCTTAGAAAATATAGTGATTTGAAGAGAAGAGAACCGAAGTACTATAAATCGATTCGAAGATTGATAAGGACATGTAAGTTTCAAAATTATATATGAAATAATTTTTAATAATATAAAAAAAGGGTTTATTTTTGAACTGCGTCATCATTGACGAATCCAGGAAAATAATATTTCCTGACTGTTACTTTGACTATATTAGTATATACAATTGCAAAAAGTTACAAAAGTTAGCATGCAGAACTGAGTTAGTAGATTAAAATTTAACTATATAACTATATACACTTAAAAGGTTAGAAAACTTAGCATACAAAAATGAGTTAGTAGAGTAAAATATAACTATATTAGTATATAACATTGAAACATGCAGAACTGAGTTAGTAGAATAAAATATAAATATATTACTATATAACATTGAAACATGTTAGAAAAGTAAGCATGCAGCATAATTATTTCAATTTTTTTTATTAAATTTTTTTCTTATATATATGTTTATAGATATGAGAAGTAGGAGAATGAAGTGTGCACACCCACCACGCTACTTAAGGTCAATGTTGGTGCAAACACCCAGAAGTGAAGCTCTTTCTCCACCTTTGCCAATAACACTATTGGATATTGAATTATCTCCAAATCCATATGCAATTTGTCATAAAGAGACACAGACAGGTAATGACTTATTATTTAAATTTTAAATCATATATTTTAGGTTTTGGCTTAAAAAGTTTTAGCATGCAATATTAATCAAGTTGCTAATTTACTTCTATTATCATTTTTTTCCTCATTTACTTTCTATTTTTATTTGAAAAAGAGGGCATCTAAGCTAAGGAGCCAGCCAATTTTTGGTTGAGCACCATGGACAGCACTCTTTGATTGGTTCTGTCCAATTATCAAGTACAACACAGTTGGTTCACCAAAAATGGGCTGGCATCTAAACTTAGATTCTTGCTTTTCAAATAAAGATACAAAAAGAATGAAGTAAAATATAAAGTTTATTTAAATTGCATGCACTATCTGAATCATGAAACTTAGAAATTGGTTTCTATGTCACTTGTAATGATTATTATTATTATTGTTTTAAATAATATATACAAGGTTTTTGATTTAATAGTTTTCTATCTTTGTAATTTCGTTCATAGATATTACCATGGAAGAAATGGAAACTAGTATGGAAATGGAAGAATTTCAAAATCCAGAGAGTGTGACAATATTTGAAGCATTAACTTCAGATGATACTCAACCAAGGATAGAAGTTTTACCAACAATGATGGTAGATAAAGGTATGTTTCATACTCAGTAATCTTAAATCTAAGAAAATACAAGTTTTAACTAATACATATATTGTATATTTCAAATAGGAGTTGGCTCAGATGAAAGCTTTAAAGGAGTGGACATAAGTGTAGAAGCTAATATAGTAGATAACGTAGATAACAGCACATCAGGAGGTAATATTTGTGATGAAAAACCCTATCATACATTGAATATGTATATGACAATTGAATTAAATTTTGCTTTTCATTTATTTTTCTACAGATTTATCTTCAACATCAACTATTGAGACTGCAGACAAAAGTACTCAGAGTTGTCTAGAAGATCATGTCAAACAAAAAATTTCTAAAATTAGGGCAACTTTGGCAATGTTAATGGAGCAAGTAGATTTTTTATACCGTAAATATGTAATTTGATTTCATTTTTTGTTTTGTCATGATTAATAACTGAGAAAAAGTTTTGTGTTGAAGAATCAAAAGTGAGTTTGAATTTATGTAAATAAACTTTTTTTTTGGCCATAAAAAAATTTGTCTTTATTAAATAATAACATTTTAAACTTAAAGGGACACTGTATCCAAATTTTATCTTTTGTGATTCAGATAGAGCATGCAATTTTAAGCAACTTTCAAATGTACTCCTATGATCAAATTTGCATGCTCTATCTGAATCACAAAAGAAAAAATTTGAGTACAGTGTCCCTTAAAAATACACAAACAATAACTTTGTACACAATATACAGAGTAAAAAAATTAACTGTGACTAACATTTTAAACTTAAAGGGACACTGTATCCAAATTTTATCTTTTGTGATTCAGATAGAGCATGCAATTTTAAGCAACTTTCAAATGTACTCCTATGATCAAATTTGCATGCTCTATCTGAATCACAAAAGAAAAAATTTGAGTACAGTGTCCCTTAAAAATACACAAACAATAACTTTGTACACAATATACAGAGTAAAAAAATTAACAGTGACTAACATTTTAAACTTAAAGGGACACTGTATCCAAATTTTATCTTTTGTGATTCAGATAGAGCATGCAATTTTAAGCAACTTTCAAATGTACTCCTATGATCAAATTTGCATGCTCTATCTGAATCACAAAAGAAAAAATTTGAGTACAGTGTCCCTTAAAAATACACAAACAATAACTTTGTACACAATATACAGAGTAAAAAAATTAACAGTGACTAGATAATAAAAAATGTTCACTCCAGACGTTGCCTCTTTGGGTCTGTTGTCGCCTCCCTTTCACTGACAATAGCCAACAGAGATTGTAATGTCCTTTCGCTGATGCTCAAAGCTCTGTTAATTTGATGGTTTTTCTCTTCATCCATCTGCCTCTGCCACTGGAACATCTCTCTTTGCAGCTGTAATTTCTGCATCTCTATCTCATTCCTTTGCCTTTCGATTTCCACATTTTTTTCTGACAGAGCAGCCCAGCGTTCAATATTAGTGTTAATAATATTCAGCATTTCTCTGTGGTCCTCTCTGTATTGCCTTGCCAGTGTCAACATTTCCCTCAATGCAACATCGCCAAATTGTCCTTCTGCCGGTGTATTGTCAATATTTACACCACCTGTTTGCAGTTCAATTGGTGGTGCCTGTGTTTCAACAGGTTCCTCAATGTTTTCTGGTGTGTGAATTTCATCCGGTTGCGCATCTCCCAAATCTTCAAGAATATCCGGAGTCTCACTTCCATCATGCCCTCCTGGTGGTTCATCTTGAATGGGATTTTCCACTATCGGCATGAGATTGATAGTGATCTCCCTTGATGAGTTTTCTTCTTCTAGATCAAGACATAACAAATTGTTAGTAAATAAAAATAAAATGTTATAAAAACACTTGCAGAAATAGAATAGAAGGAGAGAGCAGATACAACCGTCATACACCAATTTAAGTTATATTATATATATATATACATATGTGATACATACCATCAAATAATGGAGATGAATGTCCAGTCAATCTCTGGAAAAGACGTCCCAAATCACCTATAAAAAAATAAATAACATAAAAATAAATAAATAAAATGCTTTTTTGTCAATGTAACGATATATTCGAAATTATTAATGGAAATGTATTTTGCAATTAACTGGACACTGAAGCAAAAATAATCTTTTTGAGAATAAGATATATTGCATGGAATTTCTATCAGCTTTCTTATGTAATACTATGATCAATTCTCAAAAAGAAAATAATGATAAATTTAAAAAAAATTTGAAAGTTGATTAAAATAGCATGCATGCTCTACAAGAATCCTCATTTAAAAAAATATGTACAAAATCTCGAAATAGAATATGTCAATAATGACATTTGACATTTAAAAAAAAAAATTACAAAAAAAAAATTGAGAGATAAAAGAGATAAAACACACAACATTGAAATTATTCATTTGTAAAGTACTTACCAGTTGCTCTACCAACACCAGTTTGTGGAGTGCTGGTCCTTAGATCCGGAAGTGTGTCCGCCGAGGAAGTTGTGTGTGTAACATTAGATGATGAGCGTATAAATTGTCCATGTGTAAAACTGTCCGAAGGTCTTGAAACAGCTGCACCGGGTGGTCTCGAAACCGCAGAAGAAGAAGTAGAACAAGTGGGCACCTCGTTACTCCTCACAGGCTCTGCTGTTGTTGGCATTGCTTAAAAAAAAAAAAATTAAAAAAAAAATTAGGTTTATTTTTATTTATATTTGAAACTGAAAGTTAAAACTGTTAATAATAATAATTACAGCAGTGAATGCAGGCTCAATCATTAAAGGGACATGCCAACCACCTTTTTTATGATTTGGAAAGAGAATGCAGTTATAAACATCTTTATAATTTACTTATATTATCTAATTTGTTTTATTCTATAGATATTCTTTGTTGAAAAGCATTTGATTGATGCACAAAGAAGCCTCGTGTGATTGGCTCAACATGTGTATTTATTTTTCTTCAACTAAGAATATCTAGAAAATTGAAGTAATATGTTGTTTAAATTTCAATTCTCTATCCGAATCATTAATAAAAGATTTTGGGTTTAGTGGCCCTTTAAAGGGACATGAAAAAAAATAATTACCTTTACAAATTGCATAAGAAAATGCATTTTTAAAAATATTTAAATGTATTATGTTTTTGCATTCATTGGATTTTTATACTTTGAGGAAAAGCAAATCTATACAGGCACAGTAAATGATCATTGGTTGATGCACATAGATGGTTCATGTGACTGCGTCAACTATGTGCATAGCTATATCTGAAAAATGTATGTTTATAAAGCGGAGAACAATTTTGAAAGATGCTAACAATAATATTCTATAGTGAAATAACGCAACATGGAAGTCAATAGATCAGAAATTTAAGAAGGCATGTGATCTGGGGTTAGTCTCATGATTAATGTCGGACATACAATATTATTTTAATAGTTTCAAATTACATTATTTCTATTGTCATTATCTCTTTAAGGTTTCTATGCAATACTGGTTTGAAAATAAACACATGGGTGTTATCTTTAGGGATCACTATAGTAATAATCAACAAATCTTTAGTTCCGTTAGACCATTAAAAAAAAGGCAGTATAACAATACTATTATTGTACAATCCCTTATACATATATGAGACATAAATGATTACAGTATTTGGGGCCTAAATGGCTTGTACAATCCCTTATACATATATGCGAGATAAATTATTACAGTATTTCGGGCCTAAATGGCTTGTACAATCCCTTATACATATATGCGAGATAAATTATTACAGTATTTGGGGCCTAAATGGCTTGTACAATCCCTTATACATATATGCGACATAAATGATTACAGTATTTGGGGCCTAGATGGCATATAGGATACTGAAGCGTAAGAAGTCAGATAATGTTATTTTAAAGAAATATATATTGGAGACAATAACCTATCATAACTTTAAAAAGAACATTTACGTCAACTATGTTGTACATTTACCTCTTAAATCACTGTCACAATCATCCGTTATGCCAGTGATGATCTCCGGTCCCAGACGCTGAACAAGCTTCTGCTCATAGTCATTGAGGTCTGCCACATATGCTGGTCCACCTCCGGTAGCACGTGCCGAATTTTTCTCTCTGGCCAATTTAGCTTTGGCGAAGCGTTTAATGTCGTTGTAACGCTTCTTCAGCTGATCGACATCCTTTTTTCCTGGACCCTGGGCACTAACAGCGTCGCTGATCCTTTGCCAGATCTGCTTCCTTCTAGAAAAATTTGTCTGTTTGACACGACATCCAAACAAATAATCATAAGAGTCAATAATCATATCAATCAAAACGACGTTTTGCTGATGAGAAAAGTGAGGATTCTTGGATTTTGAAGCGGTTTCAGATACAGATGAAGCCATATCGAAATAGTAAATAAAGATCTCAAAAACGAGCGCCCTGTAATTACTCTCCAAAAATTTTGGAACAATAATAAAGTTGTTTAGAAAACTTGTCCATTTATAGGAGCAAAATTCTATTCCCGCTTCTACTATGACGTTCATGACACCTTACATGTCACGTGTTAACAATTGGCCAGACAATTGAACTGAAAGTTAAGTACATCAGCTTATTCGCGGCGAGCGAGGCGTCAAATTTATCAATATTCCGCCACTGCTCGCGGCGGGCTAGAGGTGTCTATTTGTTGTGGGATTATTAGTACATAGCTACAGCGGACACCATTTCGCCCGCGGCGAGTAACGGCGAGTTTAGCCGCGACTAAAATGACGGATGAATTGACGGCTTAGTACATGGAGCCCTAAGTGTCCCTTTCATTATCTAGCTTCTAAATTTGAAATTGTAAGACATTATTATTTTGTTTATTAACCTGTCTTAGAGCAGTGGTAATAACGTATCATCACCACATATGAGTGGAGCGCAATTTAGTGCTCCCGCTTGAGTGCAAACTAACTAGATAGAGGCTTTGGGTTGTGCTCATATTACAAGTTGGAAATAAACAGTTTGTATGCAAGCGTAAACCCAACGTGTGCAAAAAACGTATTGTGAACTTGTTAAAAGTCAATGAAGAGCGCAAACTAAAAAAAACTAACACCTATACTTGGGGGCTCACCTGAAAGGAGTTGTGAAAATGTCACTTTCCAATGTTCTTCACACACAGAACAATATACTTATTATTGTAAATATATATTTCTATATATATCTTTATACCTATACCTATGTATATTTATTCCTATAAATATAAATAGGTATAGATATGTATTTTACATGAACAGTATCATATATAAATATATATATATATATATATATATATATATATATATATATATATAAATAATTAAAATAATAATTAAAATAATAATTAAAAGTAAACCATTTTGTATGTGAAGAAGATAGATATGTAAAACATGCATTTTGCGCACCGTGTTTCTTGATTAAGGTTTTAATGCGGTCGGGTTAGCACATGAAAATTTAGTAATCTGTAGACATGTGCAATTCATTTCGGACCGATTCGGAAATTCTGAAAATTCAGCAAATTCGGAGATTCGGATCGATCCGAATTTCCGAATTAAAATACTGCCGAATTTACCGAATAAATCCGAATTAGTTTGGATTTATTCGGTAAATTCGGATGGCCATGGATTACACTAGTATTGTACAGTATATTAGGTTATATCACTCTGATATGGGTTACACCTAATATACAGTACATAATACTAGTCTAATACACAGCACACATACCGAAATTCCGAATTTCCGAACCGAACCGAATCCAGCCGAATTTTTTCTAATCAGAATGAATCCGAAACGAATCCGAAACAAATTCATTTGTAGTTTTCCGAATTCGAATCAATCCGAAACGAAATTCGAAAAACTCAGAATCGATCCGAACTGAAACAAATTTTTCGATCATGCACATATCTAGTAATCTGAAGGCATGTTATTGAACTATTACATATAAAATATTTTTAAAAGTTATAAAAATAATTAAAAATTATTAAACATGCTGTAAAATATTCTAAATAATCTATAGAATATATATTTCTATATATATTTTACAGTATGTTTAATAATTTGTAATAATTTGTATAATTTTTTTATATTTTATATGTAATATTTCAATAACCCACTTTAGGATTACTAATTTTTCATTTGTGCTCACCCAATCTTAATTTAAGAACACATATTTTTTATTCCTATGTTCGTCACTTACGCCTAGATTACCAGTTTTGCGTTATGAGCGGCTCAGTAATAATTTGCAAGTTATTTCCACCACTCACCTTTAATAGAGCTGCTATTACAGGTTTGCAAAAACCCGGCGTTAGCAGGCAATATGGCAGCGTTGAGCTCCATACTGCACTCAAATAGCAGTGCTGCTTTGAGCTGGTTTTACATGCTCATGCACAATTTTCCCATAGGCATCAATGGGGAGAGCCGGCTAAAAAAAAGCCTAACACCTGCAATAAAGGAGCGTAAAGCTCCGTAACACAGCCCCATTGATTCCTATGGTGAAAGAAAAGTTATGTTTACACCTAACACCCTACATCGCCGAAACCTACATTACACTTATTGACCCTTAATTTGCCGCCTCCGACATCGCCGACACCTACATTACACTTATTAACCCCTAATCTGCCACCCCTAACATCGCCGCCACCTACCTACACTTATTAACCCCTAATCTGCCGCCCCCAACGTCGCCACCGCCACTATACTAAAGTTATTAACCCCTAAACCTCTGGCCTCCCACATCACTAACACTAAATAAATATATTAACCCCTAAACCTAACCCTAAGTCTAACCCTAACCCTAACACCCCTAACTTTAATATAATTAAAATAAATCTAAATAAAAATGACTATCATTACCTAACTAATTCCTATTTAAAACTAAATACTTACCTATAAAACAAACCATAAGCTAGCTACAATATAACTAATAGTTACATTGTAGCTAGCTTAGGTTTTATTTTTATTTCACAGGCAAGTTTGTATTTATTTTAACTAGGTAGACTAGTTAGTAAATAGTTATTAACTATTTACTAGCTACCTAGTTAAAATAGATTTACCTGTAAATTAAAACCTAACCTGTCTTACACTAACACCTAACATTACACTACAATTAAATAAATTACATTAATTAAATACAAATAACTAAATTACAAAAAAAATAAACATTAAATTACACAAAAAAAATATTTAAACTAATTACACCTAATCTAATAGCCCTATCAAAATAAAAAAGCCCCCCAAAATAAAAAAACCCTAGCCTAAACTAAACTGCCAATAGCCATTAAAAGGCCTTTTGTGGGGCTTTGCCCCAAAGAAATCAGCTCTTTTACCTGTAAAAAAAAATACAAACAACCCCCAACAGTAAAACCAACAACCCACACAACCAAACCCCCAAATAAAATCCTATCTAAAAAACCTAAGCTCCCCATTGCCCTGAAAATGGCATTTGGATGGGCATTGCCCTTAAAAGGGCATTTAGCTCTTTTTCGCTGCCCAAAACCCCTAATCTAAAAATAAAACCCACCCAATAAACCCTTAAAAAAACCTAACACTAACCCCCGAAGATCCACTTACAGTTTTTGAAGACCGGACATCCATCCTCAACGAAGCTGGGAAAAGTCTTATCCAAGCGGGCAGAAGTCCACAACGAAGCCAGGAGAAGTCTTCGTCCAAGTGGCAAGAAGTCATCCTCCAGGCGGGCAAAAATATTCATGCAGACGGCATCTTCTATCTTCATCCATCTGATGCGGAGCGGCTCCATCTTCAAGACATCTGGCACGGAGCATCCTCTTCATACGGTCCCAGATGTACACTGAAGGTTCCTTTAAATTATGTCATCCAAGATGACGTCCCTTGAATTCCGATTGGCTGATAGAATTCTATCAGCCAATCGGAATTAAAGGTAAAAAAATAATATTGGCTGATGCAATCAGCCAATAGGATTGAGCTTCAATCCTTTTGGCTGATCCAATCAGCCAATAGGATTGAGTTTGCATTCTATTGGCTGATTGGAATAGCCAATAGAATGCAAGCTTAATCCTATTGGCTGATGTGTTGTCTATGCGTTGTAAATACAACCCCCCAAGGTACAAAAAATAAAAAATAGAAATACAGAAAAAATAAACAAAAATCATACAATTAAACCTAAACTAATACCCCTATAAAAATAAAAAATCCCCC
The DNA here is from genome assembly GCF_027579735.1 of Bombina bombina. Taxonomy (NCBI): domain Eukaryota; kingdom Metazoa; phylum Chordata; class Amphibia; order Anura; family Bombinatoridae; genus Bombina; species Bombina bombina. The sequence goes on along the minus strand of NC_069504.1, from coordinate 214,442,306 downwards.
CAAAATAAAAACACCCCCTAATCTAATACTTAACTACCAATAGCCATTAAAAGGGCTTTTTGTAGGGCATTGCCCTAAGTTAAACAGCTCTTTTACATTAAAAATGAACAAATTCCCCCTAACAGTAAAACCCCCAAGATAAAAAAAACCTAACACTAATAAACCTAATCTACCCATTGCCCTGAAAAGGGCAATTGTATGGGCATTGCCCTTAATAGGGCATTCAGCTCTTTTTCACTGCCCTTAAAAGGGCATTCAGCTCTTTTCAGATTTGCCCCCAAAAAACCCTAATCTAAAAAACAACCCCCCAAAAAATTTAAAAAAATCCTAACACTAAAGCCCCAAATAGGTACTCATGGTTTCAGAAGTCCGGTGGAGAGGGTCTTCTTCCAGGCGGGTCCATCATCTTTATCTACATCGAAGGCAGCACGGAGCGGAGGTCTGGAGCGGTCTTCCCAGATGTGGCAATACTCTGCGGGGGTCCTTGGCAGAGGCGGCAGCGGTCCTCGGCGGCCCTTGGTGTCGGCGGTCCTCTGCGACATGGAGGCTCCTCTTCATCCAATGTCCGTGGTATACTGAATATTGAATGCAAGGTACCGCAATCAATTTGGGGTACCTTGCATTCCTATTGGCTGAATTTTTCAAAACAGTCAATAGGATTAGAGCTACTAAAATCCTATTTGCTGTTCAAATCTGCCAATAAGATTTCAGTAGCTCTCATTCTATTGGCTGCTGAATTTTTTAAAACAGCCAATAGAATGAGAGCTACTGAAATCCAATTGGCTGTTCAAATCATCCAATTGGCTGATTTTGAAAATGTCAGCCAAAAGGAATTCTTTCTTCAGTGTGCGGCGGACGATCATATGAAAAGGAGCCTCCACGCCGTCGCAGAGGTCTGCTGCTGCCGAGGACCACCACCACTGCTGATGACTGCCACAGAGGATCGCCACCGCTGTGGACCTCAGCTCCCCACCACCTTCGCTGTGGATGAAGATGATGGACCCGCCTGGAAGAAGACCTTCTCCGCCGGACTTCTGAAACTGTAAGTACATATTTGGGGATTTAGTGTTAAATTTTTTAAATTTTTTTGGGGGGTTTTGTTTTTTAGATTAGAGTTTTTTTGGGCAAATCTGAAAAAAGCTGAATGCCCCTTTAAGGGCAGTAAAAAAGAGCTGAATGCCCTTTTAAGGGCAATGCCCATACAAATGCCCTTTTCAAGGCAATGGGTAGATTAGGTTTATTAGTGTTAGGTTTTTTTTTTTATTTTGGGGGGTTTAATGGGTGGGGGGGGGGTTACTGTTAGGGAGGACTTTATTTATTTTTAAAGGGACATGAAACCCAAATTTTTTCTTTCATGATTTAGAAAAAGAATGCAATTCTAAACATCTTTCTAATTTACTTCTATTATCTAATTTGTTTTATTCTCTTGATATTCTTTGCAGAAAAGCATATCTAGATATGCTCAGTAGCTGCTGATTGGTTGCTGAACATAGAAGCCTTGTGTGATTGGCTCACCATGTGCATTGCTTTTTCTTCAACTAAGGATATCTAAAAAATGAAGCAAAATAAATAATAGAAGTAAATTGTAATGTTGTTTAAATTTGTATTCTCTATCTGAATCATGAAAGAAAGATTTTGGGTTTAGTGGCCCTTTAATGTAAAAGAGCTGTTAATAGGTAAATTAGGTTTAATGCATTGTGAGGGGTTGGCGGTTTAGGGCTTAATAGATGTATTAGGTAGTTTGCAATGTTGGGGTTTGCGTATTTAGGGGTTAATAATTTTATTAGGTAGTTGTTGTTTTTTCCTAATACTTCGTGCGGGCGGTTATTTATTTATTTTCTTAATACTTCGTACAGGCTGTTAGTTTTTTTTTAAAAAATACTTAGGCCTAGATTTGGAGTTTGGCGGTAGATGGGCTGTTAACACTACGCGGGCTTTTTTCTGGCCGCACCATAAAATTAACTCTGGTATCGAGAGTTCAAAAAAATGCTGCGTTAGGCTCCAAAAAAGGAGCGTAGAGCATTTTTACCGCAAATGCAACTCTCGATACCAGAGTTGCTTACGGACGCGGCCAGCCTCAAAAACGTGCTCGTGCACGATTCTCCCATAGGAAACAATGGGGCTGTTTGAGCTGAAAAAAAACCTAACACCTGCAAAAAAGCAGCGTTCAGCTCCTAACGCAGCCCCATTGTTTCCTATGGGGAAACACTTCCTACGTCTGCACCTAACACTCTAACATGTACCCCGAGTCTAAACACCCCTACCCTTACACTTATTAACCCCTAATCTGCCGCCCCCGCTATCGCTGACCCCTGCATTATATTATTAACCACTAATCTTCCGCTCCGTAAACCGCCGCAACTTACATTATCCCTATGTACCCCTAATCTGCTGCCCCTAACACCGCCGACCCCTATATTATATTTATTAACCCCTAATCTGCCCCCCTCAACGTCGCCGACACCTGCCTACACTTATTAACCCCTAATCTGCCGAGCGGACCTGAGCGCTACTATAATAAAGTTATTAACCCCTAATCCGCCTCACTAACCCTATCATAAATAGTATTAACCCCTAATCTGCCCTCCCTAACATCGCCGACACCTAACTTTAATTATTAACCCCTAATCTGCCGACCGGAGCTCACCGCTATTCTAATAAATGTATTAACCCCTAAAGCTAAGTCTAACCCTAACACTAACACCCCCCTAAGTTAAATATAATTTAAATCTAACGAAATTAATTAACTCTTATTAAATAAATTATTCCTATTTAAAGATAAATACTTACCTGTAAAATAAATCCTAATATAGCTACAATATAAATTATAATTACATTGTAGCTATTTTAGGATTAATATTTATTTTACAGGCAACTTTGTAATTATTTTAACCAGGTACAATAGCTATTAAATAGTTAAGAACTATTTAATAGTTACCTAGTTAAAATAATAACAAAATTACCTGTAAAATAAGTCCTAACCTAAGTTATAATTAAACCTAACACTACCCTATCAATAAATAAATTAAATACAATTTCTACAAATAACTACAATTACATAAACTAACTAAAGTACAAAAAATAAAAAAGAACTAAGTTACAAAAAATAAAAAAATATTTACAAACATAAGAAAAATATTACAACAATTTTAAACTAATTACACCTACTCTAAGCCCCCTAATAAAATAACAAAGACCCCCAAAATAAAAAAATGCCCTACCCTATTCTAAATTAATAAATTTAAAAGCTCTTTTACCTTACCAGCCCTGAACAGGGCCCTTTGCGGGGCATGCCCCAAAGAAAACAGCTCTTTTGCCTGTAAAAAAAAACATACAATACCCCCCCCCAACATTACAACCCACCACCCACATACCCCTAATCTAACCCAAACCCCCCTTAAATAAACCTAACACTAAGCCCCTGAAGATCATCCTACCTTGTCTTCACCATACCAGGTTCACCAATCGGTCCAGAAGAGCTCCTCCGATGTCCTGATCCAAGCCCAAGCGGGGGGCTGAAGAGGTACATGATCCGGCTGAAGTCTTCATCCAAGCGGGGCAGAAGAGTTCTTCCATCCGATTGAAGTCTTCATCCAAGCGACATCCATCCGGAGCGAAGCGGCAGCATCCTGAAGACCTCCACCGCGGAACATCCATCCTGGCCGACGACTGAACGACGAATGACGGTTCCTTTAAATGACGTCATCCAAGATGGCGTCCCTCGAATTCCGATTGGCTGATAGGATTCTATCAGCCAATCGGAATTAAGGTAGGAATATTCTGATTGGCTGATGGAATCAGCCAATCAGAATCAAGTTCAATCCGATTGGCTGATCCAATCAGCCAATCAGATTGAGCTCGCATTCTATTGGCTGATCGGAACAGCCAATAGAATGCGAGCTCAATCTGATTGGCTGATTGGATCAGCCAATAGGATTGAACTTGATTCTGATTGGCTGATTCCATCAGCCAATCAGAATATTCCTACCTTAATTCCGATTGGCTGATAGAATCCTATCAGCCAATCGGAATTCGAGGGACGCCATCTTGGATGACGTCCCTTAAAGGAACCGTCATTCGTCGGGAGACGCCGGAAGAAGAGGATGGATCCGCGTCGGCTGCTTCAAGATGGACCCGCTCCGCACCGAATGGAAGAAGATCGAAGATGCCGCTTGGATGAAGATGTTTGCCGGTCCGGATGTCCGCTTCTTGCCGGATAGGAGGAAGACTTTGGAGCCTCTTCTGGACCTCTTCAGCACCGGATGCCAGGACGGATCGGTGATACCTGGATGGTGAAGACAAGGTAGGAAGATCTTCAGGGGCTTAGTGTTAGGTTTATTTAAGGGGGGTTTGGGTTAGATTAGGGGTATGTGGGTGGTGGGTTGTAATGTTGGGGGGGGGGTATTGTATGTTTTTTTTTACAGGCAAAAGAGCTGATTTTCTTGGGGCATGCCCCGCAAAGGGCCCTGTTCAGGGCTGGTAAGGTAAAAGAGCTTTTAACTCTATTAATTTAGAATAGGGTAGGGAATTTTTTTATTTTGGGGGTCTTTGTTATTTTATTAGGGGGCTTAGAGTAGGTGTAATTAGTTTAAAATTGTTGTAATATTTTTCTTATGTTTGTAAATATTTTTTTATTTTTTGTAACTTAGTTCTTTTTTATTTTTTGTACTTAAGTTAGTTTATGTAATTGTAGTTATTTGTAGCAATTGTATTTAATTTATTTATTGATAGTGTAGTGTTAGGTTAATTGTAGGTAATTGTAGGTATTTTATTTAATTAATTTATTGATAGGGTAGTGTTAGGTTTAATTATAACTTAGGTTAGGATTTATTTTACAGGTAATTTTGTTATTATTTTAACTAGGTAACTATTAAATAGTTCTTAACTATTTAATAGCTATTGTACCTGGTTAAAATAATTACAAAGTTGCCTGTACAATAAATATTAATCCTAAAATAGCTACAATATAATTATAATTTATATTGTAGCTATATTAGGATGTATTTTACAGGTAAGTATTTAGCTTTAAATAGGAATAATTTATTTAATAAGAGTTAATTAATTTCGTTAGATTTAAATTATATTTAAGTTAGGGGGGTGTTAGTGTTAGGGTTAGACTTAGCTTTAGGGGTTAATACATTTATTATAGTAGCGGTGAGCTCCGGTCGTCAGATTAGGGGTTAATAATTGAAGTTAGGTGTCGGCGATGTTAGGGAGGGCAGATTAGGGGTTAATACTATTTATGATAGGGTTAGTGAGGCGGATTAGGGGTTAATAACTTTATTATAGTAGCGCTCAGGTCCGCTCGGCAGATTAGGGGTTAATAAGTGTAGGCAGGTGTCGGCGACGTTGAGGGGGGCAGATTAGGGGTTAATAAATATAATATAGGGGTCGGCGGTGTTAGGGGCAGCAGATTAGGGGTACATAAGGATAACGTAGGTGGCGGCGCTTTGCGGTCGGCAGATTAGGGGTTAATTACCTCTAACGCTGGTTTTCACGGCTAACGCCAAACTCCAAATCTAGGCCTAATTGCGGTCGGATAGGTGTTTTTTTCATACTTATTGCGGGTATTATTTTTTTTTAATGCTCCGTTTGCCTTTGCTGCATCCCGGTGGATTCCAAAAATGGCAGGGTGGTGAAAGAATCCGGTGGAATTCTTTTGGCTTGCGCTGCCAACATTCCTTTGAGAATGCATGCGCAACTGCCGACGGCAACGGACATTACAAACGCAATTATAGTATAGATATGTATTCACAGTAAAAAGGACATTATCCTTTATTTGAAGAACATTGGAATGTGAAATATATACAGTAAATATACAGTAAAACGCATAAATACATATGTACACACATACAGTATATATATATATATATATATATATACATACATTTACATATTTAGTCATGTGTATGTATTTATCTCTATGTTAAAGCCCTTTGCAGCCTGAGAACTCATATCTTTGAGCCCTTATAACATTTTAATGTAATATATTTTTAATCATTTTTATCAGACAGTGTTATTATGAGTGTAACTGTACTTTTATATTTATTTTTATGTTTTTTGTGCCACTTTTTTGTCTCGAGTACCAGTTAACCAGAGCTCTGAAGTTGCGCTAACCTGACGCACGTTAAACTCAATTGCACTCAAGTGAGTGCGTCTACTTTCAACATGCGCTATTTCTGACACGCACAAAGATCTGAAAAATACACGTAGGGCTCTACTCATAATCTAGCCCATTACCTCTTACTGGTTATAAAATTCAAATTACTATAGGGACAAAGGGATGTGACTTTTGATAAGATTACACATTTTAATGACATCATTCAATTAAAAAATAGTTTACTAATCAGAAGACACATAAACGTGTCTATTTTGCTGAAATTGTAGCATATGTTGTCAGTTGTTTGCATGTTGCTGAGCTTCTAGTATATCCAACTACTCTTTGTGCCCGTGGCTTTACAGCAGAAAGTTTCTTTCTAACTTTTCTCTTCTCTGGTTCTTGCTGTGACCTACATTTTAGTCTCAATGCACTTAGCTAACATTCTTAATGGTTGATACAACAGCTGCACTGTGCTGATGGAACACCAAAAAAGCTCATGGCCGTGGTTGCTGTTTCAGGCTTGGCAGAATGAATGTAGATTCCTGATGCTAGTGTTTGATCTTATGAAACATAGCCTTATTGCTTACAGGGCAAAGATACTTTACACACTTTTAGACACTTCTGCACATTTACTAGAGAATGGCAAATATAAACAAAGTTGTATGTTAAACCCATGTCTTATGAGCTCTGCTGGATTACTTGATTTTTTTTTTATAATTAGCTATACAGTTAACAAATAAATCTTGCCATTTTATGATCTATGAAGCTGCCTAAGATAAACCAAATTAAAGGGGCATTCCGATGCGAACATGACATGCTCTGATTCATTAAGTTAACAGTTTACTGTAAAAATAGTTTTTCCCTGAATGGGTTCCCCATGCTTTGTTATACCAGCTGCAGTGTATACAATTTATAAGTAATTACTCATTTATGCTTCTTTTTTCAAAATAAATAGCTGGATTTGCTTTTTGAAAATGCAGCCCATCGAAATCGTCTTAGCTTGCAGACAGATAAGATGTTGTTATATTATCACTCAAATGCTCCCCTTTCTTATCTTTGTCTCTGTACAATACTTAGAAAAAATAATTGAAAATGATAATTTTAGAGCTTTATCTCTTGCACTTCCCACTGGGAGTGTAATTTCTTCTGCTGGCTCAGGTATAGAAATTTTCAGTATAGGTAGGGATACTACAGGCTAAGGGCCAGATTACAAGTGGAGCACTAAATATCGCTTTGATGAAAGCAATATTTGTGCTCCACTGTGTAATTTAAGCGCTCAATAATGTGCGCTGGTATTGCAAGTTTTCAGCAATGCACTTCCATGGGCTGCTATGGAAGCCTTGTCCTGATGCTGTTAGAGAGGGCATCAGAACTACAGTGCCAGTGAAGGGGGTAAGTCAGGCAGCTAATATACGTATATATGTATGTCTCATATACATATATATTTACTGGGAAAACACACTTCCCATAGACCGCAATCTAAAGGCACTTTTCAGTGCTGTTTCTTTTCTAACACCCCACTCCCACCAACTTTTACCCCAAAATACTGCCTAGTGCAGTAATTCTATTAAAGTGAATGTAAATTTTGATGCTAAAGTGCACGTTTTTTAAAAATTAGATTAAAAACAGGGGCACTTTAATTCATCAAAATTTACAGTTCACTCATGTTGTGAAAAAAAAACTTACCTTTTAAACTTGACAGCAGCTCCAGTTTCTCCGGTTGTCGCAAGCCATTTCTGATGTCAGAAATGATGGATAGGTCATCCCCCAATCACAGCTCCCCCCCCCCCAGGGGGAATCTGTGTCTGATTCAATGTCGTGATTGGAGGAAGCCGGATTCTTCATTTTAGACCCAGGAAGAGGCTTTGTGACAGGTGGAGGAAGCTGGAGCTGCTGTGAAGATTAAAAGGTAAGTTTTTTTTACAACGGGAGGGAAATGGAAATTTTGATGAATTAAAGTGCCCCTGTTCTTAATCGAATTTTTAAAAACCAGGCACTTTAGCATCAAAATTTACATTCACTTTAAAAATTAAAGATGCTGTCATCTTTATTTTTTTTATTAAACTACACTAGACAGTATTTTGGCGCCGTTTAAAGCAGATTTATAAAATTAACCAGAGATCTGATCTCTGGTTATTTTTATAAGCGCTAATTGCTACCGCAAGCTAGTGGTAGCAATAACCAGCCACTGTAATGGCTGATTAATTATTGCACACCTGCAAAGGGGCAAATTTGCCCCCTTTGTGGACGCACAATAATTTAGTGCTCCACTTGCATATGTGACATTAACCTATTGCAATCCGATTCCATCATCAACAGTGATTTAACATCTGAATGCCATTTGTATCTTGGCATGGTGAGCATAATTGAATAGTCAAATCAGGACTCCAACATCTACAAATTATTTTTAGTAATCTCTTAATGTTAATGTTTGATTCTAAGTCACATAACTAAGTCTGTAACTGGCCTTTAAAACAGGTTTGCACAATTGTGATATCTGTTTCCATCCACACCACTGCTAAACCATCTGAATGCCAAATGTATGTTGCCATGATGGCCATACAGAGTACACCTTTTCAGTTGCTTTAAATTTTTGACAAATGTTCAATATTTACAATATTTATTTGTTTGTTAAAGCACCATTTTCAGTTTGGGGTGATCTAAAAACAAGATGGAGACTTGGTTTCTATTGAAAGGATATCTTCTTATACTGGATTTTAACACTGGAACTATAGAGCGAAAAACCCGCTCCATTGCAAGATTATTGTATCTGCCAAAAAATGTTCAAATGAGATGCCTTTGTGACTGCAATATTATAGGGGACACCCCCTCCAAACACAATAACAGCTGTGCAGTACAAGCTGCTTGCACCTACATTAGTGAACTCACTCAATTTTTGTAAATATATCTTTGTTGTCCATTTTTGTATTTTTTATTATTTATTATGCTTGAATGTAGTGTGAAATATACTTTATATATTCTTCGCATGGTGCAAATAAATCGTTATTGGTTCACATTGATATTAATTAGAACCAATAATAGTAAACTGCTGCCAATATTTAGTAGCCCCTAAGGGAAGCAAATCTGTATTATTGATGTTATCCATTAAAATGGTACAATTGGAGTGCCAATGATAGTTTGGGTTGCGAAAAAATATTGATGGTCCATGCTAAAATTAGTGCACAAATTGATATTACAGGTCCATGGTAAAACAGATTAATAAAACAGATTAGCCAGAGAGGTTTAGTGTGGACGACATCGCTTTTGCGCACCCTTTACGTTTATTGGATATTATGACCATACTAAACATGGCTGATATTAGAAGTTAAAAGTTATGGGTTGCGCTCGAGCGAAAGCCAAAATAGCGCTAGATCTGAAACCTAAAGTTAAGTGTAAGGGTTAAGTAAGGTTTGCAAAACACAAATAAAACATATTAAAATAGAGTATTTTTTGCTCATACTACAAGTTAAAAGTAAACGCGATCATTTTAGCGCAATTCAAGTTAACGCTCGTCAGGTTTGCATGTCCTCAGAGCTCTGGTTAACTGTTTTGTGAAATAAAAAAGTGTCACAAAACACATCAAAAATACATAACAAAGTACAGTTAAGCTCACAATAACACCATCTAACAAAAATTATTCAAAAAATAAATAAATTAAAATACGAGGTCTCAGGTGTAAGAAAAAAATAAGGCAGGCAAAGGACTTTAACATAGAGACACATACATATACATGTTTAAATATACAGTATATGTTTATATGTGTGTTTATATGTTTATATGTGTGTACATATGCATTTATGTAATTATATGTGTATATATGTATTTACAGACATATATACACATATAAACACATAAATACATACTGTATGTACACATATATAGGCATATATATAAATATAGAGAGAGAGACACATATATATATATATATATAGTAAGTAAATGGGAGCCCTTACCAGTTAAGTAGATGAAGACATGTAAAATCATATTTATGCAAAATCCATATTTAATAAAGTGGTATAGTGTGTATTTACTGTAAATATTTCACATTCCAATGTTCTGCACATAACAGATTATGTTCTATGAATTTATAAATAGATTTTCATATATATATATAAAATTGTATATATCTATACCTATATAAAATCATATATGTGTAGAAATGTATTTATGAATAAATATAAGATATTCTGCTATGTGAAGAATATTGGAAATGTTAAATATTCATATATTCATACCGTGTTAGCGCACTTGATAATATTCAATCAGGTTTGCACTCTTGTGCTAACTTTTTACTTTTAACTTGTAATACCAGCGCTAACATAGAAGAACTATTGAGTTACCTTCAGCTCAGATAATGCTAACTAGTGATAAAAATGTATCCCTCCACTTGTAATCTAGGCCATTATCTGTAACTATAATTTAAACAAGGTCTAAGCCTTTTACCCAAACCAGGGAGCCAAAGACAAATAGCAGTTGCATGTACTCACCAATTAGTTTGCTAGGATCAGTAATGCACAACTTACACGCTCTAACAAAAGTTAATGCCCCTTTAACTTTACATCTTTTTATAAATATGATTTATATTAGTTTTTATCAGAGGTTTGGCTTATTCTTTACTGAAGTATAAACAACTCATGTTGAAGGCTATGCTATCTCAAGCATTTGTGCGTATCCAGGAATACTCGCCTCAGCTAATTATACAAGATTTACAACATTTTGGTATAATGAATAAGAGTCTCTCATAACATATTGATGTAACTCAAACTAGTTCGGAGTTTAGGCCAATTTGAATAATTATTCCTATAATATAAAATGTGGAATTTCCTTATCTGTGTTATTTTAATTGTAGAATGTAACATATTCTGTAATCATTGTATAGACTAAAATGGTTAATAAATCTTACACAGCAATATGTTTCCTATTTCTCCTTTTTTTGTTCTGCAGTGCATTATGGGAAAGTTGAGTTGTGCTAACAGAGCTACAAGTGAATGCATATTTTTCATAGCAGATCCATTTTAGAAACCTTATCAAGCTCACACTTTGATTATTAAAGGGATATTCTGCTCAAAATCATACCATGCATTTTTTTTAATTTTGTATACACTTCAATAAGATAAGTTATTAAGCCTGGACTATCTTATGTTCTCTATTTCTGCCACTGTTAGAGACTAGAGGATATTAACATCTCATTGACCTTTGTCTTAAACATGCAGTGCAACTAACGCGTATTGCTCTCCGCATTCAGCGAGGTCTGGCGGACCTGATCCTCACTGTCGGATCAGGTCCGCCAGACTTTGTTAAATAGAGGCCAATGTATCTACCTTGATTATCTTGTGTATAGTGATTTGTTCTATATTGTATATTTTTACCAAATAGTATTGTCACCCCTCTTGAATTTTTTTTATAGGAGGAATTTTTTTTTTTTTTACCCAACCAGTTTTGAGTAGTATGTGATCTTTAGGTGTCAAATGTGTTTCTTGTAAACAAGCTATATCAATTCTATGTTTTTTTCTTCTTTTAATTGGGGAGTGGATACCTCCCTCATTCCACGTGAGTATATTAATCGTTTGTGATTATAAATAAGATACTATACCATATCCTCATTAGTTTCTTACGGCTAGATTTAGAGTTCTGCGGCCAAAGGGGTGTGTTAGCTACGCGTGCTTTTTTTCGCCCGCACCTTTTAAATACCGCTGGTATTTAGAGTTCACAGAAGGGCTGCGTTAGGCTCCAAAAAGGGAGCGTATAGCATATTTACCGCCACTGCAACTCTAAATTCCAGCGGTGCTTACGGACGCGGCCAACTTAAAAAACGTGCTTGTGCACGATTCCCCCATAGAAAACAATGGGGCTGTTTGAGCTGAAAAAAACCCAAACACCTACAAAAAAGCAGCGTTCAGCTCCTAACGCAGCCCCATTGTTTCCTATGGCGAAACACTTCCTATGTCTGCACCTAACACCCTAACATGTACCCCGAGTCTAAACACCCCTAACCTTATTAACCCCTAATCTGCTGCCCCCGCTATCGCTGACACCTGCATATTTTTTTAACCCCTAATCTGCCGCTCCGTACACCACCGCAACCTACGTTATCCCTATGAACCCCTAATCTGCTGCCCCTAACACCGCCGACCCCTATATTATATTTATTAACCCCTAATCTGCCGCCCCCAACGTCGCCTCCACCTACCTACAATTATTAACCCTTAATCTGCCGACCGGACCGCACAGCTACTATAATAAATGTATTAACCCCTAATCCGCCTCACTCCCGCCTCAATAACCCTATAATAAATAGTATTAACCCCTAATCTGCTCTCCCTAACATCGCCTACACCTAACTTCAAGTATTAACCCCTAATCTGCAGACCGGAGCTCACCGCTACTCTAATAAATTTTTTAACCCCTAAAGCTAATTCTAACCCTAACCCTAACACCCCCCTAAGTTAAATATAATTTTTATCTAACAAAATAAATTAACTCTAATTAAATAAATTATTCCTATTTAAAGCTAAATACTTACCTGTAAAATAAACCCTAATATAGCTACAATATAAATTATAATTATATTGTAGCTATTTTAGGATTAATATTTATTTTACAGGCAACTTTGTAATTATTTTAGCCAGGTACAATAGCTATTAAATAGTTAATAACTATTTAATAGTTACCTAGTTAAAATAATTACACAATTACCTGTAAAATAAATCCTAACCTAAGTTACAATTAAACCTAACACTACACTATCAATAAATAAATTAAATAAACTACCTACAATTATCTACAATTAAACCTAACACTACACTATCAATAAATTAATTAAATACAATACCTACAAATAAATACAATTAAATAAACTAACTAAAGTACAAAAAATAAAAAAGAACTAAGTTACAAAAAATAAAAAAATATTTACAAACAATAGAAAAATATTACAACAATTTTAAACTAATTACACTTACTCTAAGCCCCCTAATAAAATAACAAAGACCCCCAAAATAAAAAAATGCCCTATCCTATTCTAAAATTAAAATAGAAAAGCTCTTTTACCTTACCAGCCCTGAAAAGGGACTTTGCGGGGCATGCCCCGAAGAATTCAGCTCTTTTGCCTGTAAAAAAAACCCATACAATACCCCCCCAACATTACAACCCACCACCCACATACCCCTAATCTAACCCAAACCCCCCTTAAATAAACCTAACACTAAGCCCCTGAAGATCTCCCTACCTTGTCTTCACCACACCGGGTCCCGATCTGTCCAGAAGAGCCTCCGAAATCTTCATCCAAGCCCAAGCGGGGGCTGAAGAGTGACGTCCATCCTCCAGCTGAAGTATGGATCCAAGCGGCGGCTGAAGAAATCTATCATCGGGCTGAAGTCTTGATCCAAGCGGGCGCTGAAGAAGTCCATCATCGGGATGAAGTCTTCTATCAAGTGGCATCTTCAATCTTCTTTCTTCTGGAGTCATCATCTTCCAGCCGACGCGGATCCATCCTCTTCTACCGACGCCTACTCGCCGAATGACGGTTCCTTTAAATTACGTCATCCTAGGTGTCGGCGATGTTAGGGAGAGCAGATTAGGGGTTAATACATTTATTATAGTAGCGGTGCGGTCCGGTCGGCAGATTAGGGGTTAATAAGTGTAGGTAGCTAGCGGCGACGTTGGGGGCGGCAGATTAGGGGTTAATAAATATTATGAAGGTGTCGGCGATGTTAGGGGCAGCAGATTAGGGGTACATAGGGATAATGTAGGTTGCGGCGGTGTGCCTTCGGCAGATTAGGGGTTAAAAATTTTTATTAGAGTGGCGGCGATGTGGGGGGGCCTCGGTTTAGGGGTACATGGGTAGTTTATGGGTGTTAGTGTACTTTAGAGCACAGTAGTTAAGAGCTTTATGAACCGGCGTTAGCCCAGAAAGCTCTTAACTACTGACTTTTTTCTGCGGCTGGTGTTTTGTCGTTAGATTTCTAACGCTCACTTCAGCCAAGACTCTAAATACCGGCGTTAGAAAGATCCCATTGAAAAGATACGATACCCAAATGGCGTAGGGGGATCTGCGGTATGGAAAAGGCGTGGCTGCAAAGTGAGCATTAGACCCTTTCCTGACTGACTCCAAATACCAGCGGGCGGTAAAAACCAGCGTTAGGAGCCTCTAACGCTGGTTTTGACGGCTACCACCCAACTCTAAATCTAGCCGTTAGTTAATTGTTCCATGTACTGTAGTGATTTATAATATAAAAGGCTTATTATGGCCTGTGAAATATTCTTAGTTATTAAAGGAAATCTAATCCATACAAAATATAACAGTAAAAGGATAAATTCAAGCTAAGTAAATAACTCCTATATCTAATCTTATACCTAAACATGTTTATCTTCAGAAGTACATTCTAAACTAGCATATAAAATTGTCATAATTAGGGTATCTTTGTACGTAATTTTATTAGACATTTCTTTTATTTTTATGACTCTAAGAATTTTGTAGCATCCTCAGGTGTTTCAAAGAAGTATCTCTTGTCTCTCACTTTTACCCTTAATTTGTTAGGAAACATAAGGGAGAAGGTTCTTTTTTCTTTGTATAGTTGATTACATATGATAGTAAATGACTTTCTCTTTTTCAAAACTTCCATAGAATAGTTCTGGAATTAAAGGATCTTCTTGTCCTGGAATTCCAGTGACTGAATTTGCCTATAAGCTCTTAAAATATACATTTTTGCTTGTAGATTTACAAATCGTATTATTACTGGTCTTGGTCTTTGAGACAGATTATTTTCTTCTTGTGGTTTAAAAGCTCCGGCTCTGTAAATTTGCTCAGTTTCAAAAGATCTTTTATTATTTTGAAGCCTCAATATTTGCGGCAGTTGTTCTTCCACAAATTTTTGGATTGCCATTCCATTCATGCTTTCTGGCAAGCCTATATTCCATAGATTGTTGCGTTTTGCTTTATTCTCTAAGTCCTCTACTTTTAAGTGATTTGTTCCACTTCCTGGATTATGATTTCTAACCCCAGCTGGATCTTATCAATTTTTGTTGTTAGATTGAATAACTGGGTGGAGATAGAGTCCACTTCTTTTTCTGGGGTAGAACATTTGCTCATAGAACCATTCACCAAAGAATTACTAGCTTGTTTTGTATTATAGTTGCTATTATTAGACATCCTTTTCTCCGTGTTTTTGCTTTTAGGAGCCATTTTTGGATTGATTAAATATTTGTCCATTCATATAGTAGCCCCTTTTTTTGAGCAGACAGTTATCCCCCGTCTAGCTCTCAGGGTCTTATTCAGGGCTAATTTTGGTCTTACTAAGTCTGCACTTTACGATACTGAAATATCCCAAATAAGAGTGAAGAATAAAAGAGAATTTATTTTATTATTATTTTTTTACTCTTTTTCTGTACAGACTAATGTGCAAATAAATGTCCTAGCTGTTGTCTCTAAAGTCCTGTCCACTGTTTAAAACTAACATGTTTAAAGCTAACAAAGCTCTTTCTCTTGACCTCACAAATTGATTGACATATTCATCCTTGCCCAATAAGCACTGCACATAGAAATGTATGGTACTTATTCAAATGTAATATCAATATGTACATATGGAGACTTCTGTGCGGTCACAACATGTTATATCAGTCCAGACAAGTAGTAGCTTTTAAGGTAACCCAGCCCTTGATTATATTTAATTATATCCAATCACATAACACATCAGTCCCGTAAGCCCCTTCAGCAAATCCTGCCCCCAGGTCTTGTCCACTGGTGCTAGTTTGCCTCAGGCTTATTCCCAAGAGATCTTCGACCGGGCTTACCTTGTGCTGTGTATATTGAGCTGTGTTTCTTATACACAGCGTTATAGTTGCTGTGCTTCACTTCCTATGTGGATCTGTCTAGTGTGAGGTGTAGCAGATGAAACAGTCCTCACAGCCTTGCCATTCCAAATGGTGCTGTCTAGAGGGAGACCCGCTGTCAGCTACCCATTGGTAGCATCTTAATAATGCTTTGCGCTTGACAGGGGAGACCAATGTCTCAGAGACCAGACTCAAAAACCAGTCAGCCAGCATCTAGGCCCTGGGCTCCGGGGTATGCGATTGTCGCTCAGCTTGCGAGCGTTAGCATATGTCGATGTTGTGATGCGTCCCCACCCACCGGATGTTCTCATTTAAATCCTTTATTAAATACAAAAAACCTTAAGGTGTTCGCAAAACTCTCACCACATTAAAAACTCTTAGACTGAACTCCCCCAGTTTGATTAAAAACCCAGGTGCCGATTTGCGTGATAAAAAGTATAAACTGATGTCACATAAGAAATATGCTAACTGGAGCTAAAGAATCCTAAAAGTGCCAATTATGCATACACACCAAATATTCAGTTAGCATACAAAAAATTGCCATACATAGAGAAAAGATATGCATAAAGAATAATATTGTAATCTATATACTTCGTTTCTTGTTGCTTTAACAGAAAATATATAAGCGAGGAGAATCCGTTAATGCATGTGTTGTTAAAAAGTATCCCATCCAAGTAATAGAAAACAAGTCTCTATGAGAGTCCCGGGAGACTACGGCCCTTAAGGATAATAGCCTACTGTATAGCAGATCCCTAATATACTGTACAAGGTAGAAAATGATACAGTTTCATGGACAATAGTTAATGCAGCACTTAAGAGGTTTATACACACATCCTACTCTGTATTAAAGTCAGCACTTCCATTCTCACCCCTAGGTGAATTTATTTCCATGCTGGGTACCTGCTATCTCGGAACTGCCACAATTCCACAATGAATGATTTAAATGTGACAGTAAATTTCCCAGGGCTCAGATTGTATGCTCAGCAAGACTTAGGGTCTTGGTGTCTGATGTTGCAACTAGGCGACGTGCGTTTTGGGTTATGCCTTTAGACATGGCCTGGTCATTGTTGATTATCTCAGTCTTTTATGTATGAGAAAAAAGGCAATTACATGCACTTTACATTACATTAAATAATATTCAATACCTTTAAGGCTTCTTTCCAGCTATGTGTACAGATCCTTAGCACATGCATAATGTTCATCCTTAAAACCTTAACTACCGGCAGAATACTGCAAAATCATAATATCATTTAAATTTAATTTAAATAAAAGCTCCCCAGGCAATATCTCTGTTAAGTCCATAAGTGATGTGGTACCTAATGTCCTAATCCACTGTGCTTCTTTCTCAATATTTTTTTTTCAATCTATTATCACCTCTCCTAAGGGGACCTATTCCTTTATTGTGCCCCATTAGTGTGAAATGATGGGCTGCTGGTGCATTGGGATCCAATATCCCTATTGCTGCTTTATGCTGTTTTAGCCTTTCTTTCACACACTTAGAGGTCTCTCCAACATAGGCCATCCCACAAGTTCACTTGATAACATAAAAAACAAAACTGGAATCACAAATATAATTCCCCTAATGTGAATTCTTAAGCCTGAATGGGGATAAGTGACAGAGCCCCCTTGTTGGATGGAATGGCTTTGGGAACAATACTGATATGGATATGTACCATGTCTTATTTGTTTATCATTGATTACTTCTCTAGAGCCTATATCCACCCAAACCAATTTATCTCTCAAACTCCTAAAAGAGCAGAATTACAGAAAAGTTTCTGACAATGTCCAATCTTCAGAGAGGATTGACCAATGTTGGCGAATAATATTCCTAAGAGAGCCTATGTGACACTCATATTTTACTATAAATGGAATCATATTCATAGTCTTATTTCCTTGTGATTTCTCTAACATCTTCTCCCTAGAAATGGAGTCTACTTTGCTTTGATGTTTGATTAAAAGATCTGAGGGATTGCCCCTTTCTTTTAACATATTCATCATGTTATCAAATTGGAATTTAAGTTTGGATTCCTCATTAATAATCACCTAGATTACAAGTTATGTAAATAACGCAAAAAAAATGAACCGTATCACACTCTTCATAGCGCTGCCATTACAAGTTACTTAAAAACCTTATTTTGTTGTGCAGTATGCGGTGTGATAAGCTCCATACTGCACAAAACTCAAGGTCTGACTTGACGTGCTCATACATGTTTTCCCCCATAGACATCAATGGAGAGAAAGTGTTAGAAAAAACTAACTCCTGCGGAATGGCGATCGCTATAACACATTCCCCGTTGATGTCTATGGGGAAAAGAAAGTTACATTAAAACACCCTAACATAAACTCCTAGTCTAAATACCCCTAATCCGCCACCCCTGACATCGCCGACAATAAAAAAGTTATTAACCCCTAAACCGCCGCCCTCCAACATCGCCAACACTTAATAAACCGCTAAATATTAACCGCTAAAATGCCGGCCCACCACATCGCTACTAATATAATAAAGTTATTAACCCCTAAACTGCCTCCCCTCACATTGATACTGCTATAATAAAGTTATCAACCCCTAAACCGACTGCCCCACATCGCAACACACTAAATTAAACTATTAACCCCTAAAACTAACTATCCCTTATATTTTAAATTAAATTTACAATATAAGTATCTTAAAATAAATAAAAACTTACCTGTGAAATAAAAATAACTAGAATTAAACTATACATTAACCTAACATTACTATATTAAAAAAATAAAATTAACGAAGGATAAAAAACCTAAGTTACAAAATTAGAAAATCCTAACACAACAAAAAAATTAAAAAAACCTAACATTACAAAAAAATACACTTAAATTAAGAAAAATAACAAAAAACCTAACATTACCAAAAATAACAAATACAAAAATTATGAAAAATAAAAAAACTAAGATTACAAAAAATAATAAATTAAATTATCCCAAATAATAAAAATGTAACCTAATCTAATAGCCCTATAAAAACAAAAAAGCCACCCCAAAAAAACACTCCCTTACCTGTCAATAAACTACCAATAGCCCTTAATAAGGATCTTTTATAGGGCATTGCCCTAAGTTAAACAGCTATTTTACATAGAAAAATTACAAAGTCCCACCCAACCAACCCCCCAAAATAAAAAAACCTAAGTCTAAAAAAATCTAAGCTACCCATTGCCCCTAAAGGAGCATTTGTATGGGCATTACCCATAAAAGGGCATTCAGCTCTTTTACTGCCCATTAAAATATAAAAGCTCTAATCTAAAAAGGAGGTTCGCTCAGTCTTATAGTTTTTAATGTTGTGGGAGTTTTGTGAACATCATAGGTTTTTTTTGTGTTTAATAAAGGATTTATTTGCTTTTCATACTATTGAGTGCGGGTCTTAGTATTTATTGTACCAATGTTATGGTCTATACTAGAGACTACATATTCCTGAGCACTCTGAGACATTATTATTTGAATTTTGGTGCAGTGGTGCAGCCTTAATATGATATTGTGATTATATATCGTGCAAAAGTTAATTAATTTCACTAATGCAACTTAAAAGGTGAAACTAATATATGAGATAGACTCATTACATGCAAAGCAAGATAGTTCAAGCTGTGATTTGTAATAATTGTGATGATTATAACTTACAGCTCATGAAAACCCAAAATCCACAATCTCAGAAAATTAGAATATTGTGAAAAGGTGCAATATTCTAGGCTCAAAGTGTCCCACTCTAATCAGCTAATTAAGTCATAACACCTGCAAAGGGTTCCTGAGCCTTTAAATGGTCTCTCAGTCTGGTTCAGTAGGAATTACAATCATGGGAAAGACTGCTGACCTGACAGTTGTGCAGAAAACCATCATTGACACCCTGCATAAGGAGGGAAAGCCTCAAAAGGTAATTGCAAAAGAAGTTGGATGTTCATAAAGGGTGGTATCAAAGCACATTAATAGAAAGTTATATGGAAGGGAAAAGTGTGGAAGAAAAGGTGCACAAGCAGCAGGGATGACCAATCACAATCAACACAAAAATGGTTTACAGACCACAAAATCAAGGTCCTGCCATGGCCATCCCAGTCCCCTGTCTTGAACCCCATAGAAAGCCTGTGGGGTGAACTATAGAGGAGAGTCAACCAGTGTCAACCTGGATTTCTGGAGGGATTCTCTATGGAGGAATGGTCTCAGATCCCTTGCCATGTATTCTCCAACCTCATCATGCATTATAGAAGGCTCAGAGTTATTAACTTGGCAAAGGGAGGTAGCAAAAAGTATTGACTAAAAGGGTGTCAATGATTGTGCTACAAATATATTTAACAAAGATTTTATTTTATTTTATTTGATAAATGTGTTGTGTGTTTTTGTGCATTTTTTTAACAAAAGATAAAAAGGTTAAACAATAAAGACATATTTTCACAACCTTCTTTGCTCATATTTTCCAAGGGTGCCGATAATAGTGGAGGGCACTGTATTCAATGTAAATATTTAATATTCCAATATTCTGCACATAGCAATATTCTGCATAAAGTATTTTTAAATAGATAATTCTATATATCAGTATATGTCTAAACCTATATACAGGTGAAACTCGAAAAATTAGAATATTGTGCAAAAGTTAATTTATTTCACTAATGCAGCTTAAAAGGTGAAACTAATATATGAGATATACTCATTACATGCAAAGCAAGATAGTTCAAGCTGTGATTTGTAATAATTGTGATGATTATAACTTACAGCTCATGAAAACCCAAAATCCACAATCTCAGAAAATTAGAATATTGTGAAAAGGTGCAATATTCTAGGCTCAAAGTGTCCCACTCTAATCAGCTAATTAAGTCATAACACCTGCAAAGGGTTCCTGAGCCTTTAAATGGTCTCTCAGTCTGGTTCAGTAGGAATTACAATCATGGGAAAGACTGCTGACCTGACAGTTGTGCAGAAAACCATCATTGACACCCTGCATAAGGAGGGAAAGCCTCAAAAGGTAATTGCAAAAGAAGGTGGATGTTCATAAAGGGTGGTATCAAAGCACATTAATAGAAAGTTATATGGAAGGGAAAAGTGTGGAAGAAAAAGGTGCACAAGCAGCAGGGATGACCACAGCCTGGAGAGGATTGTTAGGAAAAGGCCATTCAAAAGTGTTGGGTACTTTCACAAGGAGTGGACTGAGACTGGAGTCAGTGCATCAAGAGCCACCACACACAGACGGATCCAGGACATGGGCTTCGAATGTCATATTCCTCTTATCAAGCCACTCCTGAACAACAAACAACGTCAGAAGCGTCTTACCTGGGCTAAAGAAAAACAGACCTGGTCTGTTGCTCAGTGGTCCAAAGTCCTCTTTGGACCACTTTCTGATGAGAGCAAATTTGGCATCTCATTTGGAAACCAAGGACCCAGAGTATGGAGGAATAATGGAGAGGCACACACTGCAAGATGCTTGAAGTCCAATGTGAAGTTCCCACAGTCTGTGTTGATTTGGGTAGCTTTGCCATCTGCTGGTGTTGGACCACTGTGCTTCATTAAGTCCAGGGTCAACTCAGCCATCTACCAGGAGATTTTGGAACACTTCATGCTTCCTTCCGCAGACAAGCTCTGAGGGGATGCTGACTTTTCCAGCAGGACTTGGCATCTGCCCACACTGCCAAAAGCACCAAAACCTGATTCAATGACCGTGGAATTACTGTGCTTGATTGGCCAGCAAACTCGCCTGACCTGAACCCCATAGAGAATCTATGGGGCATTGCCAAGAGAAAGATAGATACATGAGACCGAACAATGCAGAAGAGCTGAAGGCCGCTATTGAAGCATCCTGGTCTTCCATAACACCTCAGCAGTGCCACAGGCTGATAGCTTCCATGCCACACTGCATTGAGGCAGTAATTGCTGCAATAGGGGCCCAAACCAAGTACTGAGTACATACAGTATGCATGCTTATACTTTTCAGATGTCCGATATTGTTCTACAGGTATGTACAATCCTTGTTTTATTGATTGCATGTAATATTCTAATTTTCTCAGATTGTGGATTTGGGGTTTATGACAAATCACGGCTTGAACTATCTTGCTTTGCATGTAATGAGTCTATCTCATATATTAGTTTCACCTTTTAAGCTGCATTAGTGAAATAAATTAACTTTTGCACAATATTCTAATTTTTCGAGTTTCACCTGTATATAGGTTTAGACATATACTGATATATAGAATTATCTATTTAAAAATACTTTATGCAGAATATTGCTATGTGCAGAATATTGGAATATTAAATATTTACATTGAATACAGTGCCCTCCACTATTATCGGCACCCTTGGAAAATATGAGCAAAGAAGGTTTTGAAAATATGTCTTTATTGTTTAACCTTTTTATCTTTTGTTAAAAAAATGCACAAAAACACACAACACATTTATCAAATAAAATAAAATAAAATCTTTGTTAAATATATTTGTAGCACAATCATTGACACCCTTTTAGTCAATACTTTTTGCTACCTCCCTTTGCCAAGTTAATAACTCTGAGCCTTCTATAATACATGATGAGGTTGGAGAATACATGGCAAGGGATCTGAGACCATTCCTCCATAGAGAATCCCTCCAGAAATCCAGGTTGACACTGGTTGACTCTCCTCTATAGTTCACCCCACAGGCTTTCTATGGTGTTCAAGACAGGGGACTGGGATGGCATGGCAGGACCTTGATTTTGTGGTCTGTAAACCATTTTTGTGTTGATTGTGAAGTATGTTTTGGATCATTGTCCTGCTGGAAGATTCAACCATGGCCCATTTTAAGCGATGCCATGCATCCTAACAAAATGTCCAGGTCCTCTGGCAGAAAAGCATCCAAAAACATTAAAGAGCCACTACCATATTTAACTGTGGGCATGAGGTACTTTTCCATATGGCTACCTCTCTGTGCGTACCAAACCCAACTCTGGTGTTTATTGCCAAATAAATGTAGACACACGTCCTCTTCCAGGTTGATTAATAAGATAAATTATTGCCCTGATGGTGGAAATGGGCATCTTTTTTTTTTTTTTTAATTTATTTTATTGAGTTTTTAAGAAAAATAATACAAGCAAGTGATTACTTAAAACATCACGCCAAACATAAAATTGACAGTTAGATAGTCATCATATAACATTTTCCATTAACACACATATTGCTTGAAAATATAAATACAAATTGAGCATTGAACCTCAGTTTTCTGATAGAACATGACCTCCTAAAATATAATAATACATGATATGGAATTACATTAAATTATTTCCCCCAAAGAACTAACGAGGCCTCTCTTGGGCCTCCTGGATTGCATTATAAACATAATGGGGGACTTTAAGGAGGAGAAAAAATAATAAATAGGCCACTCTTGGACCTAAGGATTGAAATAATATGATATCTAATCAACCATATGGATTATGAGTTAAACAGTTTGATGGGTCATATCAAGACACTCTGGAACTATATAACAAAGGCAGAGGGCATTGACGTATAGAATTTTAATAACATAGGGGGAGTATTTATCTAAAGCATACTTAGATTATCTAGCACAACACACTGATTGACTAATATAGGAACTTAAGCCTAACATAGTTATTAGAACATATAAAATCAATACTAGCAGCCATGAGATTGTTTCTGAAAAGAGAAAATTCCGGTGTATAAATATAAAACGTCTTGCATTACTTAGAGAGCAATCAGGCAACAAATAAAGATAACTGAAGCTATCACAATGAAATATGTCTAGAAGGATGCATAATTCTGTGTCGACTTATATAAGGCTCAGTAGGGGCCTAGATCGCAATATCTACTAACACCTCAATATGCTAAATCTAATACATGGAGAGCAATTGACTTAAATAATTAAAGACCTAAAAAGAAGAATATATTCTGGTTAGTTGAACATTCACAAAACTTCAATGACGTTCCGACACAATGAAAACACGTATTAAATCCGACTAGTAATGTCATCATTTAAAAGGTAAAGCATAGGCTTATTTAAATAAAGGCTATAGGATTCGTATGTGAACAAATATATGAAACAGAAAACTGTGACTAACTATAAGCATAACTATAAGTCTTATAGCTAACTGGGGAATCTCCCAGGCAGAATCAATATAAAGTCCCACAAACGGAATACGGTAGTCTCTGCTGACTAAATAATATTCATCCTACCCCACATCAAAATACAAAAAGATATGTCCCAGTTTGGTTTCAAAGCAACTTTCTGAGGTTTCCCTGTCCACCACTTCGGCTCCTCCGGAACAGCGCAGCAGCACTAAGGGGAAGAGCCCATCGCTCTCTCCTGAGTCTAGCAGCCAGATAAGTAGGTAAGACTCCGGGATCCAACAGCAAGGGCCTCTCTCCCCTATCCACAAGCCATCGGGCAGGAACACTAAAGGAGCGTGAGGATCGCCCTGTATGTGTGTATACTTGTCGGGTGGATAAGCCGGTAGGTCTATAGCACAGATTTCTGAAGTATCCTCACGCCACGAGGTCAGGGCAGCACCCATCATCACTATACCTTCAGAAGGTTGTTCCCGCTGCTTCAAGGATATAGATTTGTCCACTGTCAGATGCCAGCGATCCAAACATTGAGCATCGTCAGGGTTGGCAATCTGACTCAAACGTTCCATCTGTCGAGTCAGTTCCAAATCTGTAAAGATAGTTTGCAGCTCCTGTAGAATATCTTCCATGTTGTATAGTAGGCTAGACTATGTAATATAGCCCTAATAGTCCAGAGGTAAAGAACCAGAGATTGTAATAACAAGCGTATCTGTGTACGTGTTGACCCAGAGGTCTGGGGGGGAATGTAAATGGCAGCCCTAGCCGCCCTGTGCACTAGCTGCAAGTCTATAAAGGCCTAGCTCACAAAAAAATGTGCGCAGCTCACTTGGAGAACATAGGTCAGGGTGTCTGTTGTCCGCTCCTGAACTTTTGATATATTAGGTAGACAATCTTAGCTTCCTAGCAAAACAATCCTAGGTAAATAGCTCTTCTTGGATGAAAGTAGAAACCAAAGTTTATAAATACAAGCAGGAGCTTCTCTAAAGCATGTCCTGCCGCTCCAAGCATAGGCTCCCCGGAAATGGGCATCTTTAATGCTTTTGCTATTTTCCTACAGCCACTTCCCATTTTGTGAAGCTCAACAACCTTTTGCCTCACATCACAGCTATATTCCTTGGTCTTACCCATTGCAATAAATGACTGAGGGAATTTGGCCTATGTGTTACCCCCGTATTTACACCCCTGTAAAATAGGAAATCATGGTTGAACTACTTTCCTGTTCCTAGTCACCCAGGTGTACTAAAAAAATTTAAAATATCAATGGGAATATACTTTAAATATATTTTTCGCATATGAATTCATAGTGGCACCAATAATTGCCCACACATATATTTAACATTTAAGGTTTTTTTTCCAGATAATCCTGTGTTGTGTTTGCAATTGTTTGATACCCATGAGATTATTTTTGTGTAAATTTTTAACAAAAGTTTAAAAGGTAAAACAATAAAGACAATTTTCCACAGCCTTCTTTGCTCATATTTACCAAGGGTGACAATATTAGTTGAGGGCACTGCCGTTAAAACATGTATTAAATATGTATATTGCATAAATATGTTTTCCATGTTTTCATCTACGTTATTGCAAAGGGCTCCAATGCATTTATATATAGGTCTACATATGTGTACATGTGTATTTATGTATTTACATGTGTATATATGTCTGTAAATTAAATACATAAATATACACATATATATATATATATATATATATATATATATATATATATATATATATATATATACATATATAAGTATATGAAACAAGCGCACTCCAAGGGATCCTTAAGCAGTCACTTTTATTTGGTGAACGTTTTCGGACATAATATAGTCCGTCTTCAGACCAAAAAGTTTTTATAAGTTACTTACCCAACACCCATTAAGTACAACAAACACCGAGTGAACTGGCTGTGCATCCACGCTCTCCCGGGTAGCTCCGCCCCCGAAGGCGACGTCATCATTCCGGGCAACGTGGGTCCGGTCAGGAAAAACTTACTGTGCACACTAAATTAAAAACACACAACGGCCAAAGATGAGTCAAGCAAAAGCAAAAGAAATAGGGTTTAGACATAAACAGAGCCGTATTTGTTGTATTCATGTGTTACACGGACCACACTCGGTTGTCATAGCAACCTATACAAACAAAGGGAAATCCCAAGTGTGTGTAAGTCATGGGGTACATCAATCACCCAATAGGAAAAGCCCTATGAATGTGTAAGAGGCAAAAGCGTACTATTAACAAAAAATGGCATTATATATAAACGGCAAAATCAGGGATAAGAACATAGATACTGAATAAAGCAAATAAAGCACAGCATTTAAGTTTGTCTGTTTCACATATGTTACACAATGCGGACATGGTGGCCATAGTAACCAAATGGCACAAAAGACTATACAGCAGTCTCACAATTGTGCAAGGTATGTCAAATAGATAGCTCACATATCATAAACAAATATAATTGCAAATATTGTCTAGTATCAAACAATGAGTATTCCACTAATTCAAAAGTGTATTCAAGAATGGTTGCCATAGCAACTCTGAACACCAAAATACAGTAGAAAACAAAACTGGATCAAGTGGCACACACAGAAAATGACAAGACATAATAAGTATCTATGATGGAAAAAAGAAACCATATATAACCAAATAAGTACAAAAATAAATAAATATATATAAATCAGTTTGCAAATGGATCAGGACTCTCACTTTATCTGGATCAAGGGACTGTCATTGAATATTGTATTATTTTTAATATTTTTATTATTTTTAGATTCTGCGCCCTCCGAAGAAGGCAAACAAAAGTCCAGACAGTAAGGTATAGACAGCTAGGAATAGCAGAGCAGATGATTTATATTCAGCATTTTATAGAAATGCCTGCCAGTCCAGGTGAGTATTCAGGCCCTTTGGTACTAGTGTCTGCAGATGGTACGTCCATCTGGCCTCCCTCTCTAGGAGTGCTTTGTTCCTGTCTCCTCCCCTAGAAAGAGGGGGAATATGATCGATAATCATGTATTTTAGATCCGACACCTTGTGCTGTAAGAGCTGGAAATGTCTGGCGACAGGTTGTTCAGAACCTCCATTCTTTAACGCCAACCTAATGGCTGAACGATGGTTTGCCATCCGGGTATGTAAGTCGTCAACATTCTTTCCGACATAGTACAGGCCACATGTACAGTGAAGCAGATAAACAATATATGTGGTAGTACACGTTAACCTGTATCTATGTTTGTAAATCTTCCTCTTGTAGGGGTGCGTGAATGAGGAGCCGGTGATCAGCCCTCCACAAGTTGTGCATCCCAGGCAGCGATATACGCCAGGTTTATTCGTATCGAGCCATGTTGTCTTCTTATATGATTTTTGTGGATCGGTCAGGACTAGTGATGTCGCGAATAGTTCGCCTGCGAATATCTGGTGTAACAGTAGTGTAGATTTAAAAAAAACAACAGTTTTTTGACTGTGTTAAATAATAGCAGTCAGTTTCCTTCACACGTGTGCGTTTCAGTGCCTGCCTGCCAGGGCACAGTTTCACCCCAGTGCAACTCATATCTGGTGTAACAGTAGAGTAGATTTAAAAAAACAACAACACTTTTTTGACTGTGTTAAATAATAGCAGTCATTTTCCTTCACACGTGTGCGTTTCAGTGCCTGCCTGCCAGGGCACAGTGTCACCCCAGTGCAACTCATATCTGGTGTAACAGTAGTGTACATTTAAAAAAAAACAACAGTGTTTTGACTGTGTTAAATAATAGCAGTCAGTTTCCTTCACACGTGTGCGTTTCAGTGCCTGCCTGCCAGGGCACAGTGTCACCCCAGTGCAACTCATATCTGGTGTAACAGTAGTGTACATTTAAAAAAAAAAAACAACAGTGTTTTGACTGTGTTAAATAATAGCAGTCAGTTTCCTTCACACATGTGCGTTTCAGTGCCTTCCTGCCAGGGCACAGTGTCACCCCAGTGCAACTCATATCTGGTGAAACAGTAGTGTACATTTAAAAAAAACAAACACTTTTTTGACTGTGAAATAATAGCAGTCAGTTTCCTTCACACGTGTGCATTTCAGTGCCTGCCAGGGCACAGTGTCACCCCAGTGCAACTCATATCTGGTGTAACAGTAGTGTACATTTAAAAAAAACAACGCTTTTTTGACTGTGTTAAATAATAGCAGTCAGTTTTCTTCACACGTGTGCGGTTCAGTGCCTGCCTGCCAGAGCACAGTGTCACCCCAGTGCAACTCATATCTGGTGTAACAGTAGTGTACATTTAAAAAAAAATACAATTTTGACTGTAATAGATTGAATAGCAGTTAGTTGTCTGCAAGCGTGTGTGTCAGGCCTACAGCGTCTACTCTGCCAACTTCTGCCAGTGCACAGTGCCACTCATATCTGTTGTCACAGTAGCTTGCACGCATAGTACCACTAATAAAAAAAAAAAATGACAGGCAGAGGCAGTCGTGTTCGTGGTGCTGTGATTCCCTTTTGCCCTAGAATAATGCCCAGTGTTCAGAGGCCACGTACCCCGAACTCGAACAGTTCTGAGGACACCCAATCTTCTACAGCATTCGCTTGGAACCTTGACGCACCATCCTCCTCCAGCTTAGCTTCGGGCACCTCTCAAGTTACCACTCGCCCGCCTGCCGCCACAACCAACACTAGTACCACAGCCGCTTCACTTGATATGTCAGAGGAGTTATTTACATATCAGTTGGAAGAAATGAGTGATAGTGATGTGCAACCATTATTGCCAGAGGATGTAGATAACAGGGATATGTCTCAATCAGGCAGCATTACACACATGGACGTATGGTGTGATGATGATGATAATGTTGTACCCACTGCTGCTTCCTTTGTTGAGTTGTCAGATACAAGTGAAGTGGTTGATGATGACGATGCGTCCGTGGATGTCACGTGGGTGCCCGCTAGAAATCGATGCCATATACACGTCCCCTGATAGGGGACGTAACAGGGATTAAACTGATATGAATAGTACTACTTAACACACCACTCCTATCTGGTGGCACATTAGATTGCACACGCAGTGTCCCAAATTTGAAGTAGGAGGACCGACCAAGCATCTTTTTCCATCTCCCGGTTCCTAAAATCGATGCCATATACACATCCCCTGATAGTGTACGTAACAGGGTTTAAACTGATAAGAATAGTACTACTTAACACACCACTCCTATCTGGTGGCACATTAGATTGCACGTGCAGTGCCCCAAATTTGAAGTAGGAGGACCAACCAAGCATCTTTTTCCATCTCCCGGTTCCTAAAATCGATGCCATATACATGTCCCCTGATAGGGGACGTAACAGGGATTAAACTGATAACAATAGTACTACTTAACACACCACTCCTATCTGGTGGCACATTAGATTGCACGCGCTGTGCCCCAGATTTGAAGTAGGAGGACCGACCAAGCATCTTTTTCCATCTCCAGGTTCCTAAAATCAATGCCATATACATGTCCCCTAATAGGGGACGTAACAGGGATTAAACTGATAAGAATAGTACTACTTAACACACCAATCCTATCTGGTGGCACATTAGATTGCACGCGCAGTGCCCCTAATTTGAAGTAGGAGGACCGACCAAGCATCTTTTTCCATCTCCCGGTTCCTAAAATCGATGCCATATACACGTCCCCTGATAGGGGACGTAACAGGGATTAAACTGATAAGAATAGTACTACTTAACACACCACTCCTATCTGGTGGCACATTAGATTGCACGCGCAGTTCCCCAAATTTGAAGTAGGAGGACTGACCAAGCATCTTTTTCCATCTCCCGGTTCCTAAAATCAATGCCATATACACGTCCCCTGATAGGGTACTTAACAGGGATTAAACTGATAGGAATAGTACTACTTAACACACCTTATAATAATGCAGAGAGAGGCAATGCAGAGAGAGGAGTCTGAAGAAGAGGAGTCAGAGGAGGAAGGTGGCTTTGAGGAGGTGGAAGACCAAACACAGCAGGCGTCCCAGGGGGCTTGTTGTCACCTTTCGGGGACCCTTGGTGTTGTACGTGGCTGGGTGGAGGAAGAGACCTTCAATGACATCAGTGAGGACAAGGAACGGGACATGGCTAGCTTGGTATCCAACCTTGTGCAAATGGGGAGTTTGCGGTTTTGCAAATGGATGGACTGTTTGCGGTTGTTTGCGGGGAGTTTGGTCTGTCACTGTGAAGCGGGCATAACCCTTACACTACCTGATCGATACAACATCATACCTGATGTTTTAAAGCACGTTATTCCAAACAATTTAGGAATGTTAGGTGATTTATGCCCTTTATGGATTAAAACCAGACTCTTTATCAACTATGTAATTTTCCATGGAAGTTTTGCCATGGATCCCCCTCTGGCATGCCACAGTCCAGGTGTTAGTCCCCTTGAAACAACTTTTCCATCACTATTGTGGCCAGAAAGAGTCCCTTTGGGTTTTAAAATTCGCCTGCCTATTGAAGTCTATTGAGGAAGTTCGCGTTCGCCGTTCGCGAACCCAAATTTTTATGTTCGCGATATCACTAGTCAGGACCAAATGGTCTCTTAGGGATCTAGCCCTCCTATAACCTATTCTTGGTGCAGGTGAATTCAGGAGAGGCAAAGTGTTATCACTATTGATGATATCCCAATGTTTTCTAATTGCTGAAGCCATTCCATTTTTGTCACCCGTATAGGTGGTGACAAAAGTCATTCTGTTCTATTCAGATCTTGGTGTTGATGTAAAATCACTCAGTATATAGAGACACTGTTCACGTAGTAGTTTAGCGGGATACTGTCGGGCTTCAAATCGGGTTTGCATCTCTGATAGTTGAACCATCCTTTTATCCTCCTCTGAGTTGTTCCTGGCTACCCTCTGCAACTGCAACTTTGGTAAGGCTTTTTTTAAAGCAGGCGGGTGGCAACTTGTGAAATGCAATAAAGCGTTACGGTCGGTCTCCTTATGAAACAAAGTTGATTGGATCTTGCCATCTCCCTTGTACAGGCGCACATCCAAGAAATCAATTTGGTTCTGGTCATACTGCATCTTGAATTTTAATGCCTCATTGGAGGAGTTAAGCTGGTTGAACCATTGCCCTAAATCATGGGCATTTCCACTCCAAATCAAGAAAAGGTAATCTATGTACCTTCTAAAGACCTTGATGTGCTCATTTCTAAACAACTCTGTCTCGAATTCCTCAAAAGTTGCCATATAAAGGTTCGCGTAAGATGGGGCCACATTGGACCCCATCGCCGTTCCCATCAGTTGAAGGTAGAACCTGAAGTAATTCATACTGAGACAGAGGTCTAGAAGGTGTAGGTGAAACTCGGCTGGTGGTCCTACATATGGATATCTAGCCAGTTGTCTAGATATAGCCTGGATGCCCTCCTGATGAGGAATGATGGTATATAAAGATGTCACATCAAGAGTAACAAGTAAATATGTCGATAGGACACCCTCCATGGTAGCTAGCAGCGACAGTAGAGAGGCTGAATCCTTGAGGTATGAGGGCATGTTGGCAACCCTAGGCTGTAAAAAATAATCCACAAAGGTGGCAATGGGTTGTAATAGCGAACCTATTGTGGAGACAATCGGCCTCCCAGGTGGTTTCTGTAAGCGTTTATGAATTTTTGGAAGGGTATAGAGCACAGGGATCCTTGTGTGCTCAACTGTAAGGAATGTTAGGGTCGCTTTATCTAGCAAGCCATGGAAATACGCCATATGTAGATATTCGTCAATCTGTTTCTTAAACATTGGCGTATTTTCACCTATCAGATTTTTATAGGTCTTTCCATCCCCCAGTTGCGAGTGGATTTCCTCTCTGTAATCTCCATAATTCTGCAACACAATTGCCCCTCCCTTGTCTGCTTTGCGGATAATTAGGCACCTGTCATCAGAAAGTGACCTTAAAGCAGCCCATTCAAGCCTAGAAAAGTTGTTAAAGGTGTCCTTTTGATGTCTATTGATTGATTGTTCAATTTCCTTCATGCTTAGTCTCATATAAGTATTGATACTTGGATTTATAGACTGAGGGGTGTACTTAGACTTACTCCTAAATTGTCTATGCTCTTTCTGGCTGGCTGAGAATTTTTCTTTCAAGAGCAATTGTCTCTGGAATTTCTTAGAGTCAATATACAGGTCAAATGGGTCTGTCCTAGTGGTAGGAATAAATGTCAGACCCTTATTAAGGACCTGGGACTCCAGGGACGTCAAGTTGTGATCACTCAGATTGACCACAATATTCTCTTTTGCTATTTCTGTGGCATGACTGGAGGCTTTCTCCTTGTATCCGCCTCTCTTTTCCTGATCTTTTCCTACAAAGTTTTTTGATTGCGTGGTTACACCGCACTGTTGCTCCACTTTTCCACTGCTGCTTATGGTGACTTCTCCTTCTGAGCCTGATCCAGAGCCTGAGCTTTCTACTGTAGTTAGATCCCTGGGTTTTTGATATCGCTGTCGTCTGGCTCTTAGTTGCCGTTGTCTTTGTCTCTCTTGTACAGGTAGAATCCACATATATACGCGTTTGTCATGATAGTCATTCGTGACTGCATCTAATTTTTTATTTTTAAATTCAATCAGGTCAGCTTCATATTTCTTTGTTTATTCCTCTAGTTTCGGCAGCCAATCCTCATTAGTATCAGTAGATTTAGTAGTTTTAAAAGATGTGTTCACAACAGTCTGCCCACTTCCTGGATGACTAGTAAAATTAAATCCAGAGAACACTTGTTTTCAATATTGCACCATTTATCACAAAAAGCAGGGTTATTTCTGCCAATCGTAGGTACATTTTTGACTCTGAAGCCTCTAGGTATATAGCCCCTACGGTGGTACTCAAATAAATATGTACCATGCAAGTTGAGATCCTTCTCTTTCTCTTTAAGTTTTAACAGATGTGAGTAAATATGAGAAGGCCTCTCAATTATCTGGCTTCTGGTGAAAGAACTGAATCTGATTAGATCTGCATCTGCCTCAGAAAATTGAAAGGTACTTGCTCCAGGAATAGTGTCCCCATCAGTGGCTATAGATATATTAGGAACCCCTTCACTTTCCAACATACTCAGGCCAAAAGCAAGAAAAGTTTTTTGTGCAGTTAAAAACAAACAATGAAAATTTCTTATGGGTGAAGATTTTTCTCTCCAAGGGCTGGGTGCAAAAAAAAAGATTTGTACATGTCACAGGGGAATTGCACTCCTAGCAAACAAGCAATCCAATGCCCTGGGTGCAGCAAACATATTAAACAATTATATGAAACAAGCGCACTCAAAGGGATCCTTAAGCAGTCACTTTTATTTAGTGAACGTTTTCGAACCTAATATAGTCCATTACAAGTAACTTGGATGCACGGCCAGTTCACTCTGTGTTTGTTGTACTTAATGGGTGTTGGGTAAGTAACTTGTAAACACTTTTTGGTCTGAAGACAGAAACAGATTGACGAATATCTACATATGGCGTATGTCCATTGCTTGCTAGATAAAGCGACCCTAACATTCCTTACAGTTGAGCACCCAAGGATCCCTGTGCTCTATACCCTTCCAAAAATTCATAAACGCTTTCAGAAACCACCTGGGAGGCCGATTGTCTCCACAATAGGTTCGCTATTACAACCCATTGCCACCTTTGTGGATTATTTTTTACAGCCTATGGTTGCCAATATGCCCTCATACCTCAAGGATTCAGCCTCTCTACTGTCTCTGCTAGCTATCATGGAGGGTGTCCTATCGACAGATTTACTTGTTACTCTTGATGTGACATCTTTATATACCGTCATTCCTCATCAGGAGGGCATCCAGGCTATATCTAGACAACTGGCTATATATCCATATTTAGGACCACCAGCCGAGTTTCACCTACACCTTCTAGACCTCTGTCTCAGTACGAATTACTTCAGGTTCGAAAGTAAGTTCTACCTTCAACTGATGGGAATGGCGATGGGGTCCAATATGGCCCCATCTTACGTGGACCTTTATATGGCAACTTTTGAGGAATTTGAGACAGAGTTGTTTAGAAATGAGCACATCAAGGTCTTTAGAAGGTACATAGATGACCTTTTCTTGATTTGGAGTGGGAATGCCCATGATTTAGGGCAATGGTTCAACCAGCTTAACTCCTCCAATGAGGCATTAAAATTCAAGATGCAGTATGACCAAAACCAAATTGATTTCTTGGATGTGCGCCTGTACAAGGGAGATCATTCAGCCATTAGGTTGGCGTTAATGAATGGAGGTTCTGAACAACCTGTTGCCAGACATTTCCAGCTCTTACAGCACAAGGTGTCATATCTAAAATACACGATTATCGATCATATTCCCCCTCTTTCTAGGGGAGGAGACCGGAACAGAGCACTCCTACAGAGGTAGGCCAGATGGACGTACCATCTGCAGACACTAGTACCAAAGGGCCTGAATACTCACCTGGACTGGCAGGCATTTCTATAAAATGCTGAATATAAATCATCTGCTCTGCTATTCCTAGCTGTCTATACCTTACTGTCTGGACTTTTGTTTGCCTTCTTCGGAGGGCGCAGAATCTAAAAATAATAAAAATAATAAAAATAATACAATATTCAATGACATTCCCTTGATCCAGATACAGTGAGAGTCCTGATCCATTTGCAAACTGATTTATATATATTTATTTATTTTTGTACTTATTTGGTTATATTTTGTTTCTTTTTCCATCATAGATACTTAATATGTCTTGTCATTTTCTGTGTGTGCCACTTGATCCAGTTTTGTTATCTACTGTATTTTGGTGTTCAGAGTTGCTATGGCAACCATTCTTGAATACACTTTTGAATTAGTGGCATACTCATTGTTTGATACTAGAGAATATTTGCAATTATATTTGTTTATGATATGTGAGCTATACCTTGCACAATTGTGAGACTGCTGTATAGTCTTTTGTGCCATTTGGCTACTATGGCCTCCATGTCCGCATTGTGTAACATATGTGAAACAGACAAACTTAAATGCTGTGTTTTATTTGCTTTATTCAGTATCTATGTTCTTATCCCTGATTTTGTCGTTTAATAATAATGCCATTTTTTGTTAATACGCTTTTGCCTCTTACACATTCATAGGGCTTTTTCTATTGGGTGAGTGATGTACCCCATGACTTACACGCACTTGGGATTTCCCTTTATTTGTATAGGTTGCTATGTCAACCGAGTGTGGTCCGTGTAAACATGGATACAGCAAATACGTCTCTGTTTATGTCTAAACCCTATTTCTTTTGCTTTTGCTTGACTCATCTTTGGCCATTGCGTGTTTTTAATTTAGTGTGCACAGTAAGTTTTTCCTGACCGGACCCACGTTGCCCGGGATGATGACGCCGCCGCCTTCGGGGGCAGAGCTACCCGGGAGAGCGTGGATGCACGGCCAGTTCACTCTGTGTTTGTTGTACTTAATGGGTGTTGTGTAAGTAACTTGTAAACACTTTTTGGTCTGAAGACGGACTATAATATGTCCGAAAACGTTCACTAAATAAAAGTGACTGCTTAAGGATCCCTTGGAGTGCACTTGTTTCATATGCTTATGTAATCTGCTGCACCCAGGGCATTGGATTGCTTGTTTGCTAGGAGTGCAATTCCCCTGTGACATATATATATATATATATATATATATATATATATACACATAAATACACATTTACACACACACATATAAACATATACAGTATATGCCAGAGAAGGCTGTGTTATTACTCCAAAACAAGCTGATTTTTTTTATACAAAAAGATCCTATCATCCCAGTATTTTACTGTGTCCCAAAGGTCCACAAGAACTTAGAGAACCTCCAGGTAGGCCAATTGTGGCCAGCAACCTAAAGAGTGCGCGCAGGGTCTAATTACCAAACTACCAAATTACCAAATATCCTAAAAGATTTTACCTTTACCTTTAGCCTTGAGCGCTCCTAAGTATATTGTGTGTTTTGTTTCAATTGTGGCCAGCACTCATTCAATTTCTCAACCAATTTCAATATTTTGGGATAAGTTATTACACCCTTTATTGGATTAAATTCCCTCATATTTGGAAGATACTTCAGATTTTTTACAGCAAATCGAGAATCTTATGATTCTATCAGAATTCTTTATGGTAACTTTAGATATTAAAAATCTATATATTTCCATTCCTCATACAGAGGGAATCAACCACATTAAACTTACAGAAATAATATAGCCGCCGTAAAAAAAGGATATTTGTTGTTGATCTTCTAGAGACAGACAGTATTAACAAAGAATTACTTAATACATTCAAACTGAAGGGACTGCCATGAGGGCCAATAAGGCCCCCACAAACCTGTATGTTGATTTTTTTATCAAATTTTTTTTTGTATGATCATCCATTGTTCCATGAATGCTGCAGGTTCTGGAGAAGATACAATGATGATAATTTTTTGTCATTTTGATTCTTTTAATTCCAAACTTGAAATTTACCATGGAGTTTGATAGCGCATCTCAAAATGTTTTGAATGTCCAGATTATGATTAAGGAGGGTAGATTAATGACCGATTTATACCGCAAACCAACAGATACAAATAACCTACTTCTCCATTTTCCATCCCCCACAAACATTAAAGAGTCTTCCTTTTAGCCAACCCATTAGGACAAAACGCATTGTTAATGAGGAATCCAAACTTAAATTTCAATTAGATAACTTGATGAATAAGTTTAAAGAAATCCCTCAGTTCTTTTCTTCAAACATGAAAGCAAAGTAGATTCCATTCCTAGAGAGAAGCTGTTAGAGGAATCACAAGGTAATAAACATAGAATTCCATTTATAGTACAATATGGGCATCACATAGGCCCCTGTAGGAATATTATTCGCAAACATTGTTCAATCTTCTCCGAATATAGGGACATCATCAGAAACTTTATGTAATCCTCCTTTTTTTCTTTTAGGAAAAATAGGAGTTTGAGATATAGGCAGATATAGGCTCTAGAGAGGTCATTCATGAGAAACAGATAAGACATGATACATATCCATGTTAGAATTGTCCCAAATGCCATTCCATCCAACAAGGGGACTCATCCCTATTCAGGCTTAAGAATTCACATTAAGGGTCACTATACTTGTGATTCCAGTTTTGTAGTATATACAGGGAGTGCAGAATTATTAGGCAAGTTGTATTTTTGAGGATTAATTTTATTATTGAACAACAACCATGTTCTCAATGAACCCAAAAAACTCATTAATATCAAAGCTGAATAGTTTTGGAAGTAGTTTTTAGTTTGTTTTTAGTTATAACTATTTTAGGGGGATATCTGTGTGTGCAGGTGACTATTACTGTGCATAATTATTAGGCAACTTAACAAAAAACAAATATATACCCATTTCAATTATTTATTTTTACCAGTGAAACCAATATAACATCTCAACATTCACAAATATACATTTCTGACATTCAAAAACAAAACAAAAACAAATCAGTGACCAATATAGCCACCTTTCTTTGCAAGGACACTCAAAAGCCTGCCATCCATGGATTCTGTCAGTGTTTTGATCTGTTCACCATCAACATTGCGTGCAGCAGCAACCACAGCCTCCCAGACACTGTTCAGAGAGGTGTACTGTTTTCCCTCCTTGTAAATCTCACATTTGATGATGGACCACAGGTTCTCAATGGGGTTCAGATCAGGTGAACAAGGAGGCCATGTCATTAGATTTTCTTCTTTTATACCCTTTCTTGCCAGCCACGCTGTGGAGTACTTGGACGCGTGTGATGGAGCATTGTCCTGCATGAAAATCATGTTTTTCTTGAAGGATGCAGACTTCTTCCTGTACCACTGCTTGAAGAAGGTGTCTTCCAGAAACTGGCAGTAGGACTGGGAGTTGAGCTTGACTCCATCCTCAACCCGAAAAGGCCCCACAAGCTCATCTTTGATGATACCAGCCCAAACCAGTACTCCACCTCCACCTTGCTGGCGTCTGAGTCGGACTGGAGCTCTCTGCCCTTTACCAATCCAGCCACGGGCCCATCCATCTGGCCCATCAAGACTCACTCTCATTTCATCAGTCCATAAAACCTTAGAAAAATCAGTCTTGAGATATTTCTTGGCCCAGTCTTGACGTTTCAGCTTGTGTGTCTTGTTCAGTGGTGGTCGTCTTTCAGCCTTTCTTACCTTGGCCATGTCTCTGAGTATTGCACACCTTGTGCTTTTGGGCACTCCAGTGATGTTGCAGCTCTGAAATATGGCCAAACTGGTCGCAAGTGGCATCTTGGCAGCTGCACGCTTGACTTTTCTCAGTTCATGGGCAGTTATTTTGCGCCTTGGTTTTTCCACACGCTTCTTGCGACCCTGTTGACTATTTTGAATGAAACGCTTGATTGTTCGATGATCACGCTTCAGAAGCTTTGCAATTTTAAGAGTGCTGCATCCCTCTGCAAGATATCTCACTATTTTTGATTTTTCTGAGCCTGTCAAGTCCTTCTTTTGACCCATTTTGCCAAAGGAAAGGAAGTTGCCTAATAATTATGCACACCTGATATAGGGTGTTGATGTCATTAGACCACACCCCTTCTCATTACAGAGATGCACATCACCTAATATGCTTAATTGGTAGTAGGCTTTCGAGCCTATACAGCTTGGAGTAAGACAACATGCATAAAGAGGATGATGTGGTCAAAATACTCATTTGCCTAATAATTCTGCACTCCCTGTATTACCAAGTGCCTTGTTGGATGGCCTATGTTGGAGAGACCTCTAGGTGCGTGAAAGAAATGATAAAACTGCATAAAGCAGTAGTATATGGAGTAGGTCCTCTTAGGAGAGGTGGTAATAGATTGAAAAAACTCCTTAGATACCACAACTCCTTATGGTCTTAAAAGAGCTATTGCTTGGGGAATTAATGAATTTGCAGTATTTTGTAGGTCATTTAGGTGTAAAGGATTAACATTATGTATGCACTAAGGATCTTTACATATTGCTGGGAAGAATCCTTAAATGAATGTTATGTAATGTAATGTAAAGTGCATGTAATTGTCTTTCTTCTCTATGAGATGACAACCAAGCATCACAGAACTATCATACATAAAAGACTGTGAGAATCACCAAAGATCAGGCCATGTGGAAGGGCATAGCTCGAAACTCATATCACCTAGTTGTGACATCAGATGGCAAGACCGGGATGTCTTGATGAGCATACAATCAGAGTCCTGGGAGATTTTCTGTTACATTTGGATAAGTTATTATGGGATTGTGGCAGTTCCAAGATTGCATGCACCTAGCTTGGAAATATCTTCACCGAGGGGTGAGACTGGATATACTGACTTTAATACAGAGGAGGAAGTGTGCATATAGCTGCGAGGTATAAACCTCTTAAGTGCCGCATTAACTGTTGTCTTTGGAACTGTATAATTTGCTTGATAAAGGCTGTTGGCCGGAATGCGTAGATTAATGTTCCCTGTTTGCTGCTTCCCACAACTATCCCACCAGAAAAGCTACCCCACAGGAACGTTTGATTTGTGGGTGAAAAGAATACTGAGGATCTGGTTTGGAATAATACTCTCACATACTCCTGCTTTCCCTGTACGACAGGGCACATAATAATTGGATCACCTAAGTCGGTTAATACACGGACCAACTATAAGACTGACAAGGAGGGTATTACGGCATCAACCAATCCCTGACCCGCAGTCATCATCCCATGTGACCCGGAAGTGTGCACGGACACACCACAGGCACCACTTAAAAGGTGAAACTAATATATGAGATAGACTCATTACATGCAAAGCAAGATAGTTCAAGCCGTGATTTGTCATAAATGTGATTATTATGGTTTACAGCTCATGAAAACCCCAAATCCACAATCTCAGAAAATTAGAATATTACATGCAATCAATAAAACAAGGATTGTACATACCTGTAGAACAATATCGGACCTCTGAAAAGTATAAGCATACATACTATATGTACTTAGTACTTGGTTTGGGCCCCTTTTGCAGCAATTACTGCCTCAATGCGGCGTGTTATGGAAGCTATCAGCCTGTGGAACTGCTGAGGTGTTATGGAAGACCAGAATACTTCAATAGCGGCCTTCAGCTCTTCTGCATTGTTCGGTCTCATGTCTCTCATCTTTCTCTTGGCAATGCCCCATAGATTCTCTATGGGGTTCAGGTCAGACGAGTTTGCTGGCCAATAAAGCAAAGTAATCCCATGGTCATTGAACCAGGTTTTGGTGCTTTTGGCAGTGTGGGCAGGTAAATGAAGTTAGCATCCCCATAGAGCTTGTCTGCGGAAGGAAGCATGAAGTGCTCCAAAATCTCCTGGTAGATGGCTGCGTTGACCCTGGACTTAATGAAGCACAGTGGACCAACACCAGCAGATTACATGGCTCGCCAAATCAACACGGACTGTAGAAACTTCACACTGGACTTCAAGCATCTTGCAGTGTGTGCCTCTCCATTCTTCCTCCATACTCTGGGTCCTTGGTTTCCAAATGAAATGCAAAATTTGCTGTCATCAGAAAAGAGGACTTTGGACCACTGAGCAACAGACTAGGTCTATTTTTCTTTAGCCCAGGTAAGACGCTTCTGACGTTGTTTGTTGTTCAGGAGTGGCTTGACAAGAGGAATACGAAATTTGAAGCCCATGTCCAGGATCCATCTGTGTGTGATGGCTCTTGTGAAAGTCCCCAACACTTTTGAATGGCCTTTTCCTAACAATCCTCTCCAGGCTGCGGTCATCCCTGCTGCTTGTGCACCTTTTTCTTCCACACTTTTCCCTTCCATATAACTTTCTATTAATGTGCTTTGATACAGCACTTTGGGAACATCCAACTTATCTTGCAATTACCTTTTGAGGCTTTCCCTCCTTATGGAGGGTGTCAATGATGTTTTTCTGCACAACCGTCGGGTCCGCAGTCTTTCCCATGATTGTGATTCCTACTGAACCAGACTGAGAGACCATTTAAAGGCCCAGGAACCCTTTTAAGGTGTTATGGCTTAATTAGCTGATTAGACTGGGACACTTTGAGCCTAGAATATTGCACCTTTTCACAATATTCTAATTTTCTGAGATTGTGGATTTGGGGTTTTCATGAGCTGTAAGCCATAATCATCACAATTATGACAAATCACAGCTTGAACTATCTTGCTTTGCATGTAATGAGTCTATTTCATATATTAGTTTCACCTTTTAAGTTGCATTAGAGAAATAAATGAACTTTTGCAAGATATTCTAATTTTTCGAGTTTCACCTTTATGTATATATGCCTATAAATGCATAAAAACACATATAAACATATACAGTATATATATCCATACATATACATATTTAGACATGTATACTTTAGTATATCTATGTTAAAGCAATTTCCAGTCCTTTTTTTTTTCTAACACCTGCAATCTCATATCTTTGAGCCCTTATAACTTTTTTATGCAATATTTAAAAAAAAACAAAAAACAAACATGATTGTAACTGTACTTTTAAATGTATTGGGCTCCATGTACTAAAGCGTCAGTTATCTCGCCGGTTGACACTCGGATAAACTCGCTCTTGCTCGCCACGAGCGAATCGACGCCTGTGACTCGTATGTACTAAAAAACACCTCTGAAACCGTCTAATCAGTTGCGAGCTGTTGCGGATGAATGATAAATCTGACGCCTCGCTCACCGCAATGTTTAAAATGTATTAAATTGTCAGTTTAGTGAAGTATAAATTTTTAATTTTTTGTCCCACGTAACCAAAAATGTGCCATAGACGTCATGGTCGCGGAAAGTGCATTCAGCCTGTTTTGTTAGGTGGTTATCCATTCCAGGATCTTTCCTCAAACTATTTTGTTATCTATTTACTGTAAATAACATGGCTTCTTCTGCATCAGATTCTCAGCCTGCCAAAGCAAAAAACTATGAATTTTCCCACCAGCAGAATGTCGTCCTTGTTGACATGATTCTAGAAGCTTACGACTGTCTTTTTGGAAGTCACATGAGGCAGACACCTACCAGTCGAAAGAAGGCGATCTGGAGAAAAATCAGCGATGCTGTAAGTGCACAGGGCCCTGGAAAAAAGGACATTGATCAAATTAAAAAGCATTTCAACGACATTAAACGCTTCGCCAAACAGAATTTGGCTAAGGAGAAAAACTCTGCAAGGGGTACTGGTGGAGGCCCAGCCTATTATGCTAATCTTACCGACTACGAGAAAAAGTTAATCGATCACCTGGGTCCAGTGGTTATTGTGGGAGTCGCCGAAGACTGTGACAGCGACATAAGAGGTAAATGTCTTACTCCAAATTAGACGCCATTTGTATGTAAACAATAGTTGTAATTTTACCTGTGG
This sequence comes from Bombina bombina, assembly GCF_027579735.1. Taxonomy (NCBI): domain Eukaryota; kingdom Metazoa; phylum Chordata; class Amphibia; order Anura; family Bombinatoridae; genus Bombina; species Bombina bombina. The sequence goes on along the minus strand of NC_069504.1, from coordinate 214,400,067 downwards.
TATGTGACCATTTGATGTCAATATTTTACTATATATTTTTTTTAAATTATATTTTTTTTTACCGTAAAAAGAATGGAAATAACATTTAATAAATTATTTACACAATTATAATATATTCTTACATGGAATATATTTTTTTGGTGTTGCATACTGTTTTATAATTTATTCATTCCATAATAAATAAATCTATAATGATCTAAAAAGGTATAATAGATTAGACAAACTAACCAAAGAATTAGTAAATAATATTCTAATTGATGCACTTTAGTTAGATAACAATCCATGAATGTTTAAATGAAACTTTAGGATCAACAAATTATATATATATATATATATATATATATATATATATATATATATATATATATATATATATATGTTTATGTATATATATGTATATAGATAATATATATATATATATATATATATATATATATATATATATATATATAATTCTCTCTCTCTCATTTTTCTCTCTCAGTCTCTCTCTCTGTCTCTCTCTCTTTCTGTCTATCTATCTATCTATCTATCTATCTATCTATCTATCTATCGATCTGTATATATATATATATATATATATATATATATATGTCTATATTTTTAAATATATGTACATTTATTTTTATATATTTTATTGAAGAAAATGTAATCTATCTGTTAATTTTTCATTGTTTTTAGTTCTAAATATTTTATTTATTTTTCTTAACAGTCCTACAAGAACAGACAGTGGCAAGGTCATCTGATCAACATGCCAACTCCTAAATTCCTCAGCCCATTGCATCTACCTCGAGTGCCAGGCCTTCTACAAGTTCTGCACATGGGCAATACATTCGATCAACTTCGAATGTAAGTCACAGCTTGTCTTCGGCTGATACCTTCACAGACATTAGAAGCAGCACTCCTGATCTAGCAGTTGGAAGAGGATCAGGTAATATACCTTTAATACACATATTTAATAAACATCGATTTATGTTATCCACAATTATTTATTTCCAAAGTGTCCCTATTTTTAATTTTATATTTATGTGTTATACCCACATAAATATCTTTATTTAAAACTGACACTAAACATAATTATTTTATTTCAAGATTCCGATAGAGCATGCAATTTTAATCCATTTTTTAATTTAATCCTATTATCACATTTTCATAATTCTCTTGCTATCTCCATTTAAAGAACAGGAATGTCATGTTTAGGAACAGGCCCACTTTTGGTAGATAAAATGGGTTATGCTTGCTTATCGGTAATTAAATGTAAGCCACCAATAAGTGCTATCATTGGTACTGAACCTAAAATGGTATGGCTGCTATGATTTACATTCCTGTTATAATGTTATATAGCAAGAGAAATAATACATTTTTATTAGAGTAGTAAATTATAAATTATTATTTATTATTATTAAACTTTATTTATGAAGCGCCAACATATTCTGCAGCGCTGTCCATGGATACAATTCATTTAAATAAAACAATACAAGAAGACTTGTAAGAGACAGGACAAAAATTACAAACACATATAGGAGGGATTGAGGGCCCTATTCCCGTGGGAACTTACAATCTAGAAGGGTAGGAGGTTGAGAAACAGGAGGTGAGGAATGCAAGATTGGGAAATATGTTAATACAGAGTTAGATGAGGGAAATGTTAGGCAAGTGAAATTAATTTGTTATTGAGTTGGGTGGTAGGCTTCCCTGAACAGAAAAGTCTTCAGGGAACATTTAAAGGAAGACAGATTAGGGCAAAGCCTGACAGCACGGGGGAGAGTGTTCCAGAGGGTAGGTGCTACACGACAGAAGTCCTGCAGTCTAGCATGAGAGGAGGTGATAGTTGCTGATGCAAGGAGCAGGTCATTGTTGGATCTTAGTGGACGGGCTGGAGTATACTTGTGTATTAGAGAGGATAGTTAGAGGGGAGCTAAATTATATTTAAATTTCATGCTCTATCTCAATTATTTTAACAAAAAAATGGGTTCAGTGTCACTTTTAAGATATTTATGAATCAGCAAAAAAAAAAAAACATGATTGACCAAAAAATAATTTTCATAGAAAGTGGATTTTAATAAATAAAAAAATAAAAAAATGTATTTAATAATTATTATTTTACAGCTGATGTAGGCAAGATTTTTCAACGGATGATTAACAACAACTCACAATCTTTGTTTGAGGGTATGTTACATATTTAATATATCTCCAATTTTTTTTTTAATTTTATTGTTTTTTGGTCTCTCTCTTTCTCTCGTCTCTTTCTACTTTGAAATATCTCTCTCTCTAGCTATAACTCTCTTTTATTTATTTACATTCTGTGATTTATATCGCTCTTTTTTCTCTATCTCCTTTTCATTTCTTTATCTCTCCAAAATCTCTCTCTCTTGTTTATGCTTTATCTCTTTCTTTCTCTCTGTCTATTTTTTCTATTTTTTTATTTCAGTATCTGTCTTTTTTATCTCTCATTTCTTAGATTACTAAGCTTTATATCACTCTTGTTCTCTCTCTTTTTCTCTCATCTTTATCTTCTAATTTTATTTCTTGATTCCTCTATAATCTCCATTTTTAAAATGCTTCATCTCTTTGACAAGCACTCCCTCTCCTCTATTTGTTCTTATTGTCTATCTCTCTATCTTTATATCTGTCATCTCTTCCTATATTTTTTTTAAATGCTATATTATGTATTCATGTAGAGGATGAAAACTCTTCAGAGGAAGTGGTGTTAAATCTCGTCCCTGTGGAGGAAGAATGTATGTCTACTGAAAACCAAAGACATGTAGGAGACAGTGAAACCCCAGATCTAATGCAAGAAATGGGAGATGCACAGCATTTACAGGTTCATTCACCCTAAGAGCATGACACTTCACAGCCACAACAAGAAGAAGCTTGTCTTGTTGGGGTTCAACAAGAACCAAATGTACCTGAGGTTGCCCATATACCAGAGGCTGAACGTGTAGGTGACATGAGCCTCACTGACATGCTAGACCTTGCTTGTCAATATAGGGCTGACCGTCTAGAACTTCAAAATTTAATTAGTTCTAAATTTGATAGATGGACAGAAATTTCAGAAAATAGCATACGTTTAGATAGAGAAAGGTTTGATTTTCAAAGACAAATGGATCAACAATGCTTTGAGTGGCAAAAGCAAATAGATGAACAGAGAAATGAACAAACCAATAGAGCTATACAGATTGCAGAACGTACATTAGAAACTCTTCTTTCAATTGTAAGGCATAAAGATGGAGCCCCAGATCCTAAGAGAGCCAGACTGGAGTATTTACATAGCATGTCCGATATTTAGTCAAAGTACATATTCTCCTGTCATGGTTGTTTGCCCATTTTTGTTTTGTTCTTACAATTCTAATGTATTAGTATATTTCAATGTTTAATATTTATGTTATTTGAGTTAAATATTTATTTTTGAATATGAAAATAAATATGAATTTTTGACTTTCAATTTTAACATATTTATTTTCATATGTTACATTTCAATATATATTTGAAAAACAAACAAATAAAAAATCAATAGAAAATGATTTTAACATCAAAAAATCTAAAAAGGTCCCTTGCGTGCGCCCCCCACTCCCTAAGATTAATCTACACATAGCCATCGCCCTCTAGAGATGCAAAAATAATTTTATGAATAAAGATATTAAAATCACCTCATGGAATATAGGTGGGATTGTATCACCCATTAAATGAAAAACAATAATGGCACACCTACAGAAAATAAACACTCGCATAGCGCTACTCCAGGAAACACATCTGAACACAGAGGAATCGTTAAAACTTAAATCTTCCTGGGTGGCCGAGTGCATTTTTGCTCCTTCAGTTAATAGGAAAAAAGGAGTCGCCATTCTTATAGGGAAGAAACTAAGCTATGAAAAATTAGACACAATGATTGACCCACTCAGCAGATTTATAATATTAAAATTAAAAATTTCAAACTCAATATACACCATATGTAATCTGTATGCGCCCAATATAATCGAATATGGGTTTTGGGATTCTCTCCAATCAAAAATCTTGCAAATAGCGGAAGGTCATGTAATTATAGCAGGGGACTTCAATATGTCCCCGCGAGCCCCTCTAGATAGACTGAGAAGTGGAGTGACACAGAAGATAAATAAGAAAGATAAGCTAGAAAGCAAACTATTTAAATCAATTACGCGCAATTTAGCAGTCAGAGACATCTGGAGGGTGCAAAACCCTGACAGTAGAAATTACACATGTTACTCTAAAACAACTAAATCCTTATCTAGGATTGACCTTATGTTAATTAACGATAGTCTATATCACAGGGGGGTCAAAGCACAAATTGCAGAAATTCTGATTTCTGACCATGCGCCAATTACGCTGAACATTCCAGATCTGAAAGCTGGTTTCAGAAGACAAGGCTTTTATTTTCCCAAATATCTTAATAAAAATGTAAAGTTCAGAGAGTGGCTTAAGGAGAAATGGGAAGATTATCTTAAAAATAACAAAGATTCGGTCTCTAGCCCAGTCACTCTGTGGGAAGCAGCAAAAGCGGTATTGAGGGGAGACATAATTGCATACACAGCGAATATCAAAAGGGAAACCCGCTTGAGAGAGACACAAGTAATAGCTACCGTAACCAACGCTTATAATAGGTATTTGAATCTTTCCTCAGACGAGAACTGGAAGAGATACATCAAAGCCAAAGAGGATAGAGATACTTTTCTAATTCTCAACTCAACACAAGCGGATCTAAGATACCAATCCAATCTTTACAAATTTGGTAATAAATCAGGTAAATTAATGGCGAAACTAGTAAAGAATTTGAGAACCTCAAAAACAATCGAAGCAATACAAATTAACGGCAAACTGCTTACCTCACCAGAGGAAATAACCAAATCTTTTTTCCAATATTATAACTCAATTTATGCGGCCAATCCAGTAAACATAAACATAAGGGAGAGTTTTTGGGAAGATATTGATATTACAAAAATATCTCCTGAATTTAATCTGACACTGAACGCCCCAATAACAGAACTGGAAGTAACTCAGGCAATTCAAGCTTTGAAAGGAGAGAAAGCCCCAGGTCCTGACGCTTTACCAAACGAATTTTATAAAAGTCTGGACAAAGCAATTATACCCCAATTAACTAATCTTTTTAATTATCTGTTTCAACAAAACAATCAAATACCCTCCAGTTTTCTAGCATCACATACCATTCTCATACCTAAAGCAGGTAAAGACCCACAATGCAGAGAATCCTACAGACCTATCGCATTGTTGAACACGGACTATAAAATATTTGCTTCAATTCTGGCCAAAAGAATGCAAAAAGGTTTAGCTGAGGTCATTCATAGCGATCAAGTAGGATTTCTTTTAAAAAGGAGTTCCTCATCTAAAATCAGACAACTCCTCTTATCCATCGATTATTTCAAGAACAGTGAAAGGAAGCTAGGTCAGAGCCCCTTGGACGCAGCGATAATAGCAATTGATGCCGAGAAGGCATTCGATCGAGTTAGCCATGATCATATTTTCAATACACTGAAACAATATGGTTTTCAAGACAAATTCTTGAACTTGGTAAACAATCTATGTACTCAGGCATCATCAAAACTAGTCATGCACGGGCAAAAGTCAAAGAGCATTCGCTTAGAGCAGGGTACGAGACAGGGCTGCCCGCTTTCCCCGCTCTTGTTCGATCTGGCGATAGAACCTTTAGCCATAAAAATTAGAAAACACATCGAAGGCATCAAAATCTATAACCAGGAGCTGAAAGTGGCTCTATACGCGGATGATCTGCTAGTATATGTATCCAATACTTCTAGGAATATTCCAAAATTGCTCAATATAATTGAACAATTTGGCCATTTTGCTGGATACAGAATGAATAAACAAAAAACAGAACTACTCTGGCTAAGAAAGACCGACGCCTCACAATTAAATAACCCACTCAAGACAGTTCTAGAATCATTTAGATACTTGGGGATTACAGTCTCAGCCAATCCTCAAGAGTGGTACTCCCTAAATATTACCCCAACGATTGCACGCGCTATTACACTAATGAGAGACTGGCAGAATCTGCCTCTCTCTCTTTCGGGGCGTATTGCTCTATATAAAATGGTAATTTTACCAAAGATATTATATATTCTTCAAAATCTCCCGCTATTTGTAAAAGTACAAGATATCAAGAAACTCAACCAGGCGCTCCGAAAATTTATATGGCAGTCAAGGAAACCCAGAATCTCCCTGCAGAGATTATACTTGGCAAAGCAATTCGCTGGGCTAGCCCTCCCAAACTTATATCTCTACAACTTAGTTTTCTTAGGCCGAATTGCGGCAGATTGGGTAGCAGAAGCCGATTACTTCACGGATAATGGATTAGAGAATAGCATAATCTATCCTCTGAAGCCAGTATCTCTATTACATACATCGGCTCACTTAATACCTAAGCAGGTGAAAAGTTTTAAAACACTGTATGTAATAATACAGGCTTGGAAAAAGATTGGAGCATTGGTGGGAATAAACACTAACATTCCCAGATACCAAACTCTTATAGGTAACCCAGAATTTCAAGAGGGCTCTCAAGCTCCACATCTGAAAAGATGGCAGGAACAAGGACTTAAACTTGCTTCACAGCTATATCACTTAGAGTCAGGAATTATTAAATCCTTTCAAGAACTGAAAATGGAATTCAATCTTGACAATCAAGACTTTTTTGCCTACCTGCAAGCTAGGCACTATACTAGCCAACTGCATGCCCAATTTAGCTGGAAATGGACCTGGGGGAAACTGGAGTCATGGCCAGCCTTGATTAAGGCAGGTCACTGCTCTATCTCTCCATGGTATACCTATCTTAACTCTCAGGAAGGCAGCTGTAATGTAGAGAAACTAGCTCAAAAATGGTCAGACCAACTGTCTATGAATATAGACAAGGAATCTCATATTATGAGATCCCTTACGCTACTTCGTGACACCACTATTGCTGAAACTTGGAGAGAGTCCCACACAAAGCTTCTATACCAGATATATTACACACCAGATAAGGCCTACAGATGGAACAATAATGATTTCAATAAGTGTCCAAAATGTAGTCTTTTGGCCGCAGACTTATTGCATATGATGTGGCTCTGTCCAAAAATTAAACAATTTTGGCAGAGACTAGAGTATTGGTTATTAAAAATGGTGAAAATTGAACCGTTTAAATTTACTCCCTTAACCATAATTCTCTTGTCAAGAAATAAGGAAGATTTCAGAGACGCTAAAATATTGAACTTAGTTATTTTGGCCGCAAGGAATTTAATTTTTAAAAAATGGAAAACCAGATTCACACCCACAATGAACAAAGTAAAGAATTACCTTAAAAAGCAATATCGGGTAGAACAACTTGCCACAGATCTGAATTCAGAGCACGAAATTGTAGCCTTCTTTAGCAAATGGTCAAAATTCATCAAAAGTTTCTCCTCGGCGGAAATAGAGTATATGATAACTCCATTCCAAGACTCTGAAATAGTTCTATTGGGCATTTGGTAGTGGGGGTCTGGCGCGGTTGGGGGGGGAGGAGGAGAGAGTGTATGCAAAATCATTATTATTTCCTCTTTTTTTTTTTTTTCTCTCCCTCTTTCTTTTTTTCTTTTTTTTGTGGTTTTGTTATAAAGTTAAAAAAATTCCAACAATGTTTCACAAAATCGAAGTAAATACAACCGATAAAAGGTGCAAGGTGAATATGTCCATTCTTATGAAGCATCTATGTATAAATAAGGTTGAAGAGACACAAACATTGCAATATTGGTGTCTTGTATTTTTATTTGTTATTGTTTGTTTGCATTTTTTTGCTTGGATCATTATATTGTCAAATTTGTCACATTGTTGGTATAAAAAATAAAATTAAAAAAAAAAATCTAAAAAGGTATAGTGAAACAAAAATTCAATTACAGAATTTTCAGATAACATATCTCCGATACAGAAATTCAACCTGTTCAGTATGCATGTTTAAAGTTGAACGCATTTTTACAAGTTTCATCTTTAAGTTGTCATCAAAGCTAGTCTGTGTGCTTTTGTCTTCGGTATCATCAATTAATATTGAAACGACATCTGCAAAATCATTTTTGCAAATTATTGACATTTTATTGGGGTATTTAGTGATTCAAAATTGAAAAGAAGATATTTAAGGTTTACCTTCACTTGTAGTTGGAACTGTATCAACTATTATATCAGCGTGCACAATTTGGTCCACCATAACAATAACTTCAGAGGATCCTACAGCTAAAATACATGTAATAATAACATATAATCAATATTTTAATGAATTATTCAAATTTATTTTGAAAAAATAGCATTCAAAATACAAAAAAAATTATACCTTTATCTGTGAGGTTGCTATTTACTGTGTGATCAATGTCAGCAAATTATCTTCAATTTCTATAGCAGATATAATACAATCTAGTTCAGTCTCTATTTAAAAACAAAAAATAGAGTTTATAATCAGATTGCAGTATCAAATTGGTTAATAATGATATATTATTAATTACCTACCATGTTCTTGATCTTGGTGTTCAGCCATACATTCTTGGTTACAATGACATTCCGTACTTATGTTATTATCTGTAGGTTTTAAATATATATCAATATGGAGCATTAAAAAACAAATTGTTTTAAACAACCAAAAAACATTTGAGTCCTTCTATTTACAAATTTAACAGCTCCGACTCTTTTTGGGGAAAGATCTTGATCCATCAAGCTTAAAGGTAAAGGTGGGGAAGAAGCCTCACTCCTTGGAGTTTTAATTAACATGGACCGTAAGTAACGTGGTGGCCGTTTTCCCTTCAATTTCTCCTTCAACCGATCTATTTACAAATTTAAAAATTCCACATTTATTATAATGTTATAAGAATGTCACATTTTCACACCTAATTTTTTTTTTAAATTGTTTTGCTTGTTTTACTAACAAACGCCTAGATTACGAGTTTTGCGTTAAGGGGGGTGCGTTAGTTACGTGTACTTTATTTACTTTGCGCACTTTTCTTAACGTCGGTATTACGAGTCTCAAAACAACCTCGTAACGCATCACGGTAACACAACTACCGCGTTTATTTTATACGCGTAATCACGGCAGCGTTAAACATTCTCCCATAGAGATCAATCAGAAATCAAGAAGCATGCATTTTTCAGCTAACACTCGATCCCGCTAGAAATACGCACTGCTCTGTCATAATACGTATACCACATAATGCACAACAAAAACACACATCAAATGTACTAACAACAATCACGCAACATAGCACATACGCATTACACCTTCACAATCGGAAAACAAAAACAATAAACATGATTTACACTAAACGAGGAATACAGAAATACCTGATGATCTTGAAACACGGAACAAAACAACACGAAAAAAGATTTGCACACTCATACACAAACAAAACATTCGCATTCAAGATTACGGAACATTATTTTAAATAAACATTTACACCACGTCACAAATACGACACCATCACAAATATGGATTTACATTTAATGTTAATTTTTGGGGACAATGTTATGGAAAACGATCACTATTACATCATCACATTATACACATTCCACAAATACTAACTCAATATGAGCATGCGCAAATTCACACAACTAATACACACTGCACATATACTAATTACTAACAAAGCACACCTGAACATACTTTACAAGGCAAACCTGTACATCATTAAACATTTACATAGGGTATATAAGCACGCCACAAACATGGCTTCTTTGACTGTGTTGCTGGAGAATTTTGGGAGATTAGAGAGTTTTTGTGAGATTAGAGAGTATTGTGATATTTAGTGAGTGAGTTAGTTAGTGGTAGTGTGAGATTTAGTGAGTTAGTTAGTGGTAGTGTGAGATAGTTAGTTAGTGGTAGTGTGAGATTTAGTGAGTTAATTAGTTAGTGGTAGTGTGCGATTTAGTGAGTTAGTGGTAGTGAGAGAGTGGTAGTGAGTGAGAGTTTGTTTGGGTGACTGTGTGAGTGGTTTTTCTGAATACTTAACACATTTACACGCAAACACATTCAATACATACATACACTTATCAATAACATTACATACACTCCATACCCCATCCCCTCTTATACTACACTCCATACCCCATTCCCTTTCATCCCATACCCCATTCCCTTTCATCCCATACCCCATTCCCTTTCATCCCATACCCTATTCCCTTTCATCCCATACCCTATTTCTTTTAAGCCCATACCCCATTCCCTGTAAGACCCATACCCATCCCATAGTTAGATTTTGATTACATATCCTCATTTTAGTCTTTTTATACATTTTTGTCTGTTTAATACTCCTTACCCTCTTTTATTTGTATCCCTTTCACACTTTGAGCACTTGTTTTCATTTTGTTATTTATTTTGACCCCCTTTCATTTTGGGCACATTCACTTTTTGGTTGAGTATGTCGGGAGGGGGGATAGGAGGCAGATTAGCCCGGAACTATTACAGTTCCTCAGGAATCAGTTTAGAGAAGAGATTATAGAGGAGGTCAGGCAGGAGGTTAGTCAGGAGAGGGGGAGGGGGAGAGGGAGAGGGAGAGGAAGAGGACAGAAAGGGGGACAGGAAGGGGACAGGAAGGGGGGGAGGAAGCGTGGGTGGACCCGGCCACTTTGTTCAAGATGAACAAGTGGCTGTGCCCAGTGGCGGCCAGCGTAGAGCTTTACAGTCCAGGAAACAGAGGCTCACATCACAGGGGAAAGCCAAGCTGACTAGGGAGGCGAGATATACTATGGAGAAGGAGGCCCTCATAGAGGCTTATATGGAGAGGGCTAGGAGGCTGCAGGCTCAGAAGGTCACCCCTAGGGAGAAGAGGAAGCTATGGCTGGAGATCACGGATGCCGTTAATGCTGTGGGGGTCCAGAACATGGATGTCAAGTCCATACAGCATCGCTACCGGGACTGCAAAATGGAACACAAAAGAAAGCTCTCGAGGGAGAACCAATATATAACAGGGACCGGTGGCTGTCCACAAATGATTGTGGAGTATTCCCGATGGGAGGAAATGTTGCGTCCTAGCATCTCTGAGGTGGCCATAGTTGGTATCGGAGGAGTCGATATAGGGAACCTGCCACTCTCATCTGAAGGTAAGCTCATTTAATAATCTCTTTACATCAAAAATAATTAATGTATTTAAGGATATGATTAACGCTATTACGCTTTTTTAGACATTATTACATAAACGCATTCACAATTACCTTGCGAAAGTTGCATTTCACCAAAAGCCATCACATTAGTATCTAGGCTACAGGTTAGGTGTGCATTTAATCAGAATGAAAACAAAAACACATTCAGATTGACCAGATAGATATCAGAAACATGGTTTGGAAAATGCCTTTGTAATTCTATTGTAAGCAAAAACATTTACTGCTTTATTTGGAACTGTGCTAATATCTCGATTTCTTTCTTTTTACAATTTATAGAGTCTGAGGATGGGGAGGAGGCAGCACAGCATCCACAGGCTCCTCCTTCACCCAGGTATGAGAGTGGTGGAGATGACTCGCCACCTCGGGAAGACATGGAAGACATCCCTCTATCCTCATCCTCGGAAGAAGCCCCCACTGCAGAAGAGATCCCTGCACCAGCAGCCCCTCTTGCACCAGCAGACCTCTTGCACCAGCAGCCCCTCTTGCACCAGCAGCCCACCATGCACCAGCAGCCCGTCGTGCACAAGTAGCCCCTCAGGAGGAGATAGCAGAGTTGCAGGTATTAAGAGATTTTCTTGAAGAGATGCGTGTCTCCCGGAGGGAAAATGTGGAAAGCAGAATCCAGCTGACGGAAGCAATTAATGACATTCAACAAGACCAAAGACAGCTTATCCAAGACCAAAGAGAGCTTCGCCAAGACCAAAGAGAGATCTTGCATACTCTGAGAGATATATTGCAGGTCCTCCGGGAGGTGCATGCTGGGCCATCTGCTGCTGGGCCATCTGATCCTGGCCCATCTGATCCTGGGCCATCTGCTGCTGGCCCTCCTCCATCTCCTCCTCCATCTCTTCCTTAGCCAGGTGATCCCAGTACTCCTCCTTCCCCTCTTCCCCAAACATCTCCAATGAGAACTTGTCAGAGGGGGCAGTTGCCCCCCCCCCCCCAGAGCCTCGGTCTCATGAGAAGAGGGGAAGGAAAAGGAAGTAATTTTGTTTCTTTTTTATTTATATATATTTATTTAATGTGTAATGGATAGGTATGTGATGATGTGGAGCACACTCTGTATATAATCTGCTTCTATGGGACCGGGTCCATGGAGGCAGATTGTTTGCAAGTGTGTGGACACCATCATCACATACCTATCCTTTTTCATTACATTGATTGGTTTCTGTGATGTGATGTCCAAACTGTTTCCCTAATCTCAAACAAAATGACCATTACAATTATACATGATGGCATATCACTGTTTTGATGCCAAAAACACAGCTTAAAGGGACATTCAGAACATTAATTATTGTTGGTTACAAAGAAAACACTTTATTACAAATTATCACGTTTGGAAAAAGCAGACTTATAGAAATACACGTTTTACTTCTGCGATTAACCTTGTATCTATGCCTATGAAAAATGACCACTTATTTCAGTTATTTTGACAGACCGCCATTTCAGCCAATCACTGATCAATCCAGGGTAACTATACTGCATGAGCTCAATGTTTTCTATATGAAACACAAAAAAATGCCCTCTAGTGGTCAAAATGCATTCAGATTAGATGCACTCTTCAAGGTTTAAGATATGAGCAGATGAACCTCCTAGGTTTAACTATCAACTAAGAATACCAAGAGAAATAAGAAAAATTGGTGATAAACGTTTGAGATATATTTTATACAAATTGCATTTGTGGAGATTAAAATCATTACTGTTTTGCTTTACTTGACTGTCCCTTTAAATAAGAACATACGCTAACATATACTAATCCTTTGTGATTGTTGGTATATCTACATGTACTTGTTCAAACAAGAAAATATTTGAATAGGATACTAAGCCTGTATGCCATATTTCTATCGACGTGTTAAATAAAGTCTATTTTCTTAAAGATACATTATTGTGTTTTTATTATTTAAGAAAAGACATTTAATTTTGAAGGAATCTGGTTTCATGTCCTTTTAAGAGTTACATTAGAAATATATGCTCACAGTAATATATTTAGAGATTAACAATGTGGAACTCATACATGACACAATACTGAGCATTTGCATTAAAGGGATAGTATACACTCATTTTCAGAGAACTGCATGTAATAGACACTACTATAAAGAACAAGATGCCCACATACTGATATAAAAATCCATGATAAAACGGTTTAAAGACTAACTTAGAAACTCTCACTTTAGCTAAGTTGAAAAGTTAGCTGGAAAGCCCATTGCCAGTGGGAAATAAAACAACCCCCCTTCTTTTGCATATGAAAAGACCCTTTACACAAACAGGAGCAAGCTGGAGAAGGTAGCTGATGGTACTCACATCAAACTTTGAGGCTTGGTGAGGAGTCAGAAAATCACAGCAATGGTATTTAAACATAAGAAAAACTAGACATTTAAAAGAAATAAGGACTATATAAATTGATCATCTACAAAACATATATGCTAAGAATAAATGAGTGTATAATGTCCCTTTAACAAAAAATGACATAACATCTAGAATAAGTAAGCATCTCATATATTTAGCATATGATAAAGGTCAATGCATATTGATTACTTGATTCAAATACAATAGCGCATATTTAGCAATTAGATATGTAGAAAATTCAATACAACAGAGTAATTTTTTAAAAAAAAGCAAAATATTGTTGACAAACATATTAAACAAGATGGACTATATTCATGGATTTGCACTTGCCTCAGAATATATTATGCATGGAAACATATTGCCTTCATTCGTTTCTTCAACGAGACAGACATCAAAAGAGATTTATTTGTCAGCTGTGGTTCAATAATGTACATGATTGACACAATCCATACTTGCCATGGTTTTAAACTTGGCTTCTCATTCGCAAACATGGTTTACGTGCAAAATCAAATATTGCGGGACTACATAAGCCAATCAGACGGATTTAACACCTTGGCATGTGACGTCTTAAGCAATATGGCGCATCCGAGATCGCGTAAAAACATCAGCAAATCCTTGAAATATTACAGCTTGGCATGTTACGTCTTAACCAACATGGCACATCCGAGATCGCGTAAAAACATCAGCCAATCCAAGGCGCATCCGAGGGTGCGTAAAAACGTCAGCAAATCCTTGAAATATTACAGCTTGGCATGTTACGTCTTAACCAACATGGCGCATCCGATATTGCGTAAAAACGTCAGCCAATACTTGGACTCCCTTTACAGCTTTGCATGTCAATAAGAAACATATTTATATTTTAAAAATTTGTATGTGCTATATTGTTATCTATGAATGTCACGCTAGATAACGTAATACTGTGATATATGAAATAGAATCCATTCTTGGTAACAAGGATATATTTCATTAGAATAAGAGGATTATTAACTATTTATGAAGAAGCAGGGTTTAACTGGACATAAAACACACATTTTATGTTCCACGATTATGTACGAGATTGAACTTTTAACTACTTTGGAATATTTAAGTATATTATTTAAATTTGCTTTTTTTCTTGTTATCTTTTGATGAAATGTGTTTAGAGGTAATCTCAAGAGCATAAAAATAAGATGTTCTAACTGCTGATTGGTGGCTACATATATACTGATTGTCATTGGTTCACCTATGTGTTCATTTAGAGACCAGTAGTGCCCTGCTGCTCCTTAAACCAATGATACAAAGAGACTTATGAAAATTTTAGAAGTTATGTAAATAAAAATTCTAAATAATCGTATGTTAGACATAAATGAGAAATAATGCTATGAGATACATTATGAAAATAGGGATTGGGTATACATTATATGTTAACTATAGCTATGGTGTCCATCTTTACGCTTTAAAAAGGGACACATGAGAAATACTTATGTCAGGGATGTTTTCAGATATGTTTGAAGATTTATTTTGGATAAGAATAATGACACATGTATTTATCAGATGTGTCACTTGTTCAAGTTGAAATATGGTCAGCCTACCTTATAGCAATATCTTGTTGGATCATTAAAGAGAAACAATAATAAGAGAAAGATATTAATCAGCTAAAATATGCACATTACACACAGTGATTGCTTTTGTTAGACTACTACAATAAGATATAAGTGAAATTGGAATACATGTGCTGTCAACCAGGGGCGAAACTACATGGGGTGCAGAGGTTGCAGGTGCGACTGTGCCCCTAAAGGTGGGGGCCCAGCTTTAAAAAAAAAATAAAAAAAATTTAATATAATTTTTTTTTTAATTAAAAACGTTAACCTACCACTGCCTGCACTGATATCATGTGAGTGTGACATGATTACATGGGTTAGTGTTTCTGTTTTACCCATTGGTGTTTATGTGTGTATGGTGTGTGTGTGTGTGTGTGTGTATGTATATGACTGTGCGTGTATTTATGCATGTATGTGTGCTTGTGTATGTTTGTGGAAAAAGCAAATTACAGACCTTGTTACTACAGCATGGGGGGGCAGGGGGTAAACAGTGTCACTATACAGTACCACTATATACAGTATGGGGGGTGGACCATGTCACTGACTACTGTGGTTACTTTATAAAATACTGGGTGGGTAGGGTCAGGCCAGCCATCTCATCGGCAGATTACAGACTGTGTCACTAACTTACTATATACAGTACTGGGGGTTAAATAGTGTCACTATATATATACAGTAATAGGGGGTCAGACCATCTCACAGACTGTGGGCACAGGATACCTCCTTTTGCAGACATGTAATCTGATTCACATTTTTTTTCTGTGTTAAATGTAAAAAAAAATAAAAAAAAATGATATGTATTAAATTCACCTTTTTTTGGAGGGGGGAGGGGCGGTGGGGGGGGGGGCCCTTCTTAGATTCTTGCACCTGGGCCCTGTGGTTTCTAGTTACACCTCTGCTGTCAACATTCAAAAATAGTCTTTTATAAAATAATATATGTCTATGTTGATGTCAACAGGACCAAAAACATTTATAAATGCATATCCATTCATAAAAATTTGTGGTCAGCATCACTTAAAGGGACATGAAATACGAAGAATTAAGTTCAGGATTCACCAAGAGGATACTATTGCCATCAAATTTATAATTTACATGGATTATCTCAGTTTAATAAACTTGGGATCATTTGTTAAAGGTGCATCAATTCTCGAATTATTTAGAAATGAACACATGGATGAGCCAACAACAACCAATATATATATATATATATACACAAACAACAATCAACATCTAGAACCTCACTTCTCTGATATTCATGATCTTGCAAAGATAAACCTTTCTGCAAAGTATATCAAGAAAATGAAGCATATTAAATAAGAGATGTAAATAATATATTTATTGTAAAATTGATTATATATCTGATTCATGTAAGACCCTTTTTTGCTTTCATGTTCCTTTAAGGATTAACCGCATCAAATATAGATTTTAATCAGGGACATGAATAAAGAGGACAAATAATATCTTAATGACATTTTTTTCATTATGATGTCATAAAAAAATAAAATAACATAATGTTACAAAAAGTCATATTGATAAATAAGCCCCATGGGAGCCATTTGACAAGGTGCCATAGTGCATCACAGTCCTTGGAGGGAGTTGACAAGGGCAAACAAAGGCCAACACAGCCCCATTGGAGCCATCTGACAAGGTGAAAGAGTGCATCACAGTCCTTGGAGGGAGTTGACAAGGGCCAACACAGCCCCATTGGAGCCATCTGACAAGGTAAAAGAGTGCATCACAGTCCTTGAAGGGAGTTGACAAGGGCCAACACAGCCCCATGGGAGCCATTTGACAAGGTGCCATAGTGCATCACAGTCTTTGGAGGGAGTTGACAAGGGCAAACAAAGGCCAACACAGCCCCATTGGAGCCATCTGACAAGGTGCCATAGTGCACCACAGTCCTTGGAGGTAGTTGACAGGGGCCAACACAGCCCCATTGGAGCCATCTGACAAGGTGAAAGAGTGCATCACAGTCCTTGGAGGGAGTTGACAAGGGCCAACACAGCCCCATGGTAGCCATTTGACAAGATGCCATAGTGCATCACAGTCCTTGGAGGGAGTTGACAAGGGCAAACAAAGGCCAACACAGCCCCATTGAAGCCATCTGACAAGGTGAAAGAGTGCATCACAGTCCTTGGAGGGAGTTGACAAGGGCCAACACAGCCCCATTGGAGCCATCTGACAAGGTGCCATAGTGCATCACAGTCCTTGGAGGGAGTTGACAAGGGCCAACACAGCCCCATGGGAGCCATTTGACAAGGTGCCATAGTGCATCACAGTCCTTGGAGGGAGTTGACAAGGGCAAACAAAGGCCAACACAGCCCCATTGGAGCCATCTGACAAGGTGCCATAGTGCATCACAGTCCTTGGAGGGAGTTGACAAGGGCCAACACAGCCCCATTGGAGCCATCTGACAAGGTTAAAGAGTGCATCACAGTCCTTGGAGGGAGTTGACAAGGGCCAACACAGCCCCATGGGAGCCATTTGACAAGGTGCCATAGTGCATCACAGTCCTTGGAGGGAGTTGACAAGGGCCAACACAGCACCATGTGAGCCATTTGACAAGGTTCCATAGTGCATCACAGTCCTTGGAGGGAGTTGACAAGGGCAAACAAAGGCCAACACAGCCCCATTGGAGCCATCTGACAAGGGGCCATAGTGCATCACAGTCCTTGGAGGGAGTTGACAAGGGCCAACACAGCCCCATTGGAGCCATTTGACAAGGTTCTATAGTGCATCACAGTCCTTGGAGGGAGTTGACAAGGGCCAACACAGCCCCATGGGAGCTATTTGACAAGGTGAAAGAGTGCAGCAGTCACAACCTAAAATAAAGAAAATAACGAAAATTATTGATAATTACAGAACATAATAAAAAGAGAGCAAAGAGACATTGTAATAATAAAGACAAATCATTATTATAATTAAATATTCTATATAGACGATTTACACATTAAATATGTTCTTCAGACATAAACCATTAAAGGGACAGTTTACTCAAAAATGTTCTCCCCTTTAATTGGTTCACAATGATACACTTTACCTGCTTGGGTCAATTAAATTGTTTATAAGTATTTACATTGTCCTTACATTGGCATTGGAAATAGTTTATTTAGCCTGTGGTATCCACACCTATCTTTAAACATTTTGGCCTCGAGGCCAAGCTGTGTAAACACAGCAAGCAGAATAAATTACACTCCCAGTGGGTTATAGAAGAGATAAGGTACAAAAAAGTTAATTTTCTATTGTTCTATCCAAGTAGTGGTGATTGGTATATGGAGTGATATGAGATAAACTATGTTATAATGTTGATTTCGAATGAAACTTACATCTGTGGCTGGGAAGGACGATCCGACACCCAGGACAATGTGGGGACTAGGGGGAAAGTCTGGCTGGGGATTCAAGGGGGGAGGGATGGGATTGGGCTGGGGATTGAAGGAGGGAGGGATGGGCTTGGTGTGTTGGGGGCTTGGTAGGTGGGGGAGCTGTACGGGCGGAAATACGGGGAGAGTGGCAAGGGGGGCCAAAGGGGCGTTTTTTTGGAGGGACAGGTAGGAGGAATGGGAAGGGCCGGGAGTGGCTTCTACCTGGGGAGGGGCCTGGGGAGGGGCTTCTGTCTGGGGAGGGGCTTCTATCTGGGGAGAGGCTTATGTCTGTGGAGGGGCCTTGGGAGGGGCGGGAGGCTGATGCCCAGAAGTGGAAGGTCCATCTGAAATATATAACAAATATATATAGACATATATGAGATCAAAAAATATTAGTATCTTTAAAAAAACAACGATTCAACATTAGTTAAAGTCTGGATTCTTGTTCTCATAAAATATTGATACAAGGTCACAATAATTACTATGTTTTAAGTTATTGATTGATTGTACTCAAATATAATTACTTTGAAGATTTCATTGATCCTTTCAACTCTGAATCTTCCCTGTTATTTTTCATGTAACATTTCATAAATACATTACAAATCATATTTATCAAAGGCAACATTATGTGCTAATATTTAGGATTTGATAATATATTTATCTTTTGGATAATATTTCGGTATGCATTTGATATTGAAATGCAATAGAGTTCTGTTAGACACATGCCCGTGGATTGATTTCTGAAAATTCAAAATTTGAATAATATGGTAGTGTGTAATATTCTGAAATTGAAATGTCCACTCCACCTAACCTTTTAAACCAGGTATACACTGATTGACATATATATTTTGGGCGTTGCCTTTGTAATCTTTAATGTTCTAATGTAAAGCTTGATGCTTCAATCAATTACTCTTCAAAATATATACACAGTAGATACTACCATTCATATTATCTATTAATAATATAATAATCATCTGATTCAATTGTCAGATTAATGTTGTGAATCTCTCTTTTATATTAGGATTAAATGTATGTCATCACAATATTAATAGACATTTATCAATGCATGCTTTAATTTTGTGGAATATTAATGTTTGATGTATTGAAATAGACAGTCTACACATAAATATAAAAAATATATATTAACATCTCATACATCATGAAATCAAATCAAGGCATTTAAACATGATTATGTTATGTATACTTAGAAGTGGTTTGGAATTTATAAACAATGATGACATAAGGATATGGTCTGCATATAGGCACTCAGATGAATAGCAATGACTGTACAATCAGAAGATGATTATTGTGTTTTTGTATGGAATATGCATGTGACATCATGATGTCATTAATGACTAATCATACATAAATGAAAGAAAAATAAAAACATATGTTCATGCTGCATGATATAGAAAGGGGGGCAGTAGTGTATTGTAAAAATAATGGAATAATAATTTTTAAAGTGCCAAAGCTGTAGACTTTGTTTTTCGTCAAGAGAATGTTTTCAAAACAATAATACATGTTCGATACATGTTATATATATTTCACATACCATCAGACTCAGAGGGAGCCACTTCCTCATCCATCCCACATGTTACCTCAATATCTGTAAAACATAATATGTTGTGTACACATTAAAAACAAATATTCTAACATATGCTACTGTTGCTCAAGGACACACATCAATGTTGCATTAAAGATATACTGAACCAAAGTTAGGAATTACATCATTATGATGGAGCATACAAATGAAATTAGATTTGTAATTCTCAATGAGTAATAATTACATTTTAGTGTCTGTATTTTTAAAAAGTTCTCAAAAGCTGAATACATGGAACATTTACGAGTTCTCATGTGTCTATCACTTGATGATTTTTGTCTAAATTTATACTAAAAAGAAACATATGCTATCCATGTTCTGAAGCACAAAGGTGTAGACTAAGAAGCTTTGAGATCTTTATCTTAAAAACTAAAACAAAAAAATAGATATATAATCATAGGAGTAAATGATATGTTTGATTCAAATGGAATGCTTCATCAGAATCATGATCATAATATTTATTAAAAATACACCTTCAATGACATATGAATGAGTCAATGGACTTACCCGAAACCTGCAAAAGCAGGTCATCATTGGCGCTGGATCCCTCTGGGCTCCCCACAACAACTACATCTATTAATTATATAGATATATATTAGTGAACACAGTTTGGACATCACTAAATCCCATCAGTATAGAATATTCAAAATAATATACTTAGAAATGTGAAGAATAGAGCACTAATATGGGACAATAAATGCATGAGTTAATCAAGGTGATTCTAAAGAAAATGATGTCTTTCACAAATGTTTAATTTCTTACTATATTAGACAGACAATTAATCTCATATGATTATATGGCATATCTAAATATACCTATTGATCAATGTTTTTAAAATAATACATACAAACAACACTTTGAATAACAAATGGTGACAAATCGAACTGAAGCCATGTGGCACATAGATCGATTTGTGCAATGTACAGTAATCTTTTTTAGGACACAACACATATTGATCACAATGCAAAACAGAAGTTATTAGTAAAAATATGTCATCATGGTGCTGTTAGAGTATGCTTATATCTATAACGTAAGTCCAAGAGTGAATATGTGATTTAGATATCAATATTGTTTCATCAAAACAATGTAAGGATGAATGTAGATATTTATTATTAAAGGGACAATGACTACAATTTTTAAATTCATTGATTAAAATGGAACTTGCAATTTTAATTGAATTTAACATTTACTCCTATTATAAATTTGTCTGCGTTCTCTTGCTTTATTTATTTTTAAAATAAAGCAGCTAAGCAATATTTTGGTTCAGAAAATATTGGTCGGTGAATGTATCCACCAATCAGCAAGAACAACCCAGGTTGTTCCCAAAAAATGGACCTGCATCTAAACTTAATTTCTTGATTTTCAAAGAAAGATACCAATAGAATAACGAAAATATGATTATAGGAGTAAATGAGAAAGTTTATTAATATTGCATGGTCTATCTGAATGAAAAAATAAATAATTTGTGTTCAGTGTCCCTTTAATTGTAAAACATCTTTATTTGACAATGTCGCTGTTAATGAATTGTCTAGTCCATATGTTTATGTAATGAATGGGATGGAGTATGCAATTACAATCAAATATGTAATTTAATATCATCAAGCTTCTTTAATTATCCTTCTCTCTTAAAGGGACATGAAGCTCAAAATGTGTAATTGTATTATTTTTAATATTTCAAATCCAGCCTGTGATTTAAAAAACCTTTCAAATAGACTTATTTTCATCTATTTTGCTTCATTGTCTTATAATCTTTTTTTAAAGGAGCAACTATGTACTACTGTTATTTGAACACATGAGTTGAACCAATGAAAATAGGCAATTTTCTGCATCAAACAATAAGCCGGTTACTCCCAGTAATGCATTACTGATACTGAGCCTACCTAGATATGATTTTCTAATAAGGATAACAATAGACTAAATCAATTTATATAATTGAATCAAATTTGAAATTTGTGGTAAATCACGTTTCTAAATCCTAAAAGTGAAATGTTTGTTTTCATGTCCCTTTAATGATAATTTTAACAAATCTAAAAATATGAGATGTATATTTTTCTAATATGCACATATGCAAAAATGTGTTAGTGTTGTCTAAATGTATTTAAAAAATGTCAAGCACTACACAGGGGCAGAATAGAAAATGGCCAGGAACCTAAGATTACATTAAAATGAAGATATCAAGAATAGAAGGGATATCTTCAAATACTCATAATTTGAGATTTGTATTACAATGTAATCCAAACTTTGATTCGTGAATCTTATTTTAAAATAACAAGAAAATAGAATTAGAATATCCATATAAATATTGATCAATGTGAATGTATTATGTTATTATGTCCATGTTTGTAAGACAAAGGTCAATTAAAATGAGACATACCATGCTGTGACGAACCCTGGCTTGAGGTTCCAGCACCAACATCCATATCTGTAAAATATTCAATGAGGATTGGATATCATTAATACAAATCAGGCCATGGACACAAACAATCTGATTTTTAAATTCTAATTGACAAAGTACAAATCTATTTGTATTCACATGAGTTCATTGTTTCCTCAATTAATGTCTAAATAAAGAGATCCTGTATTCTTATTTTCTTTTATGTTGTTGACTGTAGCTTTAATTCATTTTGTGTCTTCTTGCATTGTCATCAATTGATAGAGATAGTTAATATTTTTTTATGATCTTGCTAGTATAGCTTTTATAATGTAGAATATTGTAAATAAGGATACTGTATTCTTCCCATATATACTAATTAACGTATACATTTGACCAACATGTGTAAAGCGATGCCAGTTACAGCAAACACATGTTCACGTGTGTACGCAATTCTATCTTTCATGATCATTGCGCAATGATTCATTGCGGAATTGCGCATCCGTGATTTGACCAACATGTGTAAAGCGATGCGAGTTACAGCAAACACATGTTCACGTGTGTGCGCAATTCTATCTTTCGTGATCATTGCGCAATGATTCAAAGCGTAATTGTGCATCCGTGATTCAGAATTGTTTTGGATATAGTAGTGTGATGAGTATCATTTATAAAGAATTCAAATATATTTGCTATTGGGTGTATTACGAGATTCAAATCGGATATTTGTTAATATTGAACAATAACAAATAATATTTAGAACTGTGGTATGATTCGATAGTCAATGTATGAAATGGCGGATGATAGTGATTTCACAGATGCGCAATACCATTTTCGCTATGTGACGCATATTCTGGAGAGCGCAAGAAACATCATTCCTATTTCATGTGTGACGAATCTAAATTCAGATATCTAAACATCATATGTAGCGTGTGTTGTGAGATCTATATAGGTTGAATATATGACTATATACACATTTCTTATAAATCTACTCAAATATTAATATATTATATGAAGTCGTATATTTTCCTGGTTCAGCCTCTAGACTCTCATCTCCCAGGACACCGGACGGAGAAGCAGCTGCACTGGCCCCCGGGTCAGGACTTTCAGATCCAGCAGCTGGGAGGGAAGAAGAAGAAGCAGATGAGCGAGAGGATCTAAATCTGCGGGGGACCCGGAGATTGAGGAGGTCACATAAAGTCACCTCATAAGTGTGTAGGTATAGGTTCTGTGGGGGTGTAATTTTCTTACCATCCCTCCGATGGGCTTGTACCCACACCCTTATGAGGTCGACTTTTTTGTTCAGGCGCAACCTCATATCCCCGAACCTCCGCATGATTTGATCCTGGCTCCTCTGGATGCCATACACCAAATTAACATCATTGGTGATAGACGCCCAGAGGGCCTTCTAAATGCTCTGATTTGTCGACATCTTTTTGTTCCCAAACAGCTGCGGATAGAAGTCCTCGACGGCGTTGACCAGTGCTGCACTCTCCGGCTTAGTGAACCTGGGAGATGTCATGCCTGCTAGGTTTTATTATTATATATATATATATATATATATATATATATATATATATATACCGTATATACTGTACGCCTGCAGGCATTAGAGAACTGACAAAGATGGCAACGTGTAATGGACTTTTATATAGTGAAGTAAACATGAGATGCACCATGGGACACGGTATCTTTACATCTGATAATATTGAAATTTTGTTATCATGTCTGTGAGACCATAATGAGTCAAGTTATGTTTGTGTGATGAACTCTGATTGGCCGTTCCTTAATGGTTCATATTTTAGTAACTTCCATACACATACCTCCTGGGGGTGCTGTTACTACATTTTTAATGTAGACTTATTTGTAATTCATGGGACTGTTATGCGGATATGTGTGGCGCAGATGTAATATACGTGATCCATTAAATATATATACATTATAATATCGATCATGTTCTTTAATACAAATAATGTTTATTAATAAAAATTAAACATTGTATGTATTTATTGTTTATTAAATACATTTCGTGACTTATTGTGAAGTATTGACATTGCTCTATTAAATGTATTTATAATGCACATCGATTGTGTGCTATTGCGTGACATTAGAATCTAATTTTTAAAGATGCGAATCTCGTGTTGCAAGATACATTTCCCACGCGATATTTCAGAAATGCGTAATTTCTGGTTACAATGGCCGGAACTTGGATAATCTGTTTATAAATGTTAAAATACACGTTTGTTCATTATTAGTAAATAAACCTCAAGCTTGTATTTGTCTGAACTGCTCACATATGTTATTGGGCAATGGTGTCTTTATTTTTAAAGGAACATTAAACCCAAATATTTTCTTAAAATGATCCGGAGAGAAAATACATTTTTCAAATTTAAAATGTAACTAACAATTTAGCTTATTCTTTAGATATCCTTAACAGAAGAAATTGAAATGCACATGGTTGAGCCAATCACACAAGGCATCTCTGTGCATCCACCAATCTTCAGCTACGGAGCATATCTAGATATGGTTGTAAAGGAAATAATATCAAAAGAATTAATTAAAATCCATGATAGAATTAATTATTAATGTTGAAAATTATATTTTATTTAGGAATCTAGAAAGAAACGCTTTGGAATTACCGTCCCTTTCATGAACTAATATGCAATCTTGAACTCGATCTAAATACATCTGCCTAAAATTTGTAAATATGCATTGTTGGCCACCCCAAAAAGAAATGAGATATTTCCAAGTAATGCTTTGCTGATCATAAACCTATGCCCCTCCCTTTCTCAAACTTAGTATAACATGAAAATTATGCGTATTTGTATTAGCTTCTGTATTGTTTGCCCCACTGTGAATGAAATATCTTCTAATGGCTGTATTTATACAGCTTTACCTTAAAGGGACATTAAGCTATATGTTCTTTACTGATTTACATGGATAATACAATGTTAAAAAAACTTCATATTTACTTAGATTATCTCATTAGCTTTTTTCAATTGATATTCTTGCCTGAAAACCATATCTTAATAGGCACTGTTGCTGCTGATTGGTGGTTGCACATAGATGCCTCATGTCATTGTCCAACCCATGTGCATTGCTATATCTTTAACAAAGGATATCGAAAGACTGAATATAATTAGATAATAGAATTACATTTAAATGGGGTTTTAAAAGATGATATGTATTATCTCTGAATCACTAAATGAAATTTTGGAAAAAGGTCCCTTTAAGGACAAAACCATTAGGAATATGTGGAGTTAACATTGTATAAATAAACTAAATGGGAATGGAAATACCCGATAGATATGGGATATCTATCCAACAGGTATTGAGTATAATTGCTAGAAATTATCTTGGGATATATCTATAATTAATTGACCCTTCAAATGACTCCACTAGAGCTGAAAAGTAATCAATATGGCATACAATAACTAGCTTGGTATAAATGTGAAATTAACTTAATTTTTAGTTACAGATAATTTTGAACATATTAAGTAAAAAATAATTTAAGACGGATAACCTATATTTAGTATAATAATGTTTTTGGATACCTAAGTAAGATTACAGAGATTAGAATGTAAATCTAACATTCAACTACACTGTCACTTTAATGTAAGTTAAACACTTTCCTTTCTTCAAAGTGAAATGAACAAAGTTGTTCTGTATAATTTAGACTACATATCCTCGTCATGAACATTTTATGATTTTAACATCTATGAATCACACAATAGAGCATAGATAGATGTATTTAACTCCAAATTCAATTTTGTAAGATACTTGACTTTAAAGGGACACTGAACCAAAATGTTTTCTTCTGTGATTCAGATAGAGCACGCAATTTAAAGCAACTTTCTAATTTACTCATATTATCAATTTTTCTTCGTTCTCTTGCTATCTTTATTTGAAAAGGAAGGCATCTAAGCTTATTTTTTAGTTCAGTACTATGGACAGCAATTTTTTATTGGCGGATGAATTTATCCACCAATCAGCAAGGACAACCCAAGTTGTTCACCAAAAATGGGCCGCCATCTAAACTTACATTCTTGCATTTCAAATAAAGATACCAAGAGAATGCAGAACATTTGATAATAGGAGTAAATTAGTAAGTTGCTTAAAATTTAATGCTCTATTTGAATCACTAAACAAAAAATTTGGTTTCAGTTTTTCCTTTAACATTATCTGACTAAGCTGTGTTGATAATTTACATTCAATACATTAACCAAAATTAGTATATTTGATATCAGGCATGTGCTTGTCAAATAGATGACTTTAACAGTCATGGGACTAATATTTGGTTTACATGTCAGAATATTAGATGGCTATATTTCTTCTTATTTTACTGTGATAGATATGTCTCAAAGAATATGTGTTTTAAAAAAATAAATAGAAAAATATATAGAATGAAAATAAATGTATTGATTAATGAACACATGTCTTAAAATATTCCTTAAATCTAATAATTGTTAAATCATCTTGTGCCTATGCTCTAACATGTATTTTTTGTCTTGATATTAAAAACAGGTTCGCACTTGAAATCTATATCTATCCATAATTTAAAATAAATCCCATTATATTGTAGAATCAATATTAGAATGAAACATTAGCATTTAAAATTAGACTAAATAATGCATATCATATTTAATAAATATTTTTATATTGGATTGTATGAGGAACATAATTGAATGTAATATTGCATGCCCCTTCAAATAATATACCTCTATATCAACTAAAAAATCAGCAAAAGAAAAGAGAGAGGAACAGCGCTTATCCTAGGAGTTAATCCCTGTTCTCACTGGTGGTGGTAATACAATTTTTGTAAGTGAATAAAGATAAATAACGGTGTACACAATTACATGAGGACACTCTGTCAGGTGGTATGGAATCAAAATGTGATGTCACTGGTATTAAGAGTGGTAGTGTTAACAGTAATAATAAATAATTCAAAAACCATAGAGTGAAAAGTCAATTCGGTTGTCTCTAATGGAGACTAGATATCAAATGAGTAGTAAGCAGGAAAATCTGGTAGGTATTACACTTACTAGAACAAACCTCAATCATATGAGGTAAGTTGCCGCCTCTTGTAAGTGTAAAACTTCCTTGGTCCTGGTGTGGCAGTAGTGGTGAATCCAAACGGTAGTATCCTTCTCCTCTCAGAGTATGTGCCTTTCTCCTCTTAGAGTATGGACTTTCAGTCCTGATGGAGGCTGGAAGTCTGTTCCCTTCACGCTCCGGTCACCACCCAAATTGGATCAATAATATCCCCTTTGGACAGTACCAGAGACTGAAAAGGAAGTGTTCTAGGGCTAGTGACTTTGAGGAGGAATCCAAAATTCTAACAACTAAATTACTAAATAAAGGATACAAGGAACACAATTTAAGAACAGCATATGAAAAGGTAAATAAGATGGACAGGAACACACTTCTAACTAAAACAAACAAAAACAAAAACAAAACAAGACAAAACCTAGGTGTAACCTTTATAACCACTTACAGTACAGGTGCTAGAGAAATTGAACTAATATTTAGGAAACACTGGCATGTACTAACTAAAGACCCACTATTGAAAGAAATTGGGGAGAAAAAAACACAAATTATATATAGAAAGAACAGGAATTTAAAATCAATAATAGCGCCAAGTAAACACCAAAGATAAAAACCTAAACAAAAGCAATTGGCTAGGATCAAATAGTGTAGGCTTTTTCAAGTGCAATAGGCTAAACTGCGCTTCATGCACTCATCATTATTATTCGCAATGCTCCTATATAACTTCTAGTATTTACCGTCTGAAGTGGCGGTTGATGATGTTTGCTCTGACATTGAGCCCCTCGTCCCGGAATGGCCCCTCTAGAACAGGCTCATCCTCCTCATCTTGGAGGAGGCGTTGGGGCACCTGGACGGCCTGCAGCATCCCAGCCCGCTGTGCAATGTTATGCAGGACGCTGCAGGCTATAATGATCTTCGCCACCTTACTAGGGCTGTATTGGAGGGCTCCTCCAGACCTGTCCAGGCATCTTAGTCTCATTTTGAGGAGCCCAAACATCCTCTCCACTAAAGCCCTAGTACGCTTGTGCGCTCGATTGTAGCGCTCCTGGGCCATGTCGGTGGGGTTACGCAACGGCGTAATGAGCCAATGCCGGCTCATATAACCAGAATCACCTATAAATAATAAACATACCAAATTGACAAATATTAAAAATATTTTTCAAATTATTATATTAAAATACAATTCATTTGTGTACACGAAAATCCCCTAAAATAAATATTTTTTAAATCGCATTCTCTATCTACCCATTTAAACTAGGACATGCTACTTATGCGTATTTCGCATAAAGCAGACATTTGCTAAAAGAGAAAGAAATGGTTAAATTGCATCCTAGAGCTGCCCATTTAAGCTAAGACATGCTACATATCTGTTTGGAGCTAAAACTAGACATTTGCGGAAAGAGACAATGACATGCTTAAAGTGCATTCTATGAATGCCCATTTAAGCTAAGACATGCTACCTATGCGTATTTCGCATAAAGCAGACATTTGCTAAAAGAGAAAGAAATGGTTAAATTGTATCCTAGAGCTGACCATTTAAGCTAAGACATGCTACATATCTGTTTGGAGCTAAAACTAGACATTTGCGGAAAGAGACAATGACATGGTTAAAGAGCATTCTATAAATGCCCATTTAAGCTAAGACATGCTACCTATGAATATTTTGCATAAAGCAGATATTTGCTAAAAGAGAAAGAAATGGTTAAATTGCATCCTAGAGCTGCCCATTTAAGCTAAGACATGCTACATATCTGTTTGGAGCTAAAATGTTGTGCACAAGTACTCACCAACGAGCCACCCAGGGGGAAACTGTCTGCCCTCAAACTGCCGCCACAGGGACAACTGTCTGAGGATGCGGGCATCATGACAAGTCACAACAAAATTCGCACACACGTGCATAATCCGCATACGTGCGTCACAAACAAACTGCACGTTGAGACTATGGAAATGTTTGCGATTTCGGAAGGGCAAGTCATGATCTGGAGCATGCAGCACAATGTGGGTGCAATTTATTGCTCCCAAGACATTGGGCATTCGAGCTATTGCAAAGAATTCCCTCTTCAGGCGCCTCCAATCACCATCATTTTGAGGGAATCCTATGTAATGCTTACTGACTTGTACCATGGCGTCCAGAAAGTTGTCAAAAACCACAGAGAAGGTACCCTGAGCCAGCCCATGCATGTACCCCGCTCCAGATTGAAAACTCCCGGAGGCCAGGACGTGTATGCAACTTAGCATCTTGGTCATACCAGGGATTGCAGTACGCATACGTCTACGTGGCTCCATATGAGGTTTAAGAACATCGTAAAGGCTAATGAGCTGTTCTCGATTGAGCCTATACTTGTCAAAAACCTCGAAGTCGCTCATGTTATCCGAAGTGGGCCTCACCCTTTCAACATGAGGACCTCTAACCAGACAAGCCCTTTGTGTCTATTGACCACTACTCGTGCAACAGCACCAGCTGCAGCTAACTGAGGATTATCCACATTTGCCAAGCTAAACAGCACAAAGCCAAACAGCAGAGCAAACACACAAGGAGTAACAAGGTATGCAAAAACACAAAAGCGATTTGATACAATGTCGACCACAAGGGATGCTTTGGCCATGTTGTTTGGGGGTTTTATAGTTCAATATGTCCAATGGTAGTGAGTTTGTAATGATTGCTGTTTGTATTCACTTGTTTGTATGTGTGTGGCGCGAATGCTTTCAAAGTGGGCGTTTTTTAGGTGTTTGCTGAAATTTTGTAAAATCTAACATATACAGTGCATCTTTGTAATGTTTGTTCATATGCGTAATAAATATTTATTAAACGCAATCTTATTGTAAAAAGCACACATCCACGCTAACATGAATGAAAGTGCATACTTGTGTATAATGGTATAGAATCTGATCGATCAATGTTGCTGCAATATTTTTTGTAAACGATAAAGTAACAGCTGACATCTATAATATTGTATATATAAGTGATTGGCGAGATGTCAATATTTTATGTGTTCCATTAAAATCGCAATAATAATGAAGATCTTCCGGCTGACATCTATAATATTGTATATATAAGTGATTGGCGAAATGTCAATATTGTAAGCGTCCCATTAAAATCGCAATAGTAATGACGATCTTCCGGCTGACATCTATAATATTGTATATATAAGTGATTTTCTAGATGTCAATATTGTACGCGTCCCATTAAAATTGCTATAACAATGAAGATCTTCCAAACTGTCGTTTATGTATTTGTAGTATTGATTGAGAAACTTCTGAAAGGGGCGGTACAGTCCTAAAGCTGTAATCTGTATGGTTGAAGCTTATAATGACGTCATCATATTAGCAACCTGCCTGTCTAGTTAGCAAAATAGTATTTTACTACATTGTTATTGTGTGCTGATTAAAATATAAATGTGTGCTTTGTTGTTGTGTGATGCGTGTTATGTACATATACGTATGTATTGTGATTCTCTCCCACATATGCTGATTTCAATAGAGCAGTATAGCATGGTTGTTCCTTCCCAAAAAGTGACAGCTGTAATATGTTCTAATGATGTTCTTATTGTACGTAATTCCTAATGGTATAGCCTGAGTGAATCGTGATGTTAAAGGGACAGTAAATCCATATTTTATGTTTCATGATTCATAGAGAGAATGTAATGTTAAGCAACCTTCCAATGTAGTTGTATGATGCATTGTTTATATGTGTATTCCCCCATTGTTTATATGTGTATTCCCCCATAATTTCAATGCACATGTATGAGTGAATGGCAAAAGTCATGTATGTGCATCCATTAATGATCATGTGTTAAGCCTACAGGGAGTGCAGAATTATTAGGCAAGTTGTATTTTTGAGGATTAATTTTATTATTGAACAACAACCATGTTCTCAATGAACCCAAAAAACTCATTAATATCAAAGCTGAATAGTTTTGGAAGTAGTTTTTAGTTTGTTTTTAGTTATAGCTATTTTAGGGGATATCTGTGTGTGCAGGTGACTATTACTGTGCATAATTATTAGGCAACTTAACAAAAAACAAATATATACCCATTTCAATCATTTATTTTTACCAGTGAAACCATTATAACATCTCAACATTCACAAATATACATTTCTGACATTCAAAAACAAAACAAAAACAAATCAGTGACCAATATAGCCACCTTTATTTGCAAGGACACTCAAAAGCCTGCCATCCATGGATTCTGTCAGTGTTTTGATCTCTTCACCATCAACATTGCGTGCAGCAGCAACCACAGCCTCCCAGACACTGTTCAGAGAGGTGTACTGTTTTCCCTCCTTGTAAATCTCACATTTGATGATGGACCACAGGTTCTCAATCGGGTTCAGATCAGGTGAACAAGGAGGCCATGTCATTAGATTTTCTTCTTTTATACCCTTTCTTGCCAGCCACGCTGTGGAGTACTTGGACGCGTGTGATGGAGCATTGTCCTGCATGAAAATCATGTTTTTCTTGAAGGATGCAGACTTCTTTCTGTACCACTGCTTGAAGAAGGTGTCTTCCAGAAACTGGCAGTAGGACTGGGAGTTGAGCTTGACTCCATCCTCAACCCGAAAAGGCCCCACAAGCTCATCTTTGATGATACCAGCCCAAACCAGTACTCCACCTCCACCTTGCTGGCGTCTGAGCCGGACTGGAGCTCTCTGCCCTTTACCAATCCAGCCACGGGCCCATCCATCTGGCCCATCAAGACTCACTCTCATTTCATCAGTCCATAAAATCTTAGAAAAATCAGTCTTGAGATATTTCTTGGCCCAGTCTTGACGTTTCAGCTTGTGTGTCTTGTTCAGTGGTGGTCGTCTTTCAGCCTTTCTTACCTTGGCCATGTCTCTGAGTATTGCACACCTTGTGCTTTTGGGCACTCCAGTGATGTTGCAGCTCTGAAATATGGCCAAACTGGTGGCAAGTGGCATCTTGGCAGCTGCACGCTTGACTTTTCTCAGTTCATGGGCAGTTATTTTGCGCCTTGGTTTTTCCACACGCTTCTTGCGACCCTGTTGACTATTTTGAATGAAACGCTTGATTGTTCGATGATCACGCTTCAGAAGCTTTGCAATTTTAAGAGTGCTGCATCCCTCTGCAAGATATCTCACTATTTTTGACTTTTCTGAGCCTGTCAAGTCCTTCTTTTGACCCATTTTGCCAAAGGAAAGGAAGTTGCCTAATACTTATGAACACCTGATATAGGGTGTTAATGTCATTAGACCACACCCCTTCTCATTACAGAGATGCACATCACCTAATATGCTTAATTGGTAGTAGGCTTTCGAGCCTATACAGCTTGGAGTAAGACAACATGCATAAAGAGGATGATGTGGTCAAAATACTCATTTGCCTAATAATTCTGAACTCCCTGTATGTAGATATGCTGCTCATGAAAGCATATGAGTTGAATAAATGAAATGCTATAATAGAGGTAAATGAGACGTGTTTCCAATTGTCTACTGTTTGTGAATAATGAAATGTTAAAATTATTTTTCAGTCCGTTTAAATCTGATGTAATTTTTCTAACCAATTTCGTACTGGTGATTTGTAGTTGATGTAATGTAAATTTATATAACAATTTGATGTTGTAGTGAATTTCACAGAAGTAAAAGCCATAACTCCATAGGGAAATAGTAATTTCTTGATCTATTTGTCATAGCGGGAATAACGCAAGAAAGAATGAGTTAGTTTCACAATTGTAACGCTAGTATTACAAGTTTTTTGTGTACGCATTTTACATGCGTTAGGTAAATCTGCCTGTCGCGTGCACGAGCACGTCTTCCCCATAGAAGTCAATGGAAGATAAAAATTTGTGTAGAAATAAAATCCAAGACTCATTTTGAGCGTAAAGTGAGTGACGTCATGCTCTTGTGTGAAAAAGTAGCTAAATCGTGTTCATTTCCTAATAAAAATCTGTTTTGTGTATATAATGTGCTGTATATTGTTTGTATGTATCGATTAGTGTATGTATGCGATAATATTTGTAGTTAGATGTAGCTATATAAGTGTATGTTCCCTTCTGTCTATGTAAGTCAATGGAAAATGGATTTGTGTGTGGTTTTTTTCAAACACCCGAGATCTCGTAACTTCGATCCATTCTATTTTGACATGAAAATATAAAATCTTAAAAATAAATATTGTGTAGTGTTTGTATGAGTGTAAGTGTAGTTTGTGTAATGTTTTTGTAGTGATTTGTGGATGTTTTTGTTCGCGGTATATGGTTAACTACTGGGTTTGGGTTGACGTTAATGACTTGAGCAGAGATGGATATTTTTGTTGCGTTACGGAAACTCGTAATACCAGCGGTAGTGATAAAGCAGCGTTGGGACCTCTTAACGCTGCTTTTTTACCCTAACACAAAACTTGTAATCTAGGTGAAAGTTAATATACTAACAATACTAACCTAGTTTCAAATGTTTAACAACTGTTATACAACACTTAGTTTCATTTTTGTACTTAGAAAGATAATATTTTGCACACACTGTATATGTAAAAACTCAATATAGAATGTATATATAGTAACAGTTATTAAAATATATATTTATATATATATTTATATAATGATATGTATATCTAAAAATATATATAAATATATATTGATTTATATAGAGTTCCAGTGATTTAATTTCATAAAACTGTTACATCACATTCAAGGGACCTTAAAAACACAAAGTTGTTTTAATAATTGCTTTAAAATAGTGTTTGTTAACATCAATAAACACATAGCTGCTACAGAACATGTTTTCAAGATGTAGAGAGCAAATAATGAAATAAAATATATTTTACATTTAAAACATGTAATAATAATACTAGTGTCCCTTTAAAGGGACACTAGAAACAGAAAATTTTATCGAAACTCATATATATAGCATTTAACGTTATTTAAAATGTATAATTTACTGCTATTATCAATTTCTACAATTTAACTTGATAAATACATTTTTTATGGTGGAATGTTAATGTTTTCAAACTGAACATTTTATGTCAAGCCCCATGGATAGCGTTTGATTATTGTTGCCTTATATCTAACGACACATAAGTAACCATAACACATGTTACATAAAAAACAATGGCCAGAGTCCTATGCTCACTTTGGATTACTATTAAAAATAAAATTAAATAAACAAGTAGAATATATAAAATTTGTATTTCATAAAATAGATTCCATATTCATGCTTTCTCTGAATCTTGAAAAAATAGATTTGAGTGCAGTGTTAATGTCATGAATTCACCGTTCATCGCCGTGTCGCCGCTTCTCCCGGATCTCTTCTGGGTTCCTACGTCACGTTGCTAGGCAACGTGACGCATTCTCTGACAACCCCTATGAC
Organism: Bombina bombina; assembly: GCF_027579735.1. Taxonomy (NCBI): domain Eukaryota; kingdom Metazoa; phylum Chordata; class Amphibia; order Anura; family Bombinatoridae; genus Bombina; species Bombina bombina. The sequence goes on along the minus strand of NC_069504.1, from coordinate 214,365,314 downwards.
GTGGCGGCCTCTCTCTGCCTTTAAATCTCGGCGGGAGATTTACTCGGTGCCCGTTTGTTCTCTCTTCTGCCGGTCCCTGTCTGAGTGAGTACAATCTTATGAAATCTGACCCTATCCTCCTTGACATTGTTTTGCCAATGCCTCTTGCTTCCAAATCTTGTTTGCCTGCTAACCTGCCTAAAGGACATTATCATTTGTTTGCGGACACCTGCTTAAAGGGACATTATCTTTGTTTGCTTTAATCCTGCTAATAAGGACATTATCATTTGTTTGCTTACAATCTTGCTTAAAAGGACATTATCATTTGTTTGCTTACAATCTTGCTTAAAAGGACATTATCATTTGTTTGCTGACACCTGCTTAAAGGGACATTATCTTTGTTTGCTTTAATCCTGCTAATAAGGACATTATCATTTGCTTGCTTACAATCTTGCTTGAAAGGACATTATCATTTGTTTGCTTACAATCTTGCTTAAAAGGACATTATCATTTGTTTGCGGACACTTGCTTAAAGGGACTTTATCTTTGTTTGCTTTAATCCTGCTAATAAGGACATTATCATTTCTTTGCTGACAATCCTGCTTAAAAGGACATTTACATTTGTTTGCGGACACCTGCTTAAAGGGACTTTATTTTTGTTTGCTTTATTTCTGCTAAAAGGACATTATTATTTTGTTTGCTAACAACCTGCTTAAAGGGACATTCTTAGTTTGTTGCAAACCTGCAAGAAAGAAGCATATTCATTTATCCACTATCAACCTGCTTAAAGGGACATAAGCTTTGTTTGTTTCTATTTTCCTGAGAAAGGAACACTATCTCCTGTAAATCAATTCTATCCTCAAGAAGATATTTTGAATTACTATTCTTTTGGGAAGTTCTGATACCCTGCTTATTTTGTTTCCTGAGTGGGTCACGTCCTGGATATTTCTCAGTGTGCTAGCGTGTGTTTTAATATCCACGCTAACAGTTGGGTTAAATCCTGAACTGACTAAATACGGCTGACATTACAAACGGGCCATAAATGGACCCCACTGAATTATCCATGGCCGTGACTCACCAGGGACAGTTACTGGGATCTCATGCTACCCACTTGCAATCCTTGGATACCAAGCTGGATCAAATCACTACATTATTACAGAGCTTGGTTGCTCCTATCCCTCCCAATCCTAACATTGAGGCATCTCCTCCTCCTATTCCCAACAACCAATCACAAGGACATTTGAGTCCTAGGATTCCTCTTCCAGATAAATATGATGGGAATCCTGAAGATTGTAGGGGTTTTTTGAATCAATGTCGACTTCACTTTCGTAACAGTCCTACCCTTTTTGCTACTCCCTCATCTCGGATTACATTCCTTATTTCCTTAATGAAAGGAAGAGCTTTGGCCTGGGTATCACCTCTGTTAGAAAAAGATGATCTTATACTTCAGGATGTGGATGCTTTTCTTTCTGTTTTTTCTAACGTGTTTGACAAACCTGGAAGGACTTCCGCTGCTGAAGCTTCTCTATTAGACCTACGTCAGGGTGGTCAATCAGTGTCTCAATATGCCATTGAGTTCCGCACTCTTGCATCTGAAACTAATTGGAATCAGGGAGCTCTTAGAGCAGCTTTTCGCAAAGGACTTTCAGAACGTCTCAAAGATGAATTGGTGTATCGGGAACTTCCAGACTCCCTAGAAGCCTTAATAAATCTTTGCATCAGTCTTGATTCTAGATATCGTGAACGCCAACAAGAAAGAGAAAGAAATCAGAGGTCCTCAACTCGAACTCCTTTTCGTCTGGCTCCTCGTTTTTCTAACCCGGTAACAACTGCCTCTCCTTCTCCTGATCAAGCTGAACCTATGGAAGTAGGAACCATAAAATTAACCGAAACTGAGCGTTTGAGAAGACGTTCTCTTGGCCTGTGTCTATACTGTGGCCTTAAAGGGCATTTATTAAGGGATTGTCCTACCAGGCCAGTAAAAGCCAGGGCTTAACTTCTGTCCAGGGAACTAAGTTAAGCCAAAAACAAGTTCATTCCCTCTATAATAAACTCTTTGTTCCTGTAACCCTTCAATTGGGTGATAACAAGATTCATACCCAAGCTCTTATTGATTCTGGTGCTGGAGGAGTGTTCATTGACTCCACTTTTGTGTCTACTCACACTATTCCCTTACTAAGAAAGAAGTTTTCAGTTTCCGTCTCTACTGTTAGTGGAGATCCTTTGGGTTCCGGACTCATCCAGTTTACTACTATACCCATACTTTTTTCTGTCGGAGTACTTCATTGTGAGAGGATATGTTTTGATGTGATTACTACTCCTCAATTTCCCATAATCCTGGGTCTTCCTTGGCTTCAGTTACATAATCCTACCTTTTCTTGGACCCATGGTGAACTCACCTCCTGGGGATTATCTTGCCATACTAACTGTCTTCAACCACTTACTAAAATACCACTCACTATTGCTCTTACTACCGACACTTCTGGTCCTCTACCTACGCAGTATCAAGATTTTGTCGATGTCTTTTCTAAAAAAGAAGCAGAACGTCTTCCTCCTCATCGTTCATTTGATTGCCCTATTGATCTTCTCCCTGGAGCTCCTTATCCTCGAGGCAAAACTTACCCACTTTCTAGGCCTGAAAATGTAGCCTTGGAAGAATATATCAAAGATAATTTGGCCAGAGGATTCATTCGACCCTCCTCTTCTCCTGTAGGGGCTGGGTTCTTCTTTGTGGGAAAGAAGGATGGCGGACTGCGACCTTGTATCGATTACAGAGGGTTAAATCAAATTACCATCAAGAACAGTTATCCTTTACCCCTAATACCTGAATTATTCACATATCTTCAAGGTTCCACCATTTTTACCAAGCTCGATCTCCGTGGAGCATACAATCTTATCCGTATGCGCAAGGGTGATGAGTGGAAGACAGCCTTTAACACTCGATTTGGGCATTATGAGTATCTTGTCATGCCGTTTGGGCTGTGTAATGCCCCTGCTGTTTTTCAACACTTCGTGAATGAGATTTTTCGGGATTTCTTGAATATTTTTGTTATCATTTACCTTGACGATATATTAATTTTTTCTCAAAACTACCAAGATCATATACATCACGTCAGGAAAGTACTTCAACGTTTAAGAGATAACCATCTATTTGCCAAACTGGAGAAATGTTCTTTTCATCAAAGGTCCATTCCCTTTTTGGGATATGTAATCTCTGAATCAGGATTTGAAATGGATCCAACTAAACTCTCTGCCATTTTGGAGTGGCCTAAACCTGATTCTCTTAAAGCTCTGCAACGTTTCCTGGGATTTGCCAGTTATTACAGGAAATTCATCAAAGGTTTTGCTACTATAACGTCACCTCTTTCGTCTCTCACCAGGAAAGGACAAAACTGTAAAGATTGGCCTCCTGAAGCTGTTGAAGCTTTTGATTCTCTCAAAAAAGCTTTCTCTTCTGCACCTATCCTGCGTCACCCAAATCCGGATGTTCAATTTATTCTTGAAGTGGATGCTTCTTCAGTTGCTGCTGGGGCTGTTCTTTCCCAACGTATACCTGACACAGGAAAGATCCACCCTGTGGGATTCTTCTCCAAGAAATTTTCTCCTTCTGAATTAAATTATGATGTAGGTAATAAGGAGTTACTTGCTATTAAAATGGCACTGGATGAATGGAGGCATTGGTTGGAAGGCACTTCTTTGCCGTTTACTATACTCACAGATCATAAAAACCTTCTCTATCTTCAAACGGCCAAACGACTGAACTCCAGACAAGCACGTTGGTCTTTGTTCTTCTCACGTTTTCATTACAATCTGTCTTATATTCCCGGTTCTAAGAACATCAAGGCTGACGCCCTTTCCAGACAATTTCAAGATACTTCAACTCCTGAATCTGGTACCATACTTCAACCTCATAAAGTCTTAGCCCAGTTATCAACCTCGTGGTTACATGACTTACAATCTGCTCAAAAGGATCTTCCTTTGTCTTGCAAACCTCCTGATGGCCTACTCTTTGTTCCTAAACGTCTTCGTTCCAAGATTCTATATTGGGCTCACGACAGTCCTCTCTCTGGACATCCTGGCATCAGTAACACCGCTCGAAGGCTCAAGCAACATGTCTGGTGGCCTACTCTGTCTCAAGATGTTACAGATTATGTCTCAGTATGTACACAGTGTGCCAGCAATAAGACTCCTCGTCAACTTCCCTCCGGTTTGCTTCAACCGCTATCCATTCCTCATCAGCCTTGGACCCATTTATCCATGGATTTTATTACCGATCTTCCTCTTTCAGCTGGAAACAACACTATCTGGGTGGTTGTTGACAGGTTCACTAAGACAGCTCACTTCATTCCTTTACCTGGTTTACCATCTGCCAAAAGACTTTCCGAACTTTTTCTCTTACACATTGTGAGATTACATGGCTTCCCTCTGAACATTGTTTCGGATAGAGGAGTACAATTTGTTTCTCGGTTTTGGAGATCACTCTGCAAACACTTTGGAACAACTATCTCTTTATCTACTTCACATCATCCGGAGTCTAATGGCCAAACCGAAAGGGTTAACCAGTGCCTTGAAACTTATTTGAGGCATTATGTGGATCATCATCATTCTAATTGGACTGGTTACCTTCCACTAGCAGAATTGGCTCATAACACACGTTACAACTCCTCTCTTCGGACCTCTCCTTTTCATGCAGCCTATGGATTTCAACCCAGAACGTTTCCTCTACACACCTCTTCCACTGAAAATCCTGCTTCTGATCTATCCGCCAGGAGGTTAACTCGTCATTGGAAGAAGATACGCCTTCTTCTTTCCAAGGCTTCTGAACGTTATAAGTTCTATTCTGATCTTCGGCGACGGAGGGCTCCCAAATATCGGCCTGGCGATAAGGTTTGGGTTTCTTCACGTCATCTTCGCCTCAAACAGCCTTCCACCAAATTGGGACCACGATATGTGGGTCCTTTCCGAATACTGGGTCAAGTATGTCCTACTGCTTACCGAATTGCTCTGCCCAAGACCCTCAAAGCCCATCCGGTATTTCACGTATCTCTTTTGAAACCTGTATTATCTAATAGGTATTCTAAACCTCTGCTCAAACCTCCACCTCTTTTGATTCATGGCCAACCCGAATTTGAGGTCAGTCACATCCTGGATTCCAAACTTCGTGGTAAGAAACTGTATTATCTCATTCATTGGAAAGGTTATCCTGTTACAGAACGATCCTGGGAACCTGCCCGGCAGGTGCGTGCCCCTGCCTTAATTAAGGCCTTTCACAAGTTCCACCCTACTAGGCCTGGTCCTGTCCCCCGGAGGGGTCCTTGAGGGGGGGGTGATGTCATGAATTCACCGTTCATCGCCGTGTCGCCGCGGCTCCCGGATCTCTTCTGGGTTCCTACGTCACGTTGCTAGGCAACGTGACGCATTCTCTGACAACCCCTATGACGTGGCGGCCTCTCTCTGCCTTTAAATCTCGGCGGGAGATTTACTCGGTGCCCGTTTGTTCTCTCTTCTGCCGGTCCCTGTCTGAGTGAGTACAATCTTATGAAATCTGACCCTATCCTCCTTGACATTGTTTTGCCAATGCCTCTTGCTTCCAAATCTTGTTTGCCTGCTAACCTGCCTAAAGGACATTATCATTTGTTTGCGGACACCTGCTTAAAGGGACATTATCTTTGTTTGCTTTAATCCTGCTAATAAGGACATTATCATTTGTTTGCTTACAATCTTGCTTAAAAGGACATTATCATTTGTTTGCTTACAATCTTGCTTAAAGGACATTATCATTTGTTTGCTGACACCTGCTTAAAGGGACATTATCTTTGTTTGCTTTAATCCTGCTAATAAGGACATTATCATTTGCTTGCTTACAATCTTGCTTGAAAGGACATTATCATTTGTTTGCTTACAATCTTGCTTAAAAGGACATTATCATTTGTTTGCGGACACTTGCTTAAAGGGACTTTATCTTTGTTTGCTTTAATCCTGCTAATAAGGACATTATCATTTCTTTGCTGACAATCCTGCTTAAAAGGACATTTACATTTGTTTGCGGACACCTGCTTAAAGGGACTTTATTTTTGTTTGCTTTATTTCTGCTAAAAGGACATTATTATTTTGTTTGCTAACAACCTGCTTAAAGGGACATTCTTAGTTTGTTGCAAACCTGCAAGAAAGAAGCATATTCATTTATCCACTATCAACCTGCTTAAAGGGACATAAGCTTTGTTTGTTTCTATTTTCCTGAGAAAGGAACACTATCTCCTGTAAATCAATTCTATCCTCAAGAAGATATTTTGAATTACTATTCTTTTGGGAAGTTCTGATACCCTGCTTATTTTGTTTCCTGAGTGGGTCACGTCCTGGATATTTCTCAGTGTGCTAGCGTGTGTTTTAATATCCACGCTAACAGTTGGGTTAAATCCTGAACTGACTAAATACGGCTGACAGTTAATTTAACAAAAATAGATTTGGGTTTAGTGTTAATTTAAACTGAATAGAATCCAAATTTAAAATTATTCATTTTAATTGATTCAATTATGACGCAATAGAAATACTTACATGTTCGCAGCAGCCTTTTAATGGAGTGGTAATACTCTGGCTCCCTCCTTTTTAAATCGCTATATTTTCTAAGGCATTGACGTCTTGTTCGTTTTATATTAGACACTCTATACATTCTACGTAATATCTCGTAAATAATTTTATCCCTAGAATCTTGCTTCAAAGCATGTTCTCCTCCTATTTTTTTAGGAAAATATTTATCCATACCGTATACTAAAATTAGTAGTTCGCCAGCAGTAAATTTCTCTGGTCGAGACATGTTGGACGCAGATTGTAACTCAATTGTCATGTGTCGCTAAATCTAACTATTATGCAATTAATGTGATTTCTTTTTTAAGATATATCTTTATCTCAATTTTTATAACAAGTTATTTTTTTAATTTGAAAATAGTAATTTTTAAAAAATATTATGATTTTAGGTTTATTTTCACAATTTATTTTTTGGTTAAGTACACTAGAAGTTGATAGCTACTAATGAAGTTATCACTATTAATATTTTATAGATGTTTGCATGCTTATTGTTATGTATAGTCATTTTTCATTCAATTGTTATTCTTTTTGTCTATCTTTCAATGAATATCAATAGTGCATTGGAGCGCATCAATGTTTTTTTCTTTAATTTTTTCTCTTTGACTTTTTAATATGTCATTAAGTAACCAAATTTTTTAAAAAAAAATCATTTTATCTGATGAGATGTAAAATGTCTAGGCAATAGACATTATAACAATATTTAATGAAAATTCTAGACATTCATTATGGACCACAAGTGAATAGTAACTCCGTTTCTGTTCTAATGTTCAAATACATTCAATATTATCAATTATGATATACAATATTAGTAATATGTTGGTAAATATAAATAGTTAAGTGTTAAAAAGTGTATATATATTTTTTTTTGAACAATGTTTACCTTTATTTTTTTTTATGTACTGTAAATAAAAATAAAATACATATGATATAACAATTTTTTTTTATTGAATTTAGAAAAAAATAATAAAAATAATTATTAATACAATGGTCAATCTTCAAAATAATTTTCAGCAACCCTGTCCTGAGTTGCAATACCACGTCTGTTTAGAAGGTCAAGACAAATGTCTTCAGGAAATTCTTCTATGTGTATTGGTGTCTCATCTTCAATTGCACATCCTCTCTGGATGGCAATGTTGTGCAGTATACAGCAAACCAACATTATTTTGGCCAATTTATCTGGTGCATACTGCATAACACCTCCTGAATGATCGAGACAACGAAAATGCATTTTAAGTAGACCGAATGTCCTCTCAATTATGCCTCTTGTGCTTTTATGGGAGAGATTTTAAATTGTATCTGTTGTCTTCCTTGAGGATTCTGATAAGGAGTCAGTAACCATTAGGACAATTTGTATCCGGCATCCCCTGAAAGATAAAAAAAATATATATAAGACTTAAAATTAACAATATACTTGAATTTTCAACTTTAAGTATTGATTGAAGTTTTATACAATTAAAGTGACTGATCAAAACAACATTTTATTCCATTTAAAAATTTCACAATGTTCAAGTTCAACTCTTGGGGCTCCATGTACTAAGCAGTCAGCGAGCTACCCACAACAAATCTCGCATCAAAACTCGCAAACTGATATGTACAAAGCCGTCAATTATGTAAAAACTCGCATCTTTAAAATTGCGAGCGTACTTATCCGCCAAACCTCGCTACCTCTCCATTTTTTACTGTAATTAGACACATTTGACCACCAACTCGCCAAAAACGAATGTACTAAAAAATCTATTTGTCCGCTCGCGTCAATCTCCGCCCCCACCTCATTATTTTTGCCTCGCCACCTTTTAGGTGGCGGGCAAGGTACAAAACAATAGGAAAGCCACTCTAGACGCCAGTCTATACATATATAAAAGGCAGTAATATCAGCATTGTACTTACATTGTTCATTTCAGCAGCTATGGAGAGAATTCTGTTTTTGTTTATTCTCCGTTTGATGCAAATCCGGGCTAGAAGACAGAATACTGGAAATGTAGCTAATCCTATCGTTAGAAGAAGGAGAGTTCGTGTCCCCCCGTGTATTCCTTCCACGGGTTGGTTTGCACGGCCTTTCTGACCGAGAGATCATACAAAGATTCCGGCTTGAACGTGAATCGATATTACACCTGTATCGAGAGATTGAAGATCATTTGGAGCCGATGACTGCTTGTTCACAAGCTATTCCGGGACTTCTGAAACTATTAGCTGCATTGCATTTTTTTGCAACAGGCTCCTTTCAGGCAGTTTCTAGCGTCATTATTGGAATGAGTCAATCTGCTTTTTCACGCCACTTATCCAAAGTAATAGGGGCTATGATGGTTATTTTTCATTGATATGTTTGTTTGCCATCTACCCCTGAAGAATGGCGATCTATCAAGTCAAATTTCTATAGGATGGCTGGGATGCCCAATGTCCTAGGTGCCATAGACTGTACCCATGTTGCTGTAAGACCACTTCAAGCTCGTGAGGAGATCTATAGGAATAGAAAGCATTTCCATTCCTTGAATGTCCAGATGGTCTGTGACCCCAACATGAGGATTATCAGTGTCCGTTCTAACTTTCCAGGGTCATGTCATGATTCTTACATCTTAAGGCAGACTGGCTTATACCGGAAGTTCGAGGACGGAGATATGCCTGAAGGATGGCTTCTAGGTAGGCATAACTGGCGTCTAATATGTCTCTCATTTCCATGTACATAAATTGCGCCCAATTTGTCGACTGTAATCTGTATAGTTTAAATTTGTATTGTATAGTTCTGAATCTTTATAATTATTCTTATATTAATATTTATATTTATTATATCTTCTATTAGGAGATGGAGGGTACTCATGTACAGAATGGCTGCTGACTCCCTATAACAACCCACAGACCAGAAGTCAAGTACGTTTCAATGAAGCTCACCGATCTACCAGGGGGATTTTTGAGAGGACTTTCGGTATTTTGAAAATGCGGTTTCGATGTCTTGATCGTTCTGGTGGTGCTATGCAGTATGCACCAGAGAAAGTTGCAAAAATTAAATTGGTTTGCTGCATACTGCACAATATTGCAATTAAAAGAGGCTGTCCATTAGAAGATGAAGATCCAATAGATGCTGATGATTTACCAGAAGAAATATGTGTAGAACAAGCTAATAGGTGTGGAAATGCAACAAGGGACATGGTTTCAGAACAATATTTTTTGTTTGAGTATTAAAGTTTCAGTTGATCAATAAAAAACTTTCTTTATTAACTTGTCTCCATTTTTTTTTTTAATAATTAAGGTTATTAAAAATCACTCATGATAAACAGTTAAATACATACCAGTTGTTGCTCTTCAATTATCAAAGGTTTCAAATAAATAAAGTTTATGATCAAAGTTATTACAGACAATATATTATAGGTAATACATTGTCTTTGTGACATCACACTAGTGTCTACAGCTGCTCTCACTCTTTTACATAATGTGATTAGTGTAATGTAATCCCTCCATAGCTGATGCTAATTCATTGTATTGTGTCATTGAATTGTAGCTGTAACAAGCGACAGTATATTCAACAGTGCTTTATGTTATCAGATTGGATTTTTGAGTTAAAAAAGACTTGCTAATTTTATTTGTTTTATTCTAACCTCTATTTTTAACAGCTACTAGGTTTTCCCATATTCAAATAAATACCTTAAGGGCTTACTCTTAACACTTATTTTCTTAACCTTTATAATATATTTTTGCATTCAAGATTTGTTAAAAGAATAGTGGCATATAGAAAATAATGGCAAAATAAATTATTTTATTACAAAATTACAATCTTTAAACATTATATATTAACAATTGTAAACCAAAGTAACTTGTAATATATATAAACACATCTGAAAAAAAAGAAAATGTTTAGAAACCAAATAACAATTGTAAACCAAAATAAATTCTAATACATATAAACACATATGAAACAAAGAAAATGTTTTAAAAAAAATAACAATTGTAAACCAAAGTACATTTTAATACATATAAACACATCTTAAAAAAATTAAATGTTTAGAAACAAAATAAAAATTGTAAACCAAAATAAATTTTAATACATATAAACACATCTGAAACAAATAAAATGTTTAGAAACAAAATAACAATTGTAAACCAAAGTAAATTTTAATACATATCAACACATCTGAAACAAAGAAAATGTATAGAAACCAAATATCATTTGTAATAACTATAAACATCGATATTTACAAACCTTCATAAAATACATTAATCGACATATACATTATATTTTTCTCTATTTTTCGGGGATACATATCTATATCAATGCGCTAATGATTGACATAACGATTAATCACGTCATCGTCTAACATGTTGCGTCCTGAACCTTTTGGTGCTGGAGAATTGGTGATATTAGTTTATGCCATGGATAAATATTTCCCTAAACGGATTGGTGGTGTGAGGGGAGTGAGACAGGAATGCAGAGACAAAATTATATACGAGATGCTGAGAAGAATGCATCGTATTTCAAAAATTAAAAGAACAAGACGACAGTGTCTTAGAAAATATAGTGATTTGAAGAGAAGAGAACCGAAGTACTATAAATCGATTCGAAGATTGATAAGGACATGTAAGTTTCAAAATTATATATGAAATCATTTTTAATAATATAAAAAAGGGTTTATTTTTTAACTGCGTCATCATTGACGAATCCAGGACAATATTATTTTCTGAGTGTTACTTTGACTATATTAGTATATACAATTGCAAAAAGTTACAAAAGTAAGCATGCAGAACTGAGTTAGTAGATTAAAATTTAACTATATTACTATATACACTTAAAAGGTTAGAAAACTTAGCATACAAAAATGAGTTAGTAGAGTAAAATATAACTATATTAGTATATACCATTGAAACATGCAGAACTGAGTTAGTAGAATAAAATATAAATATATTACTATATACCATTGAAACATGTTAGAAAAGTAAGCATGCAGAACTGAATGTTTTGAAAACAAAAAATTACTTGGAATCATTAAATAAAAAAATTTTATTCCAAATTTTTTTTTTATATATGTTTATAGATATGAGAAGTAGGAGAATGAAGTGTGCACACCCACCACGCTACCTAAGGTCAATGTTGGTGCAAACACCCAGAAGTGAAGCTCTTTCTCCACCTTTGCCAATAACACTATTGGATATTGAATTATCTCCAAATCCATATGAAATTTGTCATAAAAAGACACAGACAGGTAATGACTTATTATTTAAATTTCAAATCATATATTTTAGGTTTTGGCTTAAAAAGTTTTAGCATGCAATATTAATCAAGTTGCTAATTTACTTCTATTATCATTTTTTTCATCATTAACTTTCTATCTTTATTTGAAAAAGAAGGCATCTAAGCTAAGGAGCCAGCCAATTTTTGGTTGAGCACCATGGACAGCACTCTTTGATTGGTTCTGTCCAATTAGCAAGTACAACACAGTTGGTTCACCAAAAATGGGCTGGCATCTAAACTTAGATTCTTGCTTTTCAAATAAAGATACAAAAAGAATGAAGTAAAATAGAAAGTTTATTTAAATTGCATGCACTATCTGAATCATGAAACTTAGAAATTGGGTTCTATGTCCCTTTTAATGATTATTATTATTGTTTTAAATAATATATCCTAGGTTTTTGATTTAATAGTTTTCTATCTTTATCTTTGTAATTACGTTCGTAGATATTACCATGGAAGACATGGAAAATAGTATGGAAATGGAAGAATTTCAAAATCCTGATAGTGTGACAATATTTGAAGCATTGACTTCAGATGATACTCAACCAAGGATAGAAGTTTTACCAACAATGATGGTAGATAAAGGTATGTTTCATACTCAGTAATCTTAAATCTAAGAAAATCAAAGTTTTAACTAATACATATTGTATATTTCAAATAGGAGTTGGCTCAGATGAAAGCTTTAAAGGAGTGGACATAAGTGTAGAAGCTAATATAATAGATAACGTAGATAACAGCACATCAGGAGGTAATATTTGTGATGAAAAACCCTATCATACATTGAATATGTATATGAAAATTGAATTAAAATTTGCTTTGCATTTATTTTTCTACAGATTTATCTTCAACATCAACTATTGAAACTGCAGACAAAAGTACTCAGAGTTGTCTTGAAGATCATGTTAAACAAAAAATTTCTAAAATTAGGGCAACTTTGGGAATGTTAATGGAGCAAGTAGATTTTTTATACCGTAAATATGTTATTTGATTTCATTTTTTGTGTTGTCATGATGATTGTCAGAAGAATGACAATTAATAACTGAGAAAAACTTTTGTGTTGAAGAATCAAAAGTGAGTTTGAATTTATGTAAATAAACTTTTTTTTGGCCATAAAAAAATTTGTCTTTATTAAATAATAACATTTTAAACTTAAAATACACAAAAAATAACTTATCAAACAATATATCGATGAAAAAAAATGAACAGTGACTAATATAGTGTTATAAATAATAAATTAAATGTTCACTCCAGACGTGGCCTCTTTGGGTCTGTTGTACCCTCCCTTTCACTCACAATAGCCAACAGAGATTGTAATGTCCTTTCACTTATGGTTAAAGCTCTGTTAATTTGCTGGTTTTTCTCTTCATCCATCCGCCTCTGCCACTGGAACATTTCTCTTTGCAGCTGTAATTTCTGCATTTCTATCTCATTCCTTTGCATTTCTATTTCAACATTTTTTTTCGGACAGAGCAGCCCAGCGGTCAATATTAGTGTTAATCATATTTTGAAGTTCTCTGTGGTCCTCTCTGTATTGCCTTGCAAGTGTCAACATTTCCCTCAATGCAACATCGCCCAATAGTCCTTCTGCCGGTGTATTGTCAATATTTAGACCACCTGTTTGCAGTGCAATTGGTGGTGCCTGTGTTTCAACAGGTTCCTCAAGGTTTTCTGGTGTGTGAATTTCATCCGGTTGCGCATCTCCAAAATCTTCAAGAATATCTGGAGTCTCACTTCCATCATGCCCTCCTGGTGGTTCATCTTGAATGGGATTTTCCACTATCGGCATGAGATTGATAGTGATCTCCCTTGATGAGTTTTCTTCTTATAGATCAAGACATAACAAATTGTTAGTAAAAAAAAATAAAATGTTCTAAAAACACTTGCAGAAATAGAATAGAAGGAGAGAGCAGATACAACCGTCATACACCAATTTAAGTTATATTATATATATATACATATGTGATACATACCATCAAATAATGGAGATGAATGTCCAGTCAATCGCTGGAAAAGACGTCCCAAATCACCTATAAAAAAATAAATAACATAAAAATAAATAAATAAAATTAAAATGTTTTTTTGTCAATGTAACTATATATTCAAAATTATTAATGGAAATGTATTTTGCAATTAACTGGACACTGAAGCAAAAATAATCTTTTTGAGAATAAGATATATTGCATGGAATTTCTATCAACTTTCTTATGTAATACTATGATCAATTCTCAAAAAGAAAATAATGATAAATTTTAAAACCATTAGAAAGTTGATTAAAATTGCATGCATGCTCTACATGAATCCTCATTTAAAAAATTTTGTACAGTGTCCCTTTCATGAAAATCTATGATCATTGCTATTTGTCCTTCAAATTACATTCCATCTGTAAAAGATCTCGAAATAGAATATGTCAATAACGACATTTTACATTTAAAAAAAAAATAAAAAAAAAAAAAATTGAGAGATAAAAGAGATAAAACACACAACATTGAAATTATTCATTTGTAAAGTACTTACCAGTTGCTCTACCAACACCAGTTTCTGGAGTGCTGGTCCTTAGATCAGGAAGTGTGTCCGCCGAGGAAGCTGTGTGTGTAACATTAGATGTGGAGCGTATTAATTGTCCATGTGTAAAACTGGCCGAAGGTCTGGAAACAGCTGCACTGGGTGGTCTGGAAACCGCAGAAGATGAAGTAGAACAAGTGGGCACTTCGTTACTCCTCACAGGCTCTGCTTGTGTTGTTGGCGTCGCTTTAAAAAAAAAAAAAAAAAAAGTTAGGTTTATTTTTATTTATAGTTGAAACTGAAAGCTAAAAGTGTTAATAATAATAATTACAGCAGTGAATGCAGGCTCAATCATTAAAGGGACATGCCAACCACCTTTTTTTATGATTTGGAAAGAGAATGCAGTTATAAACATCTTTATAATTTACTTATATTATCAAATTTGTTTTATTCTCTTGATATTCTTTGTTGAAAAGCATTTGATTGCTGCACAAAGAAGCCTCGTGTGATTGGCTCAACATGTGTATTTATTTTTCTTCAACTAAGAATATCTAGAAAATGAAGCCAAAGAAATAATGGAAGTAATTTGTAATGTTGTTTAAATTTCAATTCTCTATCTGAATCATTAAAAAAAGATTTTGGGTTTAGTGGCCCTTTAAAGGGACATGAACAAATATAATTCCCTTTACAAATTGCATAAGAAAATGCTTTTTCAAAAATATTGAATTGTATTATGTTTTTGCCTTCATTGGATTTTTATACTTTGATGAAAAGCAAATCTATACAGGCACAGTAAATGATCATTGGTTGATGCACATAGATGGTTCATGTGACTGCGTCAACTATGTGCATAGCTATATCTGAAAAAAGTATATGTTTATAAAGCGGAGAACAATTTTGAAAGATGTTAACAATAATATTCTATAGTCAAATAACGCAACATGGAAGTCAATAGATCAGAAATTTAAGAAGGAATGTGATCTGGGGTTAGTCTCATGATTAATGTCGGACATACAATATTATTTTAATAGTTTCAAATTACATTATTTCTATTGTCATTATCTCTTTAAGGTTTCTATGCAATACTGGTTTGAAAATAAACACATGGGTGTTATCTTTAGGGATCACTATATTAATAATCAACAAATCTTTAGTTACGTTAGACCATTAAAAAAAAAGGCAGTATAACAACACTATTATTGTACAATCCCTTATACATATATGCGACATAAATGATTACTGTATTTGGGGCCTAAATGGCTTGTACAATCCCTTATACATATATGCGAGATAAATGATTACAGTATTTGGGGCCTAAATGGCCTATATAGATTCGGATACTGAAGCGTAAGAAGTCAGATAATGTTATTTTAAAGAAATATATATTGGAGACAATGACCTATCATAACTTTAAAAAAAACATTTACGTCAACTATGTTGTACATTTACCTCTTAAATCACTGTCACAATCATCCGTTATGCCAGTGATGATCTCTGGTCCCAGACGCTGAACAAGCTTCTGCTCATAATCATTGAGGTCTGCCACATATGCTGGTCCACCTCCGGTAGCACGTGCCGAATTTATTTCTCTGGCCAATTTAGCTTTGGCGAAGCGTTTAATGTCGTTGTAACGCTTCTTCAGCTGATCGACATCCTTTTTTCCTGGACCCTGGGCACTAACAGCGTCGCTGATCCTTTGCCAGATCTGCTTCCTCCTAGAAAAATTTGTCTGTTTGACACGACATCCAAACAAATAATCATAAGAGTCAATAATCATGTCAATCAAAACGACGTTTTGCTGATGAGAAAAGTGAGGATTCTTGGATTTTGAAGCGGTTTCAGATCCAGATGAAGCCATATCGAAATTGTAAATAAAGATCACAAAAACGAGCGCTCTGTAATTACTCTCCAAAAATTGTGGAACAATAATAAAGTTGTTTAGAAAAGTTGTACATTTATAGGAGCAAAATTCTATTCCCGCGACTACTATGACGTTCATGACACCTTACATGTCACGTGTTAACAATTGGCCAGACAATTCAACTGAAAGTTAAGTACATCAGCTTAGTCGCAGCGAGCGAGGCGTCAAATTTATCAATATTCCGCCACAGCTCGCGGCGGGCTAGACGTGTCTATTTATTGTGGGATTATTAGTACATAGCTACAGCGGACACCATTTCGCCCGCGGCGAGTAACGGCGAGTTTAGCCGCGTCTAAAATGACGGATGAATTGACGGCTTAGTACATGGAGCCCTTGGAGTTTATTAAATTTTTTATAATTAAATTTCACTTTTCCCTATTTGCTGACTTTAAATAACTGATTTCAATGGGGTTTGACAACCTCAATTCTAAATTTTGAGCTATAAACGAATAGAAACATGGTTTATGGTACTTGCAATTAAAAATTTGATATACATTTGCGTCAAAAATGACAAATTAATGATTTTAAAAAAAGATTTGTATAAGAAGAATTGATATTGCCTAACAACCAGCCCTCAGGCATATCTCCATTCTCAAATTTACGGTACAATCCGGTTTGATGAAGGATGTATGAGTCATGATAAGACCCAGGGAAATCGGAACGTACACTGATAATTTTCATATTGTGGTCACACAACATCTGGACATTTATAGAGTGATAGTACTTTCTGTTCCTAAACACCTCTTC
Source organism: Bombina bombina (assembly GCF_027579735.1). NCBI lineage: Eukaryota > Metazoa > Chordata > Amphibia > Anura > Bombinatoridae > Bombina > Bombina bombina. The sequence continues at coordinate 214,348,362 of NC_069504.1, read as the reverse complement.
ATGGTCACGTGATGGTCTGACAGCAATATGAGTACAGTCATTTGCACCAAGGACATTTGGCATCCCTGCCATCCTGTATAAATTGGCCTTGACTGATTGCCACTCTTCCTGGGTAGATGGGAGACAGACATAATGCGGAAATACAACCAACAATGCGTCAATTACCTTAGAAAGGTGCCTTGAAAAAGCAGACTGACTAATTCCGATAATGACGCTTGATACCACTTGAAAAGAACCAGTAGCAAAAAAATTTAATGCTGCCATCAACTTCAGGCGTCCGGGAATGGCCCTTGATTGCGCCGTCATTGGCTCCAGATATTGGGAAATTTCGTTATAAAGAATAATAATTGATTCTCTATCTAGCCAAAATCGCTGCAAAATTTGTCTGTTCGAAAGGTCATGAAAACCCACTCTTAGGAGGAATACTCTTGGTACTCGTCTTCTCCTTCTCCTTCTTCTGTCATCATCCACAGGAGCTTCTTGAATATGCCTTCGACTTCTAATTTGGATATATCGAAGCATGAACAACTGCATAAGTGACTGACGACAAATCAGTAAGCGATACAAATGGCGTCAGTTTTGATTCTACTATCAATTTGGACTGTGCTCGCTACCTAAATGGTGGCGAACATATTTGCGCGAATACGATGCATAAAATGTTACAAGCGGATAAGTGGATTGTTTAGTAATTATGAATAATTGCGAGTTATTTGGCGAGCGAGGTCTTTAGTCAGATCTAGTAGTAGTGAACACGTACGCTCGCAAGTAAAAAAACAGTGGATTTAGCCATGTTTGACTGCTTAGTACATGTGAATTGTGATCCGTGTGCAGATAAAGACACGAGATTGGACACAAAAAGCAAAATGACTGCTTAGTACATAGAGCCCATTGTGTTTTCTCACAATTTTTAGTCAAGCATAACAGCGCACCACTCATAATCTAGCCCTTAACTTGTAAACCAATTTACCAAGTTACACATTTAATATTTTCTGCACATGTTCATGTAGTCCACCATGGTATTTTCATTGAGTTTTTGGACACTTTCCACAGACCTTCATGAATCAAAATTCTAAGCAGCCAATTGCAAACTATGAATTGTTGTACACTTCATAAGCTAATAACAGGTAGAAGAATTTTAGCTTTGTAACAATATTTTGGAAAGAGATAGTTAAGCTAAAGCTTCTTAAAAAAAAGTGAGTGTTATTTTTTTTCACCTTTTTTTTTTTTTTTACCACTGGAGGATCATGTTGACCATGTACATCATGTCAAAATTCCATTCCAGAATCATCAGTACATCTCATGCAGGTCAATGATTGTTAGAAGATGATGCCTCACCATAATCCATACTCACAGAAACACAAGATTCATACGCTGGGAGACTATCTGGCTCAGAACATGATCCTACTATAGAAGAATAAGTAACGCGTAATAGAGCCACTACTCAGAAGTAAGATGATGTTCAAACTGTACCAGTCACTGAAGAAACTTTAGCTGTTAGTCAAACAAAAATAATGTATATATCAGCTCAAGAGTTTGAGCACATGGAAGACTATTATCATGAGATCATGGGTTTCAGACCAATAGTTGTCAACATTAGAAACATTTAAAGTAGCATTTAAAGGGACGTTCTAGTGTAATAATTAGCTAAAACATGTACTTTTTGTATTAGTGATTTGAACTTGCCATATGGTCAAAAATAAACCAGGATTCTATAACTTTCATGCACACAGTGCTTTTCGCACTAATGACTCACATAAGCAGGAATCCCAGATGAGTAAAAAAACAAGCTTTATTTCTTGTAGTATAAAAACATTATCCACAGTAAACGGGTGCTAAAATAACATAGGAGTTGTTAGAGGTGGACCATAGACTCGGTGCACCTATAGTCTTGAATTTCAAAAGATTTGTAATATATGTGAGACGTTACTCATTTTATTTACTGATCCTATATTGAAAACTATAGTTGAGGGAGGATGTAATTTTGTGTCTATGAAAGGAAAACCATTGGTAATACAGTATCACCTTCATTGTTACCAGAAATTTAACACAGACAATGGCTTATTAGAATCCAGTTTTTTTTTAATGTAAAGGAGAAAGATGTAAATCTGTGAAAGAAGGACCCACTATTATGTCAACAGTGACCGGTAACCAGTATAGAATGCATTTTTTCATTAATTGTAAAACTACACATGTAGTATATTTCCGGCAATATGTGGGCAGGACCAAAAGGGCACTCTGGAATAAGTTATTAGAATATGTTAGAGCTATTGGAGATCCTGAATCAAAACTCCCATTGCCTGTCATTTTCAGGACTATCATAACTCTGATAATTTACTATTAATGATACAAGTAATAGATCACGTACCTGTATTAAAAACTGGTGGAGATAGACTTGCTAAACGTAGAGAGAGATCTTTTGGATTTTTTACTTGCTAACAAGCCTTCCAAAGGCCTTAAATGCAGCATCAAATGTGAATTTATTTGTTTGATTTAAATTGAAAATTTAAAATGATTAATTTAAACAATAAAATGTAGGTTTTTTTTTGCAGTTTTTGTTATAAGTGGATTTATTTTTTTTCATATTAGTGCTCCTTTCACATGGCAATGTTCATCTTTTGCTATAATTTACAACATCATATTTGAATTTTGATCATATGCAAATGTTGGAGAATTAAGTATGTTCAATGTTAAAATCTTATTTTTCAATAAGTTTCATATATTTTTGCATGACCATGGCCTTATTATGCAGTGACAAAGAGCGTATACATAAATGTAGTCACCAGTCAGCAAGCGCTACCCAGGGTGTACTATCACTATACTATCACTTTAAGCACTTCCCCTTTTTTTTCTCCCTACCCCTTGAGGGAAGTCTTCCACTATTAACACCAGTATGTGAAGGCCATACCCAGAGTGTTCTAGCACAAATTATATCACTGGCATTCAATCCACCACAGCTGGGCTGACTTTAAGAGCAGCTCAGCCAACACCCATTGAATTCCCTCCTGTTTACTTAATAAGACAACTCAGAAACCCACCTCATTGAGATCCACCCCATCCTTCAGTTAATGAGAGAATCTAACTTCCGGACTATGGAATCCACTAAATGATTTATCTTTTTTTCTGCTAAGGTACAATTTCATCCTGTCCCAAGCTGCACGACATTGAACATGTTGAGCAATAGCTAACCACACCAGTTTAATGCTGGGGAACAGCTCAACTAATCATTCCAAATCACTATGATACAAACTAATTATTTTTGAGGTATGAAACTGAGGCCATTATCCTAAGTATGCACCAACAAAATATCAGGTGGTAAAAAAAACCACATAGAGTAATCCTCAACTCTCAATAAAACCTGCTCCCACCGAAGGCCCCGAATCCCAAACCACCTCAACTCAACCAACTTATAGTCAAAACCATGTTGGAGACAGATGCCGACCTTTTGGCCCAACAAACATGAGTGGCCAATGAACCACATCTGCAATGGTCCTGGAATAAATCACAATACACATACATCTGCAGTTTGGACTGACCAACTCACCCAAATGGAAAGCACCAAAAAATGCCTAAAAAATGCTACAGAAAGCAAGCAAACCTCATACACACAAGTACATATACCAGGATGGACATATACCAGGAAGGACAGACAACAATCTTTCCAACAAAGAAAATGAAACAGGCCTTTTAAAATACCTTTGTCTACTGGACTTCTAAAGTCCCTTTAAAGCCTGCTGCACACAAAATTCTTTGTTACATCCACCTGCCACAAGATCAAGATTATAGGCAACACAGAGGAAGACATGCACTATTGCTTTACAAACACATTAAGCTCCAGACACCTCAACACCACCAGCATACACACTAGCCTGATTACCGGTGGTAACAATGTTAAAAGGTTGTTGATGGCTGACACCACTCCATGCTAGTCAGAAAGAAACAAAACAAGGGACCCCTTTAAATGATTTCCCTAAACAAATATTTAAACTACAATAGGTAACAGCTCTAAGAATTCCAAATTAGTTAACAAGTCAAAGCACAGGACACAATTCACCTCTGAATTAAGCCCCAAAACCAACGCTTCTCGTTACATCGGTAAACAAACCCAATTCAGATGCCAAAGTGCATGGGGCCTGAATGATATTAGCACCATTGACTGTTTCCAAGAATGTCAAATATATCTTCAGATTCTCCTTAATTTCCTGAGTGAGCCTGATGAGGTGTTACATCCACCTTCCCCAAGAAAAAAAAGAAAAGAAAGGGCCAAAACATTTATTGGCAACTACAGAGGAACATATGCCCTCCCTTAACCATTCCCATAACATATAAAATATGTGACCCACAAGACCTGAATCTGACTTTTCGAACCCACTAAAGACAACCACCTAACCCACACTTTAACATAGGACTGAAAAGTATAAGGGGCCAAAGGTGACCTTAATAAGCTTGCTAAGACATCGCACCTAGCTCCTACAGAAAAATCAGGAAATTATTTCCCACCTCGTCTGCCTGAGGCACCAGTGATTGAAATCCCTCCACTGCACAAACAAACTAAAAAGCTCAAAGTATTCACAGAAAATTGGGCACCCCATAGGGGGGCAGAGCTCATTATAAAACCCACCATCAAAGAGACAACCCAACAGCCTATGAGAATCAGGATGAACTAGCAACAAATGAAAAGCAGCCTCAGCATCAGATTTAGCATGCAAAGCCCCACTACCTGCTTTACTAACAAAGGTAATAACCATGTAAAATGAAGCATACAAGACTGAAACCAAATCCCTGTCTATCCCACCATCCACCAAAGCTCGCTTCTGATACAATATATGTGATGAATCACCTTGTACTTAGCCAGGCCCTTATTGGGGACAACACCAAAAGAGGTAAAAATCAGATTGTCGATTGAAGGCTCTATAAATCAACCTCCTTCCCCAGCTTCACCCCCACCAGCATGAGCAGTTCCCTGACAGATTTAAGATTTCCCTGAACAACTGGAATCTGGCTCACTTGCGGAATTAGAAAGACTTCCCTAAAACAAAGCCTCAAAATTTCAGCATTTTGAGCGAAACTTTGCAATTTATCATACATGTTTAATGAGGGCTACAACATTTCCAAGTTCACTGGGGATGTCCCCTTTTGCAAGCTCTTTCCCCCTGTTTGTCCCCAAACTTCGTCCTTTTAAAACATCTCAAGAAGGCATGGGCACCCCCACAGCCTGAACACTCATGTCTGAGTTTGCAAGTTCCTGCCCATTTACATTTTCCCTCATTGAGGACAAAGCAAAGACCTTCTTAATGTGTGCTGAGGCAGCCATGCTTGATGACACTCCCAGCTCCACTTCAAAAGGACAGCATCGATCAAAATGGTGTCATAATCTTCCGCCAAAGCCCCATATCCCTGTCATCCAATTTAATATCCAGTTTCTCTGCAATTGCTGACATTGTTCATCACACATCCATCACACCATCCCTAGGTACAGGCTTTGAGCAGCCACAATCTCGTCAAGATAGCAAAATAAACCTTGACTATGTTCTGAGTACTTTTTTTAACAAGACACTAGCGTAGATCACAAGTGCCTGAAACCAAATAGTGAAAGTCTTAGGCGAATTTTGGTATAGCTTCTTCCTCTAATTCTCTACTTTTCTGCTTTTCTTTGATCATTAAATGCATCCCTAATAGATCTAAGGAACAGAGGCATGTGCCTGCCACTGCTATATCAACAACTGTCAACTCCAGAAGTGCCTCCTTCTGGCCTACTCAAGCTCTACCTTCCACCATCTCTGTAATCACAACCCCACACCAGCCACACAAAGCTGTACTCCTCCAGATTGTGTAATTGCACTCTGTGCAAATCCAGGCAGCCAGCCTGCCGCTGCTGACTGAACACCGCCAACACTACCTTCCAGCCTCGCCACCAAGGCCCTCAATCTCCCTAACAATTCAGCCACATCCAAAGGCACACTCCGTGCATCCTTCCTGGAAACCCCAGACATCTCAAGTTGTCCCGGGCTCCATGACCCCCGCTCAACTCCTTTTATTCTGCATGCCTGATCAACAATTCTTAAATGTTCCTCCTACTCCTTCTGATGGGCAACTATCTCCTAGAGGTACCCAAACCACTGTCACATCTATCCCTGATGGAACACTCTTGCTGCCTCCTGGAGTCACTCCTGGAGTCACTCCTGGAGTCAACTTGCTTCTCTGCTGAACAAAAGAAGGAGACCTATGAGTTCTCCCCCATCTGACCTCCTCTCCCACCCTACAGCAGATAAACTCTCCATATGGGTCAGAGACCTAGCTGTTGCACTCACTACCTACTTCCTAGGCCTCATCACAACTTTCCTCTCCCTCTTCTCCCCCGGGTCTGGACCACAGCTTCAGCCGTACCTGCAAACTCTCAGGAGCCACATTACTCAAGCTACACTGAAGGACTGCAGTCACCACCTTCTGAGACAAGATATTGCTCCCAATATTCCTTTTACTGTCTGCAGCTGGAGCAAAACCAGCATGATCAGTTCATGACCATTCCCTGTCACCTGCTGCAGCACTCTGGCTTAGCCTCTCTGGTGGCATTGACCTTGTGACCTTGTGACAGGCCTCTTGCTGCTGCAATTCTCCTCCTGTGCTGTAATAAGTTCCTGCAGCCATGCCCAGCCATCCAGACCTTCTTCTTCTACCAAGTCCTTCACTTGCTTCAGAAGAGCCTCCATGCTGCAAAATAACGGAATGAGGTCAGAGCTTGAGAACAATAACAGCACAACTGGCCTCGCTTCCACTACACAAAGCACCAAGCTGCCTTCATACCAGCTCCGCTCATAACAACCTGCCTGATTGGAGGCAGCACTCTGCAGGGGTCAAGGCTCCCTCCCACTCTGACTGCGCTCCAATATGTGCGATACGTGTAGGCAAAAGTAAGAGAAATGTTCATAGGTAGGTAGATGTGCTCTGTATGAGGCCTGCACTGTGCACATTGTACTAATCACAGAGTTAAAAAAGGCTAAAAGCATCATTTTTACATTTGTTTGTAGCAGCTGCTAAATGAGAATATCCTGATGTGCCTGATGTTTATGTTGCTTTATTAAAAAAAAAACCCTGTATGATGAAACATTTCCATAGATAATTTTCATCTAACCACCACCTCATATCAGGGGTAAGTGAACACAAAATGTAAAGTCATGATGGCCCACAGAATTGTGATTGGTTATCTTTGGGAGAAATAAAAAATAATTCTGTTATCCATGCAGCAATATTAAAGCACTTTCCACAGATAGCATTAAACAAAATTGGCTCTCTGCCTACTTTAACACCTTTTTAGTCATTACCCATCACCTGATGAATGTGCTGTAAGGTATTGCACTTATTACTTCAGGGTCATGTTTCTTCAGGAAAGTGACTAATTAGGCCAGACGTAAATATTATTCATTTACCTCATATATTCCAGATATTTTCTACAGATATTGAACGGTGACAATATAGTAATGATGGAATTTAAACATAGTGGGATAAATTAAACTGTGAATTTATAAATTATTTTTTTTCTCAATGCTTCAGTCTCTTAATAGTAAGAAAAAATAGTCTCTTAATAGAAAGAAAAACCTCTTATGAGTGTTTTGATCCATTTAGTGCAATAAGTGTAGGCACGAGTAGGCAATTAACATTAACAGCTGGGGTTTTACAGCTTCACCTGAGCCTCTGACTATTAAGATAGGCAGGAGTGAGAGGCTTTGCCAATGATTGGGCTGCTGCTCACCCGGGGGGTGGGAAGTTCTTTTTCGATGTTGGGGTCCTGGGATGGTCAGAGTATCCAAGTTGCTAGCACTGAGCTCTCCCCGGGAACAAGCCTTGACTTCCATATGCAGCCCTCCCGAGCTGGATGAAGTGCAGGCTCAGGGCAGCGGAGATGCGATGCGTACAGGGGTGTGTGACAGTGAGGGGCTACCAGTGTTGTATCAATTTTGGCTTCCCCAGAACTCTGTGTTTCCCTCAGCCTTCTGCAATCATTGGAACTACCCCCACATGCCTCTTTCACTGTTGCTCCTCCTAACATCCTCACTTGTTCTCTTTGATGCTTCCTTTATTTAAGGTGGATTATATTGGTTGCTACTGGCTAAAGAAAGTACTGAAAAAAAAGTATTTAATAAGTAGAACCAACTGTTAACTGTACAAAAGAGATGCTTTTTAATGTTTTGTACCTAAGAGAGGTCATATTAAAATTATCAGGATTATTAAAATATATTTTTCTTTGAGCTTAACTTGTGTTCATGTCTGTGGAAGCAACTGATAATGAATCAATTGCACAAAAACATGCATCTCCCTATTTGTGTCAATATAAATTAAAATAGGTTTTTATTTATTATCATTTAAAGAAAAAACATTTTTAATCAATATTCTTTAATATGTGTGGTTTGCCCAGCTTTTTATGGATTAAACTTGTTTCTTTTTACTTTCCCAACTGCTCATCACTCATGCCTTCCACCACTAGACCATCCTCGCTGTTTTTTCATTTTCCGGGCTCCTTCTGACGAGGGGAAACAGAATGTGACAGTAACGTTATTGCCATCAAATTTAATTTCCCCAGCTTTTAGAGAGTTAATTTGGTTTATATCCACCTTTCTTGATTGCTCAACCCGTGTGCCTTCCCCACTGAAGCATCCTCACTTTTTCTTCACTCTCTGGGCTTTTTCTGGCCAGTAAAAAAAATGTAACAGTAACATTATTGCTATCAACTTTGGATTCCCCAGCTTATCAAGGGTTAAAATGATTTCTCTTTACTTTTCCTGACTGCTTAACACTCCTGCCTTCCCCACTAGACCATATTCACTGTTTTTTTCACTCTCTATGCTCTTTCTGGACAGGGTAAATAGAATATAACAGCAGCATTATTGTCGTCAAATTTGGTTTCCCCAGCTTTTCGAGGGTTAAACTGATTTCTATCCACGTTCCCTTACTATTACAGTGTATTGGTGCTTCTTCAATACATTATATGAAGATAATGAAGCAAAGTTGATTATAGAAGTGGACACTTCTTTAAAATTGTATGAAAGAAAATGTGGGGTTTCATGTCCTTTAATTGTGCTTTTAAGTAGCTGTAAGTAATGTTCCCAAAGAATGCCCTAATGTGGGACAGTGTGCCAAATTTGTCATACAGCCAAACTATAAAGCAAAAAAAGGTATCACAGGAAAAAGAGGGGTTAATTACTGTTCCATTTGTTGCTGAAAGAAGATGTGGCATTGGTACTGGCCTATGTTAGGTTGAAATGTGGCCTATGGTACTTTGGGATGGACTATGGGAAGTGCTGGCAGTTGTTATTTGTTTTACAGTTTGATGGAACTTGTATCTGTTTTAACTTTCCAAGTCTATTCATAAATAGAGAACATTTTATACATAGAGAAATATTACATAGGACTTTGGGATTAAAATTTAATCTTTCATTGTACAGTAGTGTGTATTGTATTATTGGAGGTAGTTTCAATTTTTTGTATACCTTGTTTACGGCTAGATTACAAGTTTTGCGGTATGAGTGAAAAAGCGTTAAGGCTCTTTTTCACTAACGCTGGTATTACGAGTCTTGCAGGTTTAGCTGCACCGCACACTTTTTTGGCCGGAACGCTACATAACTACCACAGCTTTCCAAAAGTCCTTTTTCAATGGGACTTCCATAGCGCCGGTATTACGAGTTTGCCTGGGAGGCCAAAAAGTGAGCGGTACAGCCTAAAACTACAAGATCCATAGCGTAAACTGAAAGTCAGTAGTTATGGGTTTTATGCTACAACGCCGTAACATAAAACTCATAACTAAAGTGCTAAAAAGTACACTAACACTCATAAACTACCTATTAACCCCTAAACCAAGGCCCTCCCGCATTGCAAACACTAAAATAAAATTATTAACCCCTAATCTGCTGCTCCCGACATCGCCGCCACTATAAAAAACATATTAACCCCTAAACCGCCGTACTCCTGCATCGCAAACACTAGTTAAATATTATTAACCCCTAATCTGCTGTCCCTAACATCGCCACAACCTACATTGCTGTTATTAACCCCTAATCTGCCGCCCCCAAAGTCGCCGCCACTATATTAAAGTTATAAACCCCTAATCCTAACCCTAAGTCTTATTCTAACCCTAACACCCACTAAATTTAATATAATTAAAATAAATCTAAATAAAAATTACATTTAATACCTAAATAATTCCTATTTAAAACTAATTACTTACCTATAAAATAAACCCTAAGCTAGCTACAATATAACTAATAGTTACATTGTATCTATCTTAGGTTTTATTTTTATTTCAAAGGCAAGTTTGTATTTATTTTAACTAGGTAGAATAGTTAGTAAATAGTTATTAACTATTTACTAACTACCTAGCTAAAATAAATACAAATTTACCTGAAATAAATACAAACAAAATAAATACAAACCTAACCTTACACTACAATTAAATAAATTACATTTATTAAATACAATTAACTAAGTTAAAAAAACAAACAAACACTAAATTACACAAAATAAAAAATAAATGATCAAATATTTATACTAATTACAAAATAAACCCCCCCCCTCAAAATAAAAAAAACCCTAACATAAACTGTCAATAGCCCTCAAAAGGGACTTTTGCGGGGCATTGCCCCAAAAAAATCAGCTCTTTTATCTGTAAAAAAAAATACAAACACCTCCCCAACAGTAAAACCCACCACCCACACAACCAAACCTACCTAAAAAAACCTAAGCTCCCCATTGCCCTGAAAAGGGCATTTGGATGGGCATTGCCCTTAAAAGGGCATTTAGCTCTTTTTCAGCCCAAACCCTAAGATAAAAATAAAACCCACCCAATAAACAGTTAAAAAAAACCTAACACTAACCCCTCAAGATCCACTTACAGTTTTTGAAGACACGACATCCATCCTCAACGAAGCGGCAGAAATCATCAGCAAAGCCGGCAGAAGTCTTCATTCAAGTGGTCTGAAGTCTTCATCCAAGCCGGCAGATGTCTTCATCCAGACGGCATCTTCTATCTTCATCCATCCGGCGCGGAGTGGCTCCATCTTCAAGACATCCAGCGCAAAGCATCCTCTTCTTCCGATGGCTCTTCTCGAATTAAGGTTCCTTTAAGTGACATCATCCAAGATGGCGTCCCTTGAATTCCGATTGGCTGATCGAATGCTATCAGTCAATCGGAATTCAAGGGACGCCATCTTGGATAACGTCACTTAAAGGATCCTTCATTCAAGAAGAGCTGTTGAAAGAAGAGGATGTTCCGCGCCGGATGTCATGAAGATGGAGCCGCTCCGTGCCGGGAAGGATGAAGATAGAAGATGCCGTCTGGATGAAGACTTCTGCCATAGGGTTTGGGCTGAAAAAGAGCTAAATGCCCTTTTAAGGACAATGCCCATCCAAATGCCCTTTTCAGGGCAATGGGGAGCTTAGGTTTTTTAGATAGTTTTTTGGGGGGTTTGGTTGTGTGGGTGGTGGGTTTTACTGTTGGGGGGTTGTTTGTATTATTTTTTTACAGGTAAAAGAGCTGATTTCTTTGGGGCAATGCCCCGCAAAAGGCCCTTTTGAGGGCTATAGGTAGTTTAGTGTAGGCTAGGGTTTTTTTTATTTTGGGGGGGCTTTTTTAATTTGATAGGGATATTAGATTAGGTGTAATTAGTTTAAATATTTGATAATTTCTTTTTTTATTTAGTGTAATTTAGTGTTTGTTTTCTTTTGTAAATTAGTTAATTGTATTTAATAAATGTAATTTATTTAATTGTAGTGTAATGTTAGGTGTTAGTGTAACTCAGGTTAGGTTTTATTTCACAGATAATTCTGTATTTATTTTAACTAGGTAGTTAGTAAATAGATAATAACTATTTACTAACTAGTCTACCTAGTTAAAATAAATACAAACTTAGCTGTGAAATAAAAATAAAACCTATGATAGATACAATATAACTTTTAGTTATATTGTAGCTAGCTTAGGGTTTATTTTAAAGGTAAGTATTTCATTTTAAATAGGAATTATTTAGTTATTAATTGTAGGTTTTAATTAGATTTTTTTAAATTACATTAAAGTTGGGGGTATTAGGGTTAGGGTTACGTTAGGGTTAGACTTAGGGGTTAAAGACTTTAGTATAGTGGCGGCGACGGGGGCGGCAGATTAGGGGTTAATAACTGTAATGTAGGTGGCAGCGATGTCGGGGGAAGGCAGATTAGGGGTTAATAAGTGTAGGTGGGAGGCGCCGACATTGGGGGCGGCAGATTAGGGGTTAATAAGTATAATGTAGGTGGCGGCAGTGTCGGGGGGGGCAGATTAGGGATTAATAAGTGTAATGTAGGTATTGGCGATGTCGGGGGCAGCAGATTAGGGGTGTTTAGACTCTGGGTTTATGTTAGGGTGTTAGGTGTAAACATACGTTTTTATGTCCCCATAGGAATCAATGGGGCTGCGTTACGGAGCTTTACGCTCCTTTATTGCAGGTGTTAGGCTTTTTTTCAACCGGCTCTCCCCATTGATGTCTATGGGGAAATCGTGCACGAGCACGTAAAACCAGCTCAAAACAGTGCTAGTATTGGAGTGCAGTATGGAGCTCAATTTTGCTCAACGCTCACTTATTGCTTGCTAACGCCAGTGCTAGCAGCGCTATAGGGAGGTGAGCGAAGACAATTACTTGCAAATTAGCACCGAGCCGCTCTTACCGTAAAACTCGTAATCTAGCCGTTAGTTATGTGCATATATATATATATATATATATATATATATATCATAGTATTATTTATCAATTTACATTTGATAGCTTGACATGTAAGTTGCTTTGGTAATTGCTATTTTGATTTCATTTTTTTTGTTTTGGTTATTTTTATTTTTTCCTGTTGTGCAGTAATCAGATATATGTGATTGTGTTTGGATGTGTAGATATACAGTATACACACACACAGCAACAGCTACAAAGCATTGACAAAAATGTGTGTTATTAAAAGCAACAAAAAACACCCCACACATATTAAAGAATATCAGTTAGAATGTTGTTCTGTAAAAAAATAAAATAATAATAACAATAATAAACTAAAATCTATTTTAAATTTATATTGAAATTAGGGAAATTAATGTTTTTGTACAACTGGTTGATTATTATTAGGTTAAAGGGACATTATACACTCATTTTTTCTTTGCATAAATGTTTTGTAGATGATCTATTTATATAGCCCATAAAGGTTTTTTCTTTTTTTTTAAAAAATGTATAGTTTTGCTTATTTTTAAATAACATTGCTCTGATTTTCAGACTCCTAACCAAGCCCCAAAGTTTTAGAAGAATACCGTCAGCTACCTTCTCCAGCTTGCCTCTGTTTGTGTAAAGTGTCTCTTCATATGCAAAAGAAGGGGGAGGGGGGAGTGTCTTATTTCCCACTTGCCGAGGGCTTTCCAGCTACCTTTTCAACAGAGCTAAACTGACAGCTTCTAAGTAAGTTTTTAAATAGTTTTATACTGGATTTTTATATCAGTATCTGTGCATCTTATTCTTTAAAGTAGTGTCTATTACATGCAGTTATATGAAAATGAGTGTATACTGTCCCTTTAAGGTCAGAGAAATATATATTTTAAGAAAGCATCTACTTTGTACAGTTAATTTCAAGTTTAAAAATGATACAAACAACACTGTTGGTTCTACTTATTAAATCCATTTTTTTCTTTTCAGTACTTTCTTTAGCCAGTAACAACTAATATAATCCACCTTAAATAAAGGTAGAGTCAAAGAGAACAAGGGAGGGAGGTTAGGAGGAGTAACATGGAAGAGGCAGGCGGGGGGAGTTCCAATGATTGCAGAAGGCTGAGGGAAACACAGAGTGCTGGGGGAACCTAAACTGATAGAGCACCGGTATACTGTGCATAGTGAGGGCTGCAAGGGGGGATCTGAGGGGCTCAGGCTGGGGGAAGAAGGAAGGGGTGGAATCCTGTCATAGTTCTTTCTCTTTATTCACTTGAACTATCTGAACATGCTGGTTACAAAGTGGCTTGCCGGTCTCATCTGTCATCTTTGCGTTCTGCAAACTCGCTCTTGGGAAAGCCGTCTTCACCCCAAACAAGGTAACGAAATAAGGCAGTGACATGAAACATAATCACAAAAATCAGTGCACTGAAATGGGATTCTTCCCCTTACTATTCTGTAGCACATGGAAAATGAATGGAAATCATTTCTGCAAACTCCAAATGTGTCCTCTATGTCTATATAGATACTCTATACAGTGATTATCCAACTATTGAGGATGTGACACCAGTGACTTACTTTTAAAGTGACAAACTAAGGTGACTTACAATGTACAGTATATAGTTAGAGATAGGAAAGATACAGTCTTTTTATTTAGGATTTGCCTTCAATTTGCCTACATCAATTACATGGTTGAAATGTTTTACATATTTACATTTAATACTTTTATAAACCTCTCATGAACCCATTTTTGGACATAATCTTCAGTACTAGTTCTGTGACAACTATAAGGTAGCCAAGTACTGGGACCCATGGATTTCTGACAATGAATAACTGATCTTTAGGGATGTGTATTGATAAATCCAGTTATAATGACTGAAGATATTTATATTTTACATAGTGAGTAAATATATGCAGGAAAAACAGTAAATGTAATACAAAATGTTTATATAGTAGTTGCAATATACACAGCATGTTCTATAGTAATTTTTCTCTTTTCTAGTTTTGTGACACTATTGACTCATTTCTAAACATTACTAGTACTCCAATCGTTCTTACAATGAAAAATGCATGAGTAAAGTTAAAAAGCATGCTTATGTGTTTGTAGCCCATATAAACATAAATGAACGCATATATATATATATATATATATATATATATATATATATATATATATATACAGACACACATTTAGTAGTAAATATTTAGCTATTTATGTAACTTTTTAATAAAGTTGTTCACACCCCATCTTCAGTGACAGTTGCCCGTCAGGTGCTGCATACTAGTGTAGCTGTACAATACAGTATGGTTGCGTATCACTGTTCAGGAATGCAGAATATTTGTTATACATAACAAACTGTTATGTCACATACTGAACAATACTACCACATGTATTGAAGGAATATGGTATTTTAATTTATACAGTTGCAATTTTGTCATTTACCACGGTTTATTCATGGTTGACTGTTCACATTTTTTTTAAATCAAAGGGTGATACGAGTAGTAACAGCATTTTATTTGTAGGGCAGCTGATTTTTGTATGGTTAATCATCATTGTTGGTTGAACTTATTTCCTACAGTTGAAGGGACAGTAAATACTTTGAGATTGTAATATAAAATGTGTAATTATACATAGTTAAACAACTTTTATTTTTTATTTTGCCACCTTTTCCTGTAATTTGAGTCTGAAACACATGAATTTCCCAGTCATGAAAGATCACATGGCAAGTTTAACACGCCAAAACTTACTTCAAATCTCTCTTAAAATTGCAGTTTACTTTCTTATCATTTCTGCTGAAACCAAAACATTTATTTTATTTGCACAGTGACAGTGGCAAGACCGGACTGGCTACTCCAAATAAGGAAATGAGTGCTTGGAGTTTGACCATTAAAAATAAATTGTAGATTTTGCTGATATATTGATTTATTGGAAGTCTGCAGAAACATGTTGTAATTACAAGGTATTTACTGCAGATCCCTTCCCAACCTTTGACTTAAAAGGACATGAATTCCAAAATTAGTCTTTCATGATTCAGATAGCCCATGCATTTGTAAACAACTTTTCCATTTATTTCTATTATCAATTTTTCTTCATTCTCTTGGTATACTTTTTCGAAAGAGTGGCAATGCACTTTTATGAGTTAGTTGAACACTGGTGAGCCAATTACAAGAGGCATATATGTGCAGCCACAATCAGCAGCTAGCTCCCAGCTTCTGAATTCAATATGCTTTTTAGCAAAGGCTACCAAGAGAGCGAAGAAAATTAGATAAAATAAGTAAATTGGGAAGCTGTTTAAAATTGTATCCAAAGCATAAAAGAAAATGTGTTTCATGTCCTTTTAAGAGAGATTTTAATTGTGAAATGCTTGTAATGTGTATGACATGTCCCACATGTATGTACTAGGTATATGTCAGGTTTATGCATAACCCATCTTATTTGCATGCCAAATTCTTTTATTTTGCAAATTACTTCTCTTTTAACATATCAGAAGTCATTAAATTGATCTTTTAAGATGGACGCTCAACTCCCTAGCTGCTTCTAGATAGTGACGGATAACAGGTGACCAATTCTACCTTTACTGCCATCCTTTGTTGTGTATGTTCTTCTACCACAGAATACACAAATATGTTTTCTTTAGGACTCTACCAATTGTGTAAAATCTAAGGCCTAGATTTAGAGTTCGGCGGTAGCCGTCAAAACCAGCGTTAGAGGCTCCTAACGCTGGTTTTGGGCGCCCGCTGGTATTTGGAGTCAGTGATTAAAGGGTCTAACGCTCACTTTACAGCCGCGACTTTTCCATACCGCAGATCCCCCTACGCCATTTGCGTAGCCTATCTTTTCAATGGGATCTTTCTAATGCTGGTATTTAGAGTCGTTTCTGCAGTGAGCGTTAGAGCTCTAACGACAAGATTCCAGCCGCCTGAAAATAGCAGGAGTTAAGAGCTTTCTGGCTAACGCCGGTTTATAAAGCTCTTAACTACTGTACCCTAAAGTACACTAACACCCATAAACTACCTATGTACCCCTAAACCGAGCTCCCCCCACACCGCCGCCACTCGATTAAAATTTTTAACCCCTAATCTGCCGACCGCCACCTACGTTATACTTATGTACCCCTAATCTGCTGCCCCTAACCCCGCCGACCCCTATATTATATTTATTAACCCCTAACTTGCCCCACACAACGTCGCCGCCAGCTACTTACAATAATTAACCCCTAATCTTCCGACCGCAAATCGCCGCCACCTACGTTATCCCTATGTACCCCTAATCTTCTGCCCCTAACATCGCCGACCCCTATGTTATATTTATTAACCCCTAATCTGCCCCCCACAACGTCGCCGACACCTACCTACACTTATTAACCCCTAATCTGCCGAGCGGACCTGAGCGCTACTATAATAAAGTTATTAACCCCTAATCCGCCTCACTAACCCTATCATAAATAGTATTAACCCCTAATCTGCCCTCCCTAACATCGCCGACACCTACCTTCAATTATTAACCCCTAATCTGCCGACCGGAGCTCACCGCTATTCTAATAAATGTATTAACCCCTAAAGCTAAGTCTAACCCTAACACTAACACCCCCCTAAGTTAAATATAATTTTTATCTAACGAAATAAATTAACTCTTATTAAATAAATGATTCCTATTTAAAGCTAAATACTTACCTGTAAAATAAATCCTAATATAGCTACAATATAAATTATAATTATATTATAGCTATTTTAGGATTAATATTTATTTTACAGGCAACTTGGTATTTATTTTACCAGGTACAATAGCTATTAAATAGTTAAGAACTATTTAATAGTTACCTAGTTAAAATAATTACAAATTTACCTGTAAAATAAATCCTAACCTAAGATATAATTAAACCTAACACTACCCTATCAATAAAATAATTAAATAAACTACCTACAATTACCTACAATTAACCTAACACTACACTATCAATAAATTAATTAAACACAATTGCTACAAATAAATACAATTAAATAAACTATCTAAAGTACAAAAAATAAAAAAGAACTAAGTTACAGAAAATAAAAAAATATTTACAAACATAAGAAAAATATTACAACAATTTTAAACTAATTACACCTACTCTAAGCCCCCTAATAAAATAACAAAGACCCCCAAAATAATAAATTCCCTACCCTATTCTAAAATACAAAAATTACAAGCTCTTTTACCTTACCAGCCCTGAACAGGGCCCTTTGCGGGGCATGCCCCAAGAAGTTCAGCTCTTTTGCCTGTAAAAAAAAACATACAATACCCCCCCCCCCAACATTACAACCCACCACCCACATACCCCTAATCTAACCCAAACCCCCCTTAAATAAACCTAACACTAAGCCCCTGATGATCTTCCTACCTTGTCTTCACCATGCCAGGTTCACCGATCCGTCCTGGCTCCAAGATCTTCATCCAACCCAAGCGGGGGCTAGACATCCACTGAAGAAGTCCAGAAGAGGGTCCAAAGTCTTCCTCCTATCCGGCAAGAAGAGGACATCCGGACCGGCAAACATCTTCTCCAAGCGGCATCTTCTATGTTCTTCCATCCGATGACGACCGGCTCCATCTTGAAGACCTCCAGCGCGGATCCATCCTCTTCTTCCGACGACTAGACGACGAATGACGGTTCCTTTAAGGGACGTCATCCAAGATGGCGTCCCTCGAATTCCGATTGGCTGATAGGATTCTATCAGCCAATCGGAATTAAGGTAGGAATTTTCTGATTGGCTGATGGAATCAGCCAATCAGAATCAAGTTCAATCCGATTGGCTGATCCAATCAGCCAATCAGATTGAGCTCGCATTCTATTGGCTGTTCCGATCAGCCAATAGAATGCGAGCTCAATCTGATTGGCTGATTGGATCAGCCAATCGGATTGAACTTGATTCTGATTGGCTGATTCCATCAGCCAATCAGAAAATTCCTACCTTAATTCCGATTGGCTGATAGAATCCTATCAGCCAATCGGAATTCGAGGGACGCCATCTTGGATGACGTCCCTTAAAGGAACCGTCATTAGTCGTCTAGTCGTCGGAAGAAGAGGATGGATCCGCGCTGGAGGTCTTCAAGATGGAGCCGGTCGTCATCGGATGGAAGAACATAGAAGATGCCGCTTGGAGAAGATGTTTGCCGGTCCGGATGTCCTCTTCTTGCCGGATAGGAGGAAGACTTTGGACCCTCTTCTGGACTTCTTCAGTGGATGTCTAGCCCCCGCTTGGGTTGGATGAAGATCTTGGAGCCAGGACGGATCGGTGAACCTGGCATGGTGAAGACAAGGTAGGAAGATCATCAGGGGCTTAGTGTTAGGTTTATTTAAGGGGGGTTTGGGTTAGATTAGGGGTATGTGGGTGGTGGGTTGTAATGTTGGGGGGGGGTATTGTATGTTTTTTTTTACAGGCAAAAGAGCTGAACTTCTTGGGGCATGCCCCGCAAAGGGCCCTGTTCAGGGCTGGTAAGGTAAAAGAGCTTGTAATTTTTGTATTTTAGAATAGGGTAGGGAATTTTTTATTTTGGGGGTCTTTGTTATTTTATTAGGGGGCTTAGAGTAGGTGTAATTAGTTTAAAATTGTTGTAATATTTTTCTTATGTTTGTAAATATTTTTTTATTTTCTGTAACTTAGTTCTTTTTTATTTTTTGTACTTTAGATAGTTGATTTAATTGTATTTATTTGTAGCAATTGTGTTTAATTAATTTATTGATAGTGTAGTGTTAGGTTAATTGTAGGTAATTGTAGGTAGTTTATTTAATTATTTTATTGATAGGGTAGTGTTAGGTTTAATTATATCTTAGGTTAGGATTTATTTTACAGGTAAATTTGTAATTATTTTAACTAGGTAACTATTAAATAGTTCTTAACTATTTAATAGCTATTGTACCTGGTTAAAATAAATACAAAGTTACCTGTAAAATAAATATTAATCCTAAAATAGCTATAATATAAATGTAATTTATATTGTAGCTATATTAGGATTTATTTTACAGGTAAGTATTTAGCTTTAAATAGGAATCATTTATTTAATAAGAGTTAATTTATTTCGTTAGATAAAAATTATATTTAACTTAGGGGGGTGTTAGTGTTAGGGTTAGACTTAGCTTTAGGGGTTAATACATTTATTAGAATAGCGGTGAGCTCCGATCGGCAGATTAGGGGTTAATAATTGAAGGTAGGTGTCGGCGATGTTAGGGAGGGCAGATTAGGGGTTAATACTATTTATGATAGGGTTAGTGAGGCGGATTAGGGGTTAATAACTTTATTATAGTAGCGCTCAGGTCCGCTCGGCAGATTAGGGGTTAATAAGTGTAGGTAGGTGTCGGCGACGTTGTGGGGGGCAGGTTAGGGGTTAATAAATATAATATAGGGGTCGGCGATGTTAGGGCAGCAGATTAGGGGTACATAGGGATAACGTAGGTTGCGGCGGTTTACGGAGCGGCAGATTAGGGGTTAAAAGTGTAATGCAGGGGTCAGCGATGGCGGGGGCGGCAGATTAGGGGTTAATAAGTGTAAGGTTAGGGGTGTTTAGACTCGGGGTTCATGTTAGGGTGTTAGGTGCAGACGTAGGAAGTGTTTCCCCATAGGAAACAATGGGGCTGCGTTAGGAGCTGAACGCGGCTTTTTTGCAGGTGTTAGGTTTTTTTTCAGCTCAAACAGCCCCATTGTTTCCTATGGGAGAATCGTGCACGAGCACGTTTTTGAGGCCGGCCGCGTCCGTAAGCAACTCTGGTATCGAGAGTTGTATTTGCGGTAAAAATGCTCTACGCTCCTTTTTTGGAGCCTAACGCAGCATTTGTTTGAACTCTCGATACCAGAGTTAAATTTATGGTGCGGCCAGAAAAAAACCCGCGGAGCGTTAACAGCCCTTTTACCTCCGAACTCTAAATCTAGCCGTAAGTGTATTTACTAGCAAAGGACAAACTGCTAGACGTTTAGTAAAAAGTACAAAGTGATCCTCTTTGTTAGACTGGTGCTAAGTTAAGTTTATTTTATTCTATATTGATTATTGTTTAATTACTATTTTTGTATGTCGCAACTACTTATTCTGGTATTGTTTCCTTAACCCTGTTTTGCATAAAGCACAAGATACTTAAAGGGACATAAAATGTGTCAGCTCATTTTATTATTGCATTTAACAATGTATTAAATTCTGCTCTACAGCACCAAAGCACATTGGGAGCTAGCTGTACACATGTGGTGAGCCATTGACAAGAGGCATATGTGTGTAGCCGCAATCACCATCTAGCTTCTAGGAGTGGTTTGCTGCTTCTTAACCTACCTAGGCTTGTTTGTCAATAAAGGATAAAAAGAGCACACAATAATAGGTAATATCATTAAATTGAAACTTTTCTTAAAACTGCATGCTTTAAAGGGATATGAAACCCAACTTTTTTCTTTTTAGTTTACTCCTATTATCATTTTTTCTTTGTTTTCCTGGTATCTTTAGTTGAAAAAGCAGGAATGTAAGCTTAGGAGCCTGCCCATTTTTAGTTCAGAACCTGGGTAGCTCTTTCTGATTGGTGGCTACATTTAGAAAAATTAATAATAGGAGTACATTAAAAAGTTGCTTAACCCCTTAACGACCAACGACGTATGGAGTACGTCCTGCAAAAAAATGCAGTTAACGACCAAGGACGTACCCTGTACGACGTTGGTCTTTGAAAGCGGTGGAAGTGAGCCTGATCACTTCCAGCCGCTTTCCTGTTATTGCAGTGATGCCTCGATATTGAGGCATCCTACAATAACAATTTTAGTAGTCCGATGCAGAGAGAGACACTCTGTAGCCCTCTCTGCATTGTGCATTGATGTCGCCAAGCGTTGGTGGGTGGGAGCATCAGTTGTGAGGCCGGTGGGCAGCCCATCAATGTCCTTCCTGTCTGATCACTTCCTGATTATGTTACCTGTTGTCGGCGGAAGCAGCGAGGGGGGCGCATGCATGCGCGGCGATCAGCAAGATTTTCATAAAAAAAAAAAAATGAATGTAACGATGGTGGGGCTCTCCTGGGGTTGGGAAAGAGATCTGGGAGGGCGAGGGAGGTAGGATATCGAGGGGGGGGGGCAGCTACACTACAGAAAATATTGTTTATAAAAATAAATAATTAAAATACACAGTATTTAGGGGCAAACTGGGTACTGGCAGACAGCTGCCAGTACCCAAGATGGCAGAAAATAGCTAGAGGGGGGAGGGTTAGGGAGCTGTATGGGGGGATCAGGGAGGTTGGGGGCTAAGAGGGGATCAAACACTGCAGAATCAATTAAAAAAATAAAAAAATTTAAAAAAAAATTAAAAATGCTTTTTATTTTAGTACTGGCAGACTTTCTGCCAGTACTTAAAATGGTGGTGACAATTGTAAGGTAGGGGGGGGGAGAGAGCTATTTTAGGGGGGTCAGGGAGAGTTCAGGGGGTCATGTGGGAGGTTGATCTCTACACTAAAGCTAAAATTAACCCTACAAGCTACCTAATTAACCCCATCACTGCTGGGCACAATACAAGTGTGGTGCCCGGCAGCATGTAGCAGCCTTTTTATTACCAAATTCAACGCCAAAGCCATATACAGTATGTCTGCTATTTCTGAACACAGGGGATCCCAGAGAAGCTTTTACAACCATTTGTGCCATAATTGCACAAGCTGTTTGTAAATAATATCAGAAACCTAAAATTGTGAAACATTTTACGTTTTTTTTATTTGATTGTATTTGGCGGTGAAATGGTGGCATGACATATACCAAAATGGGCCTAGATCAATACTTTGGGTTGTCTACTACACTACACTAAAGCTATAATTAACCCTACAAGCTCCCTAATTAACCCCTTCACTGCTGGGCATAATACACATTTAGCAGCCTTCTAATTATCAAAAAGCAACGCCAAAGCCATATATGTCTGCTATTTCTGAACAAAGAGGATCCAAGAGAACCATTTACAAGCATTTGTGCCATAATTGCACAAGCTGTTTGTAAATAATTTCAGTGAGAAACCTAAAGATTGTGAAAAAATTGTGAAAAAGTGAACAAATTTTTTTTATTTGATCGCATTTGGCGGTGAAATGGTGGCATGAAATATTCCAAAATGAGCCTAGATCAATACTTTAGGTTGTCTACTAAAAAAATATGTACATGTCAAGGGATATTCAGGGATTCCTGACAGATATCAGTGTTCCAATGTAACTCGCTCATTTTGAAAAAAAGTGGTTTGGAAATAGCAAAGTGCTACTTGTATTTATTGCCCTATAAATTGCAAAAAAAGCATAGAACATGTAAGCATTGGATATTTCTAAACTCAGGACAAAATTTAGAAACTATTTAGCATGTTTTTTTGGTGGTTGTAGATGTGAGGAAAATAATGATATGATATGATGAAAATAATGGTATCTTTAGAAAGTCCATTTAATGGCGAGAAAAACGGTATATAATATGTGTGGGTACAGTAAATGAGTAAGAGGAAAATTACAGCTAAACACAAACACAGCAAAAATGTAAAAATAGCCTTGGTCCCAAATGGTCAGAAAATGGAAAAGTGCTGTGGTCCTTAAGAAGTTATAGGGACTTGAAACCCAAAATGTTTCTTTCATGTTTCAGATAGAGAATACCATTTTAAACAACTTTCCAATTTACTTCTATTATTTTATTTGCTTCCTTCTCTTATTATCCTTTGCTGAAAGGTTTATCTAGGTTAGCTCAGGAGCAGCAGGTTCTAGATGTTGATTGGTGGCTGTAGATATATAACAATTGTTATTGGCTTACCCATGTGTTCAGTTTAAAACCAGTACTGCATTGCTGCTCCTTCAACAAATGATACCAAGAGAATGAAACACATAAATTGGCTATTGTGTTGAATTGATAATTCTATAATAATCTCTGGGTTTAAGTGAAGTATATTAGATTTTTTTTGGTTGAAAATAGTGAATTATATTTCCCTGGAAATTACATTAGATTGTGGGAGTTAAGCTAAGATTTCATTGTGAGATTTAAACATAGGTGAGTACAAAAGTTGATAAACAATCTATATATATTGAATTGGTTAAACTTTCTGGCTATTTATAAATTGTTCTAGTATAATTCATGTGGAATATTTGTTACGTTATTTATTTTGAGTTAAGGTTATTTATAGAAATATTGTGTCCATACCTGGAATAATAGACAATACCTAATGAATAGTAATTCATCTAAATATTTCTATAGCCATCTTTATATTTTAATATTGTGTTGATAAATAGATAGATATAACTGGTCATAGGTGACATTCAGCTACTACATAAATATAATCAAGGTGGATATAAAGATTAACTGATCAGAATTTACTTTTGTAACAATAATATATTATTTGTCAAATTTATAGATATCTAGTGATATTTTGGAGTATATTGACAAAATTCTGCTATATTAATTGTAAATATTGCTGACAATAATTTTATACTGCTATTAATTATTAATATTCATAACTACAATACGTAACAAGTTGGTGGCAACTGCTGCTGATAAATACACTAACATTACTGGAGGACACTCCTGAGACGTATCAACAACACACATACACCTTTTGCTCCTTCCAGTACCACTCCATGTCATATACCATACCCATTTAATTCTTCCACAAAACCTTTTCATTATTACACCTTTGTTTCCTGAATATTTTTTATTTCCTAGCATTGTATTGATTTTTTGTTATGCAAACTGAAAACAAGCCAGCAATAACTATTTACTTCAGGGCTTAAAAACCACTAAATTTTAAAGATTTATTTTGGATTTCTCATGAACACAACACTTAAAGGGTCAGTATACTCCAGAATCTTTATTGCTTAAACAGATAATCCATTTATATTACCCATTCCATATTTTTATATAACCAACAATGTTATATTAATACACTTTTTACTTCTACGATTACCTTGTATCTAAGTCTCTGCAAGCTGCACATTATTTCAGTTCTTTTGACAGACTTGCCTTTTAGCCAATCAGTGGTGATTCATAATTAACTCCACGGGAGTGATCACACTTGAACTAGCGCTGTCTAGCTGTGAGAAATGGTCAAAATGCACTGAGATAAGAGGTGGCCTTTAAGGGCTTAGCAATTAGCATATGTGCCTACTTGGGTTTAGCCTTCAACAAAGAATACCAAGAGATAAAAGCAAGTTTGTTGAAATTGTAAAGTTGTTTAAAATTGCATGCCCTGCCTGAATCATTAAAGTTTAATTTTGACTAGACTGTTCCTTTAACTGTAACTTAATGCTCTCTGTGTTATCCATTACAAGTACAGGGTACACTAAAAACAATTTGGCTGCGTTAAGGGACTTTGATCAAAATTTGCAATCATTCACTTTTAACCCTTTAAGGACACAGCTTTCAGTTTGCTCAATTGTTTTATGACGGAAAAATTCCGTCATATGTCCTTAAGAGGTTAATACCAGATACGGTATTGTGCCGTATATCTAGCATTGATATTGGCTAAATAGTGGAAACAGTGGAAAATGAGTTTTGCCATGAGTGGCTGTAGATACTTAGTTTAGGTATAACAGAGGCTAAAAATAAAGGTATTTTTTCTGCTGATTTAGTTTATGAGTGAAGGTACCTTTTATTTACTTAATATCTATCCGACGGCACTAACTTACAGGACCCAAGCTCCTATAACATTGGGTCTCTAGATACCCAAGGGAGAGAACGAATATGTGGGATGTGTTTGGAGCGCCTAAAAAAGGCCAGGTCTATTTGGGAATATTAAAATATCACAAATTTAATATCACAAATATACAAATGTTAACAAATAATACATATATTACAAAAGCATAAAAGTACATGGATCCACAGTACTTAATAAAAACCAAATAACAGTAGAAATGATAAGATGTACAAAAATACAAGTTGTACAAGAGGATAAAAACAATTTAAAAACAATTAGAGAATACGTTCAGGATAATGAGTTAGCCCCTGGGGGATTTATGGGCACAAGGCTAGATAAAATATGAGACTGTAACTGTATCTCGCATTTTTACAGTCTCATATTTTATCTAGCCTTGTGCCCATAAATCCCCCAGGGGCTAACTCATTATCCTGAACGTATTCTCTAATTGTTTTTAAATTGTTTTTATCCTCTTGTACAACTTGTATTTTTGTACCTCTTATCATTTCTACTGTTATTTGGTTTTTATTAAGTACTATGGATCCATGTACTTTTATGCTTTTGTAATATATGTATTATTTGTTAACATTTGTATATTTGTGATATTAAATTTGTGATATTTTAATATTCCCAAATAGACCTGGCCTTTTTTATGCGCTTCTAACACATCCCACATATACCTTTTATTTACTTCACTGATAAATCCTAGCATTTTTGAAATACCAGCATTTGCAATCACTTTAATATCAATTAATGATGAGTGCAATTAGCAATCACATCATTTTGTGTAATTTAATCTTTTATTATTATCGGTTATTTGTAGAGCGCCAACAGATTCTGCAGCTCTAATCTTTTTATTAATGTCATAATTTAACATAGTGACTTTGTTAATTTTACATTTTATTAAATCAGGAAACATTCTTGTTTAGTAAGATTTTTACCTGACCAATTTAAACATTGAAAAAAAAAATGTGCACACAGCCCGAAGGTACTGCTCAAAGGGGTACAGAGCTGTTGTAGTAGAAAAGTAAAAAAAAAGGTGTTTGAAAGGTGTTATCTGATGAATGGTAATAGTTGCATTCTCTCAATGTAAAGTATTTTTTAATTAATACAGTGGAAAGGCACTGGAAACCTACACGCTTACTGTTTTTTGTAATGGAATGGCATGGTCTTGTATTTGAAAACCTATGAAAACCACATGAGATATATCAGCTCTATACTGGTTAGTATAACCCTTATGGAACCCTGTTTTTTGGTAACATAACTGAAAATGTTTTTTGTGTGTGTGTGTTTTCTGTATCATTTAAATTTCTATGTAAATTACACCTAGAAATTGGATTTTATTACTCGTGAGAAAAAAACAGTTTGCTATAATATTGACTTTATTAATATTATAATAAAACTAATCTTATTATTGTATATTATTTTACAGCCAGTTTCGTAAAGAACCTTCCATCATATGAGATTATAACACCCACACGAATAAATGATTTTGGGGAAGACTTTCCACACACTCATCATTTCCGAAGAAAGAAAAGAAGTCTAGAGACTAACGTCTCAGAACCACCTGTCCACAGGACGCATTATCGATTCAGTGCTTATGGACAGCTCTTCCAGTTCAACCTTACCATGGACACCGATTTTATTGCCGACTCTTATAGAGTTATCCATATTGGAAACCAAAGTGAATTTCATTATGACTTCTCAGACCTCAGACACTGCTTCTTCAAAGGACACGTCAATGCTTTGGAAACCAATACTGCTGTATTTAGTCTATGTGGGGGCATGGTGAGTTATTTTATTGGTCATTTCTAAAATATTGGTTGCCATTTTGAGCATGAGGAAAAGCAAGTTGTTTTAAATTAAAGGTGCCTTTGAATGAATCAAGATAAAAGTGATTTGTGGGAAAGAACTACTCATCAAAATGTGCTGCCCACACCCAAATCCTGCTGCCATAGGCACAGGCCTAGTTGTCCTAGGCCAAAATATGCCCTGTGAGTAGTCAATGAGTTAATGCTTATTAATTGTTTTCCTTGCCTAACACCTTTTTCTTGTTATTTAAGACTTTATGGAATTTGAATGTTTTTGTGCATGTACTGTTGACTTTTACTACAAAAAAGAAACTGATAAAGTCTACTGACATGGTATTATTTATATAGAACAAAATACCACGTGTGTTGATGTAAGGAGAAATAGCATGAGGGCATATGGAAATGTTTTTAAAACTTGGAACAGCTGGAAAAACTTTATTTTGTGCCGGATCCTCCAGGCTTAAGTGACCTCACAAGATCACAGTTCCTGCTGGGCTAAGTGCTTTTGGTTTTGAGATGCAAGTTGCGTGAAAGTTGCTGCTGTATGTTATATTTTGGAGTGGAAAACTTAAACATGGTGATGTAATCTTTTACATGACTCTTAAATTAATTTAAATGATGTTGATTTGTTTTCCTGTAATAGGGACACTGCTGTTTTTATTTAAAGTATGTTGGTGTCTTCTAGGCTAGTAGCAGACAGACTTTATGCATACGTCAGCAGCCTGTATGATTGTCTGCTCCGGTACATGCATGTATGTCTCATGAGCTTGTAGGAATACACTACCAGGAATCTCTGGAGGCAGAGAAAATGGTAAAAATTAAAAACAAAATTTAACAGTAGCATTTGTGAAGAAACATTAACAGATTTTATATTAATTTATAGGGAAATTCCAGACAAAATTGGAATGCACTTGGATGCATTTTGGTTTTGAATAGAAGCATTTTTGTAATATATATGTGTTAGCAAAAACACTTGTAATAAAAGCTATAGCAGTTTCAAAAGTGTATTTGAGTATGCACCGTGCACCAGCATTTTAAACATAGCACTTGCTCAGAGCACCTAAGGTGCTTGTACCATCTGGTAAAGACTCAATGTGAGCAGCTGCAGTATTTAAAATGCTGGTGCACTGAGAATATCTAGTTATTTTTCACATGCACAGAGAAATGTTAACACTTAAAACAGTGATAACTTCTACTAGAAGTTTTTTTTGCTATATGTTTCTATTCAAAGATGCATGTCGCTTTAAGAATCATCTTATAGTATAGAGGACTTTAATTTATAACTGCAATGTCCCTAGAGGTAATATGCACAAGTTTTATTTAAAATGTTTCAATTAAAAAGTGACATTAAACAGTTTGTAATATAAAATGTTTAATTATATGAAGTGAAACAAAAAAATATTTTACCCTATACTATCATTATTTATTGTGTGCCCTTTACCTGCAATTTAATTCTGAAAATGGTGGGCATTTTATTTCTAGTTAAAAATGGAAGTGCAAACTCCAGGCTTAACTCTTCTATATTCCATATTATACCTTTAACCCCTTAAGGACCAAGCTTCAGTTGCTTGTCTTGCGGTTAAGGACCAAAGCAATTTTTGCATTTTTGCTATGTGTGTTCAACCAAAATTTCCATCTTTCTCATTTATTGCACCAACACATATTGTATACCATTTTTTAAATGACAAAAAGGACTTTAATTTAATGTGACATATACATATATAAGTTCTCATTTGTTATAATACCAAAAAAAAAAAAATTAAATAAAAAAACGCAACTTTTTCACAGTTTTGGTGATAATAATGTGTACATACTTAGTGCAGGTTAAGAAAAGTAATTCAAAATAAATTTAAGGACTGGGTAAAGCAGATATTGTAACTTTTCTAAATACGTTGATTTTTTTTACAGCATTCAAAATAACAAAGATCCATCTCTCTCCACTTCACAAACCAAACAGAGGTGGAGGAAGGCGGATCTATATCTCGCAACAACATTATGACCACTGTGATTGACTGTCACATCGATCGCGTGGGCTGGGGCATCGTTATTTGCTGTTGCTAGTTTGCCTCAGACGCTGAGGCAGCTAGCAAGAGCATTAACCCTGCGATTGCCAGTTCCACAGTGATCTGGGCTAATTTTAGTACATGACGGAATTATTCCGTCATGGGTACTTATGGCACGGACAACCATGACGGAATAATTCCGTCATTTGTCCTTAAGGGGATAAATATGCATCTCCATATTATTCTCATGATAATCTTTGCTTTGAATACACCATTCCCTTTAGGTAATTGACAACCCCTACTCGCACCCCAACTCACACTTCAACTAGCAGACACTTGTGCAATGATACATGCAGGCAATGTATTGCTGCCGGCTTTCTGTGATCTCAGGCGGACAGGTTAGCATAGCAGAAGCGAACCCTGTCCATCCAAGCTTTGTTAAATGGGGCTCAAAATGTCTTTTTTTCATTTTGTAGTTTATCTTTTCTTTCTTAAAGTATTAATTGGTATTTGCTTTGCAAAATACAGCTAAAAGCATTTTTCTATTGCTCTTCAAGACATGCATTTCAATAGTATCACTACCCAAGTCTATTCTATGGGGCATATTTATCAATGTGTGAGCAGACATGATATGAAGTAACGTATCATATCCGCCGCACATCGATAAATGCAGACAGCATACGCTGTCTGCATTTATCATTGCACCAGAAGTTCTTGTGAACTGCTGGTGCAATGCCGCCCCCTGCAGATTTGTGGCCGCTAGCAGGGGGTGTCAATCAACCCGATCGTATACGATAGGGTTGATTACTGTCCGCGGCCTCAGAGCAGGCGGACAAGTTATTGAGCAGCGGTCTTACAGAGGTTAATAAATTTGCCCCTATAGGTTTCATGAGTTTTTGTTTCCTACACTGCAAAAAAACCTCAAATTTGTAGCTTTGAGGAAGTTGCATTGCAGATGTTAGGCACACCCCACTTTATCAGGCATCTATATCTTTTTTTTTTAAATAAATATTTCATCTTTATATACATCTTAATCTCTACCCTCTACATTCAGTTAATGGTCACTTGTTTATCTGCTCTATTCCTCTTGGAGTACAAAAATATATCCTTGCTTGTGACTTGGTTTCTTTATTAAAATAACTAGCATAAATATCCTAAATATATATTTGTGTTAGTGTGCTAGTGGTCGGTGAAAACTGCAATCCTTTAGACTAAATAAAATGTGAGCAGTGATACTTCCAATAGCTTATTTATTTATATATTAATGTCATTATATTTATTTGAGGACACAGCCAAAGTGTTTGAGGTGGGGTTCTCTAGTGATCTATAAAGTTACATTAAGTGCTGATATTTTTGGATACATTTCAGAAAGTTGAAATCCATAAATATTTGCTATCAATGTACTCAATGCACATGAGTTTAACAGAGGCTAATATCAGTTTATGAGAGGCTTTTTTGTTTATTTTTTAGTCAAGAAAATTATTTTGTTATATTACAAGTTTCCAGTTCTAAATTAAAGGGACATTCAAGAATCAGTTAGAGCATGCAATTTGAAGAGACTTTAATTTACTTAGTCATCAAATTTGCATATTTCTCTTGTTGTCCTTTCTCAAAAGGCATACCTTGTTAGGCTCATAAGCAGCAATGCATCACTTGAAGCTAGCAGGTGATTGGTTGCTGTACAAGAGGCGGTCTAACGCTAGCACTTTCAGGATATTGCCCACGTTAACTTGTGGCATATTACAAGTTGAAAGTAAACACTACTACAGTTTGTACTTTTTGGGTTAGCTCGACTTAAGTCCTCATGTAAAGGGTTAGGGATAAAAAAGTTGCATTAAACACATTAAAAATAACAGTTAAACTCATATGTACACTCAGGGCCGCCACTAGAAATTTTGGGGCCCCTGACTTAACCATTGATCAGGGCCCCCCCCCCTCCTTTGACACGTGCAATTTTTGACCAAGTGACTAAAACATATATGCACTTTATTCTTAAGTGTCTATTTAAACTTGGAAATGTTGTAAAGGTAGTAACATACACTGACACACACACACACACACTCACACATAAGGATTCACATATAGACACTCTAGCAAACACACAAAGAAACTCAGAAACAGACACTTAGCACTTGTTTACATTGACCTGACAAGTAATGAGGTAAACTACAGTTTTGTAAAAAAAAGGAGATTTAGAAAACAAAATATGGAGTTCTTATTATCTTTTTGTAAAGGAAGATGCCAACTAAATGATGACAACAGCATGCAGTGGCTGAAAGGAAGGGCCCTGAACTGCCTAAACAATAATTTAAAGGTTAAATGGTAGATTGGTGACTTCCGGAAAGGTCTCATTAGTCTCAAAGTCTGTAGAAAAATGTGAATAATCAGTAGTAGGGTCAAAATGTCCTAAAAAGGAACAGACAATGGACACACACACACAAACTCAAACTTGTACATACACCCAAGGAAACACCAACAGAGACAGCCTCAGAAAAAACACAAAGACATACACACACACACAAAGACACCCACAGAAAACACAGAAAGACATACATACACCCTCACAGAGACACCCACAGAAAATACACACCCTCACAGAGACATCCACAGAAAACACAGACATAGATACACACACACACACACACATCCTCACAGAGACATCCACAGAAAACAGAGACATACACACCCACCCTCACAGAGGCATCCAGAGAAAATACACAAAGACAAACACACGCCCACCCTCACAGAGACACCCATAGAAAAAGCTCAAAGACGTATGCATTCACCCTCACAGACATCCACAGAAAAAGCACAAAGACATACACACCCATGCTCACAGAGATACCAACAGAAAAAATACATACACACTCATAGAGACACAAACCAAAGCACAAAGACATAAACACAGACACCCACAGAAATACTCACAGGAGGAAACATTTATGCACCTTGCATCCCCTAAATCAACAGTGTTTGACATGCATGATAAAAAAAAATGCAGAAATTAAGAGATCACTTTTTAAAGAATCATATTTGTAAATGTGTAAACAAAAATAATTCTGTGAATTCAAAATTGTACATTAATGATCTGGGTAGATGGCTAGATGAAGAAAAGTACTTTTAAAAGGTTGACATATGTTTGTTTGATATTTTCCCCAACCAAGAGCACCACTTCAAATATAGTGTACAAATGTTCCCATCTGTCAGCTGTACTTGTGGATTTTGAAAATGCTGTACTCTATATGGTCTTGGTGGAACCATAAGCTGTGGTACTCATACCATTAGATCTGGTTAAATGCAGGATTTAAGCTTGTTGGTATGCATTTCAAAATTAAGTCAGCTGTAGAGTAAACTGAACAGTTTTAAGTTAACCTGTCTCATTTCCAACACTGAGCAATCTTAGTCTGAGAGTATAACATGTTATGCAGATGTAAAAATCTTAGATAAAATGCCTCCTTGTATCTGGAAAGTCCTTGCATAAAGGGGCAGTAAACTGGAATGTAATATATATATATATCATTTGTGTATTGAGGAGCAAACATTTCTGCATGGTTTTAAATATAGAATTTCTACAGCATTGTCAAATAATCATAAATACACTGCTGCTAAAAAAATGTGTTTTTATGGACCCCTGGCCCCACCATACAACTACTACCACACTGAAGTTACAATCTTAAATTGCACAAAGAAATAAAAAACATTTGCCAAGTCCTACCTCCTCTGCAAATGAAAGTGATCTGCCGTCTGACTCAGGCACACACTGTACAAACAAAGTGCCAAGTCTGTCTCACATTGTGCATAGTGGTTTAGTGCACACTCAGAAATCCACTCAAATGCTAATACTCTACTCCTTGTAATAACATTTCCCATGCTCAATTAGCACTCTGCTGTAGTACCCACTGGTGGCTGCCAAAATTTAAAAAAAAAAAAAAATTTTTTTTTTTTTTTTTTTTTTTTTAGTTCTTGCCTCATGGGGCCCCCCAAGCCCATTGGGCCCCTGACAGGAGTCACCCCTGTCACCCCCTGATGGCGGCCCTGTGTACACTATCTAATAAAAATGATTCATATAAATATTAAAAAAAACAAAGTTATAAGGTTTAAAAAGGTATATGGTTTATGATAAGGTATTTGAATAGAAAGGGCTATAATGGATATATACATACATATACATGTGTATGTATGTATATACATATTTATAGATGTGGATACATGCATATTTTTGTTTATATGTGTATATATGTATATTCATGCATATATACACATATAAACATATATAGACATGTATACACAAATACATATGTATATATACTTTGGAGCCCTTTTCTTTCAAATACATGAAAATAAGAAAATTAATATTTTTAATATTTAATTATGTTTTATTGTGTATGCACTGTAAATATTTTACATTCCAATATTCTTCACATATGGGAAAATGTTCTATGTATTTAAAATATATATATATATATATATATATATATATATATATATATATATATATTTGTATATACCTATATATATTCATATAGATATATAGGTAAAGATATTTATTTTACAAAAATAATCAGATACATATATAAATATATATTTAAAAATAATATTTTCATCTATGTTAAACACATTGGAATGTGAAATATTCATAGCTACCTTTGGGTTAGCTCTGTAGGTTAAACTCCTGTTGGGTTAGCACGCAAGCAATAAGTGTTAGGTTTTTTCCAGTTTCACCCCTTCATTGAAGTCTATGTGGACAATACTTTAGCATTGTTGTGATATCCAAAGTCCTGAAGTTAGCGTGCATCTGCTTTCGATTGCGCACAAACATTTTACTTTCAACTTGTAATGTTTACCATAACAGTTTACTTCTGGTGGTGTTTGTGTGTGAGTAAAAGCGCTAACTAGCGTCTCTCTTGTAGTATGGCCCTAAATGTGTTAATCTAAGAACTAGTAGGGGATTGCTGCTCTTAAGCTGATTTTAACTATTTGTTTAACCTAGTTTTTGGGGTTAAACACATTTTTATATGGAAGCAACAGTGTCATAATAAAATAGTCTATCTTATTAGAGCATTTTCTTTTTGCTCTTTTTTTTCCTTTTAAAGGGATAGAAAGATAAAAAATGAAATATACTTCCATTAGCAAAAATGCTTCTAATAAAACTTATTAATGTTTTTCTGCAGCATACACACATATCCTGTTATGGCCTGTGCACCAGTATTCAAACACTTCAACTTCTTAGAGAGTCAATGGTGGCTAGTATGACACAAATTATGTCTTCGGAAGCAATAGACACCACTGCCATCTCTCTGAGCAAGCATGGTCTTTAAAGGGATATTCCAACCAAAATTGGAATCCACGTGGATGCATTTCAGTTTTGGATAGAGAAATGTGTATATATAGCCTTACAGCAAAGTAAGGGGGCGCTAGTGATAATATAGATAGTGATATTAATCTATATACTCTTTCAAAAAATGCAAATTGGTAATTGTGTATACAATACAGATAAAAAAATAAATAAAACAAAATAAAAGAAAAATTAAATAAAATCCTCTCAAATGAGGGAAGTCCAAATATAATTACAAAATCAAGGCAAAAATGAGTCCTTTTCAAAACCAAGTGGAAAAGCCCTGTGGTGGCTGCCTCCTCCTCGCCGACTGGTCCGGGTATAACTATGAGGAATAGAAGAAAATAGAGGGGCGCCTCATGTGTAGGATCAACAGATATAAAAATCAGTAATAACAGTAGTAGAGCCACATGGGTACTCACACACTTCACAAGCACACCAATGTGCTGGTAGTAGCAGGCTGCAGATTCAAATAGGTGTGGCAGCTCACCTCTCAGGTAGTACTGTGATGCTGGAGATGGAAAAGGAGGCACAGAAAAAAAGCACTACATGTGCAGACTGTTAAAAATATAACAAACAATATTTTCAGTGGTACAGATGGTTACTCACATACTCCATGAGCACACTTATGTGCTGGTAGAAACAAGCTGCAAATTTTAGGCAGATGTAGCAGCTCACCCCAGATCAGATTTCTTAATGCTGTAATCAAATGGCTCCAATAGGTAACACAAAGTCCCAAAAAGGTAGAGAGACTCTTATGTATCAGCAGGGCAGTAGGTAGGTAAAGATATCCACTCAAAGGCGTATTTCCAGTAAAATACAAATATTTATTAAAAACAAAAGTTAAAAAACACAACAGAACAATTGCTGTGTTAGGTGGATAAAAAAGGGGTTTACAATGACCCCAATAATATCCAAAAAAGAGAAAAATGGTTCAACGCAACAAAACAAACTATTTACTGCTTTAACTTAAAGTCCAGATATAAGAAAGACATGTGTATTCTTTTTGTGATCCCAGTGGTAATCAAAAAATGCAATTGCAATGTTGTGCCTCCCTCTCTCATGGAAAAAGTAAAGACCAAAGGTAAGCGTTATATTTTGTATATTTATCTTTCTTTGTATAATACGCTATTCATTAACTAAGTCACTATGCTCAGCGTATCCCCAATTCACAACTTATGACCCAACGTGGCCAAATCAGCAAAACAGCATTCAAGGAAGGTCCCACATATATATATGACAGAGTCAGGTAATCCGTGATCAATTTTTGTTGCCCATGTACACTATGCGTACCTCCGCTCCCTCCGTGCCCCAGTACCTCTGACCTGAGCTCCTTGGTCCTCTGTGCGCTCTTCCGGACCCTCGTCCGTCCACACCATGCGGATTCAGCATCTTTCGTCTCACCCACGTGTGGCGTGATGTCACTTCCGGGTCCTCCTGCCTGTTTACGGTATTCGATAGGTACACTGGGCGTGGAGCCTGAGGGAGCATGGACCAATCGGCGTATTCCTTCTGACTGTCATTCAAATCCCACTGTACGTATACATATGGGAAACAGTGTGATGATATCTCCAACAATATGTTCCAAATGTTTTATAGAAGCTGTTATGTTGTAGTATTTGGGGAGCCAAAAAGTCTTTATCCTCCTATCAGATAGAAAGCTAGTCTTTTGTACATATACACGTATATTATAAACAACAAATAGACAGTTTTCTTGCATATATAAGTACATTGGATTTCCTTAACATTTTGTAATTAGGAGACTAGCCACCTTAGACAGGTGTCAGTGATTAATTGTTAAACACACCCCTTTGAAAGGAGGATAATGTTTGTTAGCTGGCTATATAAAGCAGAGGCAGGAGAGGTAGGAATAAGAACACTTTTATGCCTGATGAAACGGTGCAAAACCGAGAAACGCGTTGCATTATTGGGGTCACTGTCAACCCCTTTTTTATCCACCTAACACAGCAATTGTTCTGTTGTGTTTTTTAACTTTTGTTTTTAATAAATATTTGTATTTTACTGGAAATACGCCTTTGAGTGGATATCTTTACCTACCTACTGCCCTGCTGATACATAAGAGTCTCTCTACCTTTTTGGGACTTTGTGTTACCTATTGGAGCCATTTGATTACAGCATTAAGAAATCTGATCTGGGGTGAGCTGCTACACCTGCCTAAAATTTGCAGCTTGTTTCTACCAGCACATAAGTGTGCTCCTGGAGTATGTGAGTAACCATCTGTACCACTGAAAATATTGTTTGTTATATTTTTAACAGTCTGCACATGTAGTGCTTTTTTTCTGTGTCTCCTTTTCCATCTCCAGCATCACAGTACTACCTGAGAGGTGAGCTGCCACACCTATTTGAATCTGCAGCCTGCTACTACCAGCACATTGGTGTGCTTGTGAAGTGTGTGAGTACCCATTTGGCTCTACTACTGTTATTACTGATTTTTATATCTGTTGATCCTACACATGAGGCGCCCCTCTATTTTCTTCTATTCCTCACAGTTTTGGATAGAAGCATTTTTGTAATATACATTTAATAGCAAACATGCTTCTAATAAAAGCTATAGCTGTTTCAAAAGTGTATTTAAATATGCTTTGTGCACCAGCATTTTAAACACAGCACTTGGTCAGAGAGCCTAATGTACTTGTACCATGTGATAATGATTCAGTTTGTTAATTGCTAATATGATACAAGTCCCACTGAGCAGCTGAAGTATTTAAAATGCTGGTGCACTGAGAATATCTAAGTATGCTTCACTTGCACATGCAGAGAAAAATGTTAACACTACTAAACAGTGATAACTTTTGCTAGAAGCATTTTTGCCAGTACATTTATATTGCAAATCTGTTTCTATTCAAAGAGGCAATTCATCGATGTGCATTTAAATTTTGACCGGAATGTCCCCTTTAAATTCTGGCTGTAACAGGATATGTGTGTATGCCACTGAAAAACAGTAATTACTTTTACTAGAAGCATTTTTTGCTAATGGAAGTCTATTTCAATTTTGAGTTTTCTATCCCTTTAATATAATGCTGTGTTTGGTATTAACATAATCAGGAACTGTGAGAGTTTTCCAATTAAATACTTTTTTTTTAGTAATCACTATGCTTTTTTGAAAAATGGAATACAAAGTATTGTATCTAGATATCCGATCTGGCAGGGGTTGAAAAATGTACTTGTGCTTATTTTAGTTGTCCCCTGTTTGCTGATCTGCTTTTTATAATCTCTGCTCTGAACTTGATTAAAAAAAGAGGTTGACAAATTCCAGATGCCACAGCTCCTAAAATGTTACTTCCGCTTCGGACTTATAGATGTTTATAGGATTTATCTATATACCATCAGCCTTCTTTGTTTCCAAAAAAGAAAAAGTGCCACTGGTTTCTCAGATATCCTGTTAGCTCTTATATTTCAAACAAGTTTGTTGACACTTGTCTGAAATGGACATTAAGGTAAAAATAAAATATATTAATAGAGCTGTTTATTTTTTTTGAGGGATCACACCCGCAATTGTGTATCACCTCCTCTTGCTATCTGTTGTTATGTATTTAAAACTTGCTTTTGGACCCAAGCACCTGGCCCAGCTGCTATGTCTATTTAAAGGGACACTCACTCAAAATTAAACTTTCATTATTCAGAAAGAGCATGCCATTTTAAACAACTTTCCAATTTACTTCCATTAACTAAATGTGCACAGTCTTTTTATATTTAAACTTTTTGAGTCACTAGCTCCTACTGAGCATGTGCAAGAATAAGTGTGTATGCATTTGTGAATGACTGATGGCTGTCACATGGTACTGTATGCATTTGTGATTGGCTGATGACTGTCACATGGTACAGGGGGAGTGGAAAAAG
This sequence comes from Bombina bombina, assembly GCF_027579735.1. Taxonomy (NCBI): domain Eukaryota; kingdom Metazoa; phylum Chordata; class Amphibia; order Anura; family Bombinatoridae; genus Bombina; species Bombina bombina. Next base: position 214,310,032 of record NC_069504.1, on the reverse strand, counting down.
ACATAACTTAAAATTATCAGAAAAAAAATCTACTACTCATTTGAAGTTCAGACTAAGTGCTATTGCATTGTCTTTTTATCTTGCATTTGTTGATTATGTTAATCTACTGTGTTGACTGGTCCTTTAATAAAGAGTCTTCACAATTGTCTCCCAAGTTTTCTCTTTTCAGGAGTTTAAAGCTTTATCATCAGTCTATAGATGTTGCACAGCATGGTGATTGACACTTGCAGAGACAATCTGAAGTAAATCATAACAAATATTTGAACCATTCGTACAAAAATAAGCAGGAAAAAAATAAATTGTATTGTTAAGGTGCATCAAAAATTGTAACAAAATTATTCAACAAAAATCGTATTTTAACAAAAACATAAAATTTGTATGCAATTTACACAGGAATAAACCATATTAAATATGCATAGCATAAATCGTAATTTAGTACAATCGATGTGCAAAAATCACACAGAAATTTGTACTTATAAATACCAAATGCAAAGCGTAATTGTTGTTTGTTTTCGTAAAATGGTCTGAACATGGGTGTTCCATGGGGCGAGAAAAACTAGGTTTGATCTGGCAAAGTTTTTATCATATAACTAGGCTGACCATATTGCCGCTTTAAGAAGGAACACATATGAAAAATACATATGTGAGGGTTCTTATACAAAACCATTTCTTTAAACAGCCCTGAAAACAGCCCTGACATATGTATTTTTCATATGTGTCCCTTTTTAAAGCGGCAATATGGTCAGCCTACATATAACCCATTGTCTGGCTTCCAAAAAATGTGCAGGTGACTCTTACATTTTTTGGTTTTGTTTAATATAAATTTGTCAAACACTCTGATAACTTGTGTTAACATTTGCCTATTTATGTATATGTAAATATTTTCTTACTGAATTGCTATTACCTTTCATAGTTAAGGAGAAACACACTGAAACACACAAATTGGCTGAGATGTGAGTGTTTGGGTTCAGACAATGGGGCCGATTTATCAAGGGCTGAATGACCCCTGATGCCCCTGTTTCCGTGCAAGCCTTCAGGCTCGCCCTACATAGCAGTTATGAAGTCTTAGAACCACTGCTCCTTAACTAGTCCGCCTGCTCTGAGGCTGCAGGGATCAATCCACCCGATCTCATACGATCGGGCTGACTGACACCCTCTGCTAGCAGCCGCAAATCTGCTGGGGCGGAATTGCACAAGCAGTTCACAAGAACTGCTTATGCAATGATAAATGCCGAAAGCATATGCTGTCGGCATTCCTCAATGTCGACATTCCTCAATGTCTGTCGGACATGATCCGCTGAGCAGATCATGTCGGACAGACAGATGGTAAATCGTCCCCATTTTCTCTTGATTTTATGAATAAAAATCTCAATATATACAGTATGTCACCACTTCTGTATCATATGCACCCTCTTTGTACATTCTACATTTATAAACATTGCTATATTATAGCTAATCATGGTATTTTTTAATGGGCATACTTTGTGTGTGCTTGTGACCAACTAACACAACAATAAAGGTACATTCATCTCAGAATATAATTTCAATATAATAGGTATAATTATGCACAGCAAAAAATATAAAAAAACTTTGCAGTTAGCTTTTGTTATTGATTTTGTCTGCATCTCTGTCATTTATATCTCAAAGCTGTAGTTTCCCCACTGTAAACAGGAAGGCATTCAGTAGACATCTGAACCCTTAAAGGGACAGTATACACTAATTTTTTTTCTCCCCTTTAATTTATTCCCAACGATCCATTTTACCTTCTGGAGTGTATTAACTTGTTTACAATTAACCCCTTAACTTTATATTGGCATTTGAAATATATGTTTTTGCCTGCGGTATACCTACCTATATTGAAAATGTCTATGCTTAAGTACAAGCTTTAGAAAAGCTATTTATACGTAACCAGCAGAAGAAATTATAGTGGGGATAGGAGTGATGAGTAACAAAATGTTATTTTTTTAAATTGTTCTGTCTAAGCTTTGGGCTTTTGTATACAGAGATATAAGGAGAAAAAAATTAGGAGATCTGATTTCCCTTCAAGCTCAACACATTTTAATGGATGTGTTTTCAAAGAACAAAATCAGCTATTTTGTATACAAAAATAAACCCCATAAAAAACAATTTCTCATACACTTTATTCCCTACGGCTGGTATAAAAAGCCATTGGAAAAATGTTAAGGGAAATTCTTTTTACAGTACACTGTACTGTTAAGTCCTATATGCAGGGATTGCTTGAAATGTGCAAGTGCTTATTTACCTGTAGCCAGTTTGCCACAACAAATAAGATAACATAAATATCACTCAAGATACATTTTAAAAGAAAGTGTCCCTAGACTGCAAAACAATACAAATATTGCTAAATTTTCTAAAATTGCAAAATTTGTTAAATGTTTTGATACAAATATGTGATATATGCTTTAATTTCCATTTAACACCATTACAGCCATTAATCTTTTGGCTGAGAGCTTTTGTCGATCTAAATGGGGGACGTGCCCAGCAATGCAGGCAATCCCCCAGAAGCCAATCAGTGCAGCTGGAGTCGTGATCGCAGTGACAATCATGTAACTTCCTGTTTTTTGCTTTTTGGGAGGAATCAGGGAGGTGGGAAGGTAAGGGGGTACTCATACACTGAAGAAACTAATAAAAATAATAATAATTAAATTAATAATAATAATAATAATAATAATAATAAAGGACAAAATTGCATACTGGCAGACTGTCTGCCAGTACGTAAGATGGGCTAAAATTTACCTTACAAGCTACCTGATTTACCCCTTCACTGTTGGGAATAATTAAAGTGTGGTGCGCAGCTGCAATTATCTGCCTTATAATTACCAAAAGGCAATGGCAAATTCATATATGTCTGCTATTTTAAATAATTTCAGTGAGAACCCGTTTGTGAGAAAGTTAACGCTTTTTCTTACTTGATCACATTTCGGGTTGAAATGGTGCCATGAAATATACCAAAATTGGCCTTGATTAATACTTTGGTTGTCTACTAAAAAAAATATATAGCTTTGAAAAACAAGGCTCTATTTATTTTTAATGGAGTGATGGCAAAAATGCTAAAAATGCTTTGGTCTTTTGAGGAAGTTTTAGTCTGAAATGCCCGGTCCTTAAAGTGAATGTAAATTTTTATGTTAAAGTGCCTGGTTTTTAAAAATTCGATTAAAAACAGGGGCACTTTAATTCATCAAAATTTACATTTCACTCATGTTGTGAAAAAAATACTTACCTTTTGAACTTGACAGCAGCTCCAGCTTCCTCCGGTCGTCGCAAGCCATTTCTGACGTCAGAAATGATGGATAGGTCATCCTCCAATCACGGCTTCCCCGCCCCCCCCCCCCCCCCCCCCCGGGGAATCAGTGTCTGATTCAATGCCGTAATTGGAGGAAGCCATATTCCTCATTTTAGACTCAGGAACAGGCTTTGCAACGGGTGGAGGAAGCTGAATCAGCTGTCAAGATTAAAAGGTAAGTATTTTTTCACAACAGGAGTGAAATATAAATTTTGATGATTTAAAGTGCCCCTGTTTTTAATCAAATTTTTAAAAACCAGGCACTTTACCATCAAAATTTACATTCACTTTAAGGGGTTAAACACTAAATAAATGCTAGATAAAATTAAGTGTTCAAAGAAAAGATTAATGTGAAAATAAAATGTAGATGTATTTTTTAACTTTTCATTAGCTGTTTAAATATTGACTAAATAAGCACAACGTTTTAGTGTCTATAAAACCATTGGTGCTGCCATGTTATAACTTAGGTTACCTTCTCTGCTGTGGCCAAATAGGGACAGTTATAAATAGGTCACTAGAGTGTCCAGCCAATGGCTATGTGGAATATGTGTTCTGCACTTCTAGTTGTTTTTATATATACAGTTTATCATTTTATATTACCATCTCAAAGTGTTTAATGTCCCTTTAAAGCTTTTGAGAAATTCAAAATATTTGTTATTTTTGTTAAACAATATGGGGTAGATTTACCAAGCAGCGGATGCTGCAATCTACCCCCGAAGTTTCCGGCTCACCGGAAACTTAAGTTAAGATGCAGTGGTCATAAGACCGCTGCTCCTTAACTAGTCCGCCACCTCTGAGGTGGCGAACTGCAATCATCTCAATCCAATCGGGATGTTTGACACCACCCGCTACTGACCGATTGGCCGTGAATGAGCAGAGACGGCATTGCACAAGCATTTCACCAGATTTCTGTGGGCATTTAGCACTACAGCGAATCATGTCTGCCCGACATATAATAAACCTACCCCTATGAATGTACTTACCATCAAAAATCTAAATTTCAGAAGTAGAAAAACACAATGCAATGCATTTGATATTCCTGTAATGCAAATATTCTGTGTTTTCTGTGAGGCAACAAAACAAATTAAATAATGTTTAATTCTGCAAAAGAAGTGTTTTTTTTAAATGAAGGGTTGTATAATAGATACATAAGCCTTTAAAAACAAAATTGTGTGGGGGCGGGGCCAACAGACGAGGAGAGCAGTCGCATCTGCTTTGAGCTCCAGCTATGGTCAAGGCATAAAGCACCAATACAGCCACACTACCTGTTCTAAAGGACACTCTCTTTGTGTCATTGTGAGAAGAGATGAGATCTCAAACCTACATTTGGTAAGCCAAATATCACCTGAGATTGCTTCACGGCGACGCTGATCTTTCGGGCCTGTGCGGCGATCCTAGACCCGCTCCAGCAGACAACCACGTGGGCAATATATAACAACGCTCTTAGGCCCTGAATGAATTTATATTGCTACATAACACCGCTGCGATCCGTAGCTTTTCAAGGTGGAGTCCGGGACCTACAGCAGAGGCCTACAGTTATTAGTGCTCCAGAGGCCTGAATCTCACATACAACCAGTTGCTACCATTCTCCACCTGTGAGATCAAACTAGAAAGGTTCAGTAGGTCATACATACCAGGCATTGGATTTGCTGATAGAACGCTCTCTGCTGTATTAATACCTTAACGTCTGCTAGGAGACCATCGTGTACCATTGGTGACAGCCCACCCTCTCATGCTACTTGCAAAATTACTGGGGTGCATCTACAGAGATAGCAGAATGGAGGACTGCAGGATAGTTTCGAAGGACTGTCAAAGCATATACGAGATCTGAACTCACAAGAAGGGTTCAATCACATGGAGGAGCCAGAGGCTGCAGTTCTCTCTGCCCAACAGGAGCCCCACTGTCTTACGCTAATCAAATCAGTGATCTTGGTTATGTTACGATCCTCTTGCCAGAACCATGCAGCCCAGGTGATCCTTCCTACATGATTACTCAGGAGGGGTTGACTGACCATCATGAGCGAGATTTAGGCCATCAGAGTCAGCTACTGGAGGTGCATATAGCAATCGGGGCAAATTGCCTGGACATTGGTGAGAGCAGAAGTATACATGTGCTGCTGATGAGCCAGGATCAGTTATTATATTGGAAAAGGGGACTTTTCAGATTCAAAGGTTCTTTGGAGGTCTCTTCCTGCTCTATTTTCTTGCAAACTCCCCTTCAATACCCCAATCAGTTGTGTGTGGGATAGGATAAAAATGGGTAGCTACGCAGAGTACTTAAGCTTAACACTTGTATTACTCAGTTCAATTGTATTGCTTTTGTACATTATCATAGGATTCTAATCTTGGACATATATTTATGATGTAACACATTCCTTTGGTTAGTATATATGTTTTCTTAAATATATAGCTCGGAGTGGTTTTCTTTTTTTTTGTCTCATATAGTACAGGTAACTTCATTCACATTATAGATGTTAAAGGTTTTACATTGAATTTATGTGCTCATTCCCTATGATTTAGCTTAATAAGATATTGAAAGTGGTCTCATACTATACCATATTCAAAGCCCTAATTACAGTACCTACATCGTTTTTTTTACCTATTGACAGCCTGATGACATATTCTGCATAAACGTATGTCAGTATTACACTTGTATCATGGCTAATAGCTATAATATACTAATTTATTTAACAACATGATCTCACTGTTAGCTCTCACTGTTAGCTCACCTATAAGCCTGATGACTACCTGACATCACTGATACATTGTGTAAATATATGCATATTCCTATTATTCTCTATAAGAAATATGTTTTCTCTATCAGTGCAAAATGTACTTAAAAGTAACTAGACCCAAACGTGGCCCCCATGCAAGCTACCCACGCTAAAGGCCATACTCAACATCACTATTTTGTATACCTGAGAGGTATGTCTTTTTCTAAACAACTTTTTTTTTGCTATTATATTAAGCTACATTGTTTTGACTACTATCCTTGCATGTTGAGATCTGGGATGTGTGTCTGGATGTCTCTCCATTAGTTATTACACCCCTACCTTTTTACCACTTATGGTGGGTTTATCCCATATTGTAGACATCCATAAAGACATGTTCCCTCATTCTCCCTCAGCCGGCGGGGGAGAGTGGGGATCCTTGAGCCACAATTCCTAATAACTTTAAATAGCCTATCCATTTGATATCCTATAATATATAACACAGACCATGGAAGGGATATGACTGTAGGCTATAGCCAGATTTTCAACAGGATGGCCCAGGTACGCATATACATGTGCATATGACCTCCCTTAACAGTTGTTTTTACACCCCATTGTTTATTTCATACGCATGCCTGGGTCTTTTGAGAATGTGAGTCCCACCCTGAATCATTCCGAAAGTGATTAGGAGCATATAGTTGATCCAGTAGCTCCGACAGGATTTAAACTAAGTTATATACACCAAAAGAGACTAAAATTCCAGTTCTATTACAGCTAAGTTAGATTACATGTTCATAAGCTTTGTATACTGTCATGAAGACCATATATTTCTAATCACAGTTGCTTGCTAGTGGTACATTTAGATTTTTAGAAGTTAAGCATATTAGTCACACTGCTATCTAAGTCATTGTTATATTTCTTGCATTTTCCCCTAACTTCCAGAAGTTCCATATACTCTACAAGTCTCATTAATATTGCATAAAGAGTGTTGCACCAACACACTCTCGTTTCTTACATAGCCATGCTATCTTTTGCACACAAGCAATATAGGGTTTTCGTGACAGTTTGCCGCAAGTTCAATACCGCTCATATTACAAGTTGAAAGTAAATGTGAACATGTGAGCATACAGTACTTAGGTCACAACCAGCTTTGTTGTTTTAGCAATGTTTAAATGGCCATCTATATTTATTTTTCTGTCTCTTTATTAAGATACAAACAGAAAATACAGGAAATATGTACACAAAATATAAAAAAAACACAATTGTCAGAACAAAATGGCTCTTCAAGCTAAAGTCAGTATTTAATGTGACCTTCCTTGGCACTAAGCACATCTTGAACTTTTGGGGAGACTGTCCTGTTTTCTGAAGTAATCTTCTTGTATATTATACCAGGCTTCTTTCAGCACTTCCCAGAGTTCTTCTTTAGATTTAGGTTGTCTTTTCTTTCTTTCTCTGTCCAGGTGATCCCTTACGACCTGTATAATATTCAGGTTTGGACTCTGTGGAGGCCAGTCCATGACTGTCAGTGTTTTATCAGCTGTTTTCTCTCAAAATATGATTTCACTGCATTAGCAATGTGCTTGGTATTGTTATCATGCTGAAAAATAAAACCATTCCCAATCAGGCGCTTTCCAGAAGGAATGGCAAAATTAATTAAAACCTGTCTGTACTTTTCAGCATTCATGATCCCCATCAATTTGTACAATGTATCCAACACTACTGGCAGAAATGCAGCCCCAAACCAGGACAGACCCTACACCATGTTTAACTGAAGGCCGCACTCATTCTACCATCTCTCTCCAACTCTTCTTTTCACATATTGTCGACAATTGAACCTAAAAATTTCAAACTTGAATTTGTCACTCTTTTCCACTGATTTTCATTCCAATCTTTGTGAGCTTATCTTATCCTTTTCAACCAGTTCTCCTTCTGAAAAAGTGGTTTCTTGGCTGCTACCTTTCCACAAAGACCATTCCTGATCACGCTTCTTCGGACTGTAGAAGGGTCAACTAGGTATCCCGATGAAGCTGCCAGATGCTGAGCCAGATCCTTGCTGGACTTCTTACGGTCTCTCAAAAAAGAAACTCTGAGAAACTTCTCATCAGATTTTGAAAGTTTTCTTGGCCTTCCAGTCCTTTTTCTGCCCTTGACCTCTCCTGATTCTGCACATTTCTTTATAACAGCTTGATTACCACATTTTTAGTATCCAGTTTGTTTGCTGATTTCCTTTAAGAGTGGCCTTGCTAATGAAAAAGAATGATTTTATGTCTGTCAAATTCTGTGATTATTGGCATTTTGAATGGAAATATGTGATTGAAAGTTGGTCTTATTAGCAAGCTTCAAATGAATTAAATTCATACCGCTTGTGTATGTAACGCTCAAGCATGTCTTACACAAACCTGGTGTAATAAACCTTTTTCACAGCAGTAATTTTGACCTGAAATAATAGGACAAATACAGGAGTTAGCAAAGACATTAATAAGGGTTCCATTTTAGATTTTGTCTGATTTTTTTAAATACTGCATACAAATATATTGTATTTTCTGGTTGTATTCTAATAAAGAGACAAATAAATAATTATATATGGTCATTATACCATTCCTAAAACAACAAATCTAATGGTGGCCTAAGAGTTTTGTGCAGTACTGTATGTATGTATGTGTATGTATATATATATATATATATATATATATATATATATATATATATATATATATATATTTCTATGTTTATATATGTGTACACATGTATTTATATGTGTATATATGTATTTACAGCCATATATACACATATAAATATATAAATACATATGTATACTTATATATACATATATAAGTGTATTAAAGCCCTTTGCAGTCAAGTATATGAAAACATTAAAAATCATGTTTATGCACTTTTCAGAATTTATACATTGTTTAACAACATTTCAATGTTCTTCACATAGCAGAATAAGTTCTATGTATTTTTAAATAGATATTCCTATATATCTGTATACATCTATACATATATCCACTTTTATTTATCAATTTTTGTGGTGGTGGGGTGGTGGCTTGTGTTACAAAAATACATTTATCCCCATAAATATCACAAGACCCCTTATTTGAAAGATATGAGTTCCCTCTAGTCAAATAAAGAGTTTCATACAGTTAAAGCTGTTTTGTGCATATCAAAGTAATAATGGTCACCCAACAGCATTTTGCTTTATATTTAGTAAAATACTTTATAGATACTAGTTTGTTTGCGTAAATACACGATTGAAATCCACATATCAAAATCATAGTTGTTAAGTCAACTATGTGTTTGCATCAATTTGTTGGGTACAAAATACCTCAATTATATTTCTGAACATATTTCCTATTTTTAGTTAAGCTAAGTAGTTGGAGAGTTGGAGATTTTAGCAACAGTGACAGGCAAACTAACTACTTAAAGCAATTATGTGAAAAATATTTTTTTAAATGATTTCAATAATCTTTGGTGTTATCCACTTTTTTTATCCACATGATTTTTAGTCTTTTGCAACCTCACCCCCATAATTTTGTTGCACATGCATACTAGCGCCTAAATTTAGAGTTTTGCGGCCAAAGGGGTGCGTTAGCTACGCATGCTTTTTTCTGGCCGCACCTTTTAAATAAGGCTGGTATTTAGAGTTCACAGAATGGCTAGGTTTTCAGTGCGTTAGGCTCCAAAAAGGGAGCGTAGAGCATAATTTAACGCCACTGCAACTCTAGATACCAGCGTTGCTTACGGACGCGGCCAGCTTCAAAAACGTGCTCGTGCACGATTCCCCCATAAAAAACAATGGGGCTGTTTGAGCTGAAAAAAAACCTAACACCTGCAAAAAAGCTGCGTTCAGCTCCTAACGCAGCCCCATTGTTTTCTAAGGGGAACACTTCCTACGTCTGCACCTAACACCCTAACATGTACCCCGAGTCTACACACCCCTAACCTTACACTTATTAACCTCTAATCTGCTGCCCCCGCTATCGCTGACACCTGCATATTTTTTTTAACCCCTAATCTGCCGCTCTTTAAACCGCCACTACTTACATTATCCCTATGTACCCCTAATCTGCTGCCCCTAACACCGCCGACCCCTATATTATATTAATTAACCCCTAATCTGCCCCCCACAACGTCGCCTCCACCTGCCTACACTTATTAACCCCTAATCTGCCGATCGGACCGCGCCGCTATTATAATAAAGTTATAAACCCGTAATCCGCCTCACTCCCGCCTCAATAACCCTATAATAAATAGTATTAACCCCTAATCTGCCCTCCTTAACATCGCCGACACCTAACTTCAAACATTAACCCCTAATCTGCCGACTGGATCTCACCGCTATTCTAATAAATGTATTAACCCCTAAAGCTAATTCTAACCCTAACCCTAACACCCCCCTAAGTTAACTATAATTTTTATCTAACGAAATAAATTAACTATTATTAAATAACTTATTCCTATTTAAAGCTAAATACTTACCTGTAAAATAAACCCTAATATAGCTACAGTATAAATTATAATTATATTATAGCTATTTTAGGATTTATATTTATTTTACAGGCAACTTTGTATTTATTTTAACTAGGTACAATAGCTATTAAATAGTTAATAACTATTTAATAGCTACCTAGTTAAAATAATTACAAAATTACCTGTAAAATAAAGTTACAATTAAACCTAACACTACACTATCAATAAATTAATTAAATACAATACCTACAAATAACTACATTTAAATAAACTAACTAAAGTACAAAAAATAAAAAAGAACTAAGTTACAAAAAATAAAAAAATATTTACAAACATTAGAAAAATATTACAACAATTTTAAACTAATTACACCTACTCTAAGCCCCCTAATAAAATAACAAAGCCCCCCAAAATAAAAAAATGCCCTACCCTATTCTAAATTAAAAAAGTTCAAAGCTCTTTTACCTTACCAGCCCTGAACATGGCCCTTTGCGGGGCATGCCCCAAAGAATTCAGCTCTTTTGCCTGTAAAAAAAACACATACAATACCCCCCCAACATTACAACCCACCACCCACATACCCCTAATCTAACCCAAACCCCCTTAAATAAACCTAACACTAAGCCCCTGAAGATCTTTCTACCTTATCTTCACCATACCAGGTTCGCCGATCCGTCCTCGGAAATCTTGATCCAAGCCTCGGAAGTGTTGATCCAAGCCCAAGCGGGCGGCTGAAGAGTGACGTCCATCCTCGGGCTGAAGTCTGGATCCAAGCGGCGGCTGAAGAACTCCATCATCGGGCTGAAGTCGGAAGTCCATCATCGGGATGAAGTCTTCTATCAAGCCGCATCTTCAATCTTCTTTCTTCTGGAGCGGAGCGGAGCCATCTTCTTTCCAACCGACGCGGATCCAACCTCTTCAACCGACGCCTACTCGCCGAATGACGGTTCCTTTAAATGACGTCATCCAAGATGGCGTCCCTCGAATTCCGATTGGCTGATAGGATTCTATCAGCCAATCGGAATTAAGGTAGGAATATTCTGATTGGCTGATGGAATCAGCCAATCAGAATCAAGTTCAATCCGATTGGCTGATCCAATCAGCCAATCAGATTGAGCTTGCATTCTATTGGCTATTCCGATCAGCCAATAGAATGCGAGCTCAATCTGATTGGATCAGCCAATTTAGGTTTAATTGTAACTTAGGTTAGGATTTATTTTACAGGTAATTGTGTATTTATTTTAACTAGGTAGCTATTAAATAGTTCTTAACTATTTAATAGCTATTGTACCTGGTTAAAATAAATACAAAGTTACCTGTAAAATAAATATAAACCCTAAAATAGCTATAATATAATTATAATTTATATTGTAGCTATATTAGGGTTTATTTTACAGGTAAGTATTTAGCTTTAAATAGGAATAATTTATTTAATAAGAGTTAATTTATTTCGTTAGATTTAAATTATTTTTAATTTAGGGGGGTGTTAGTGTTAGGGTTAGACATAGCTTTAGGGGTTAATACATTTATTACAGTAGCAGCGAGATTCGGTCGGCAGATTAGGGGTTAATAATTGAAGTTAGGTGTCGGCGATGTTAGGGAGGGCAGATTAGGGGTTAATACTATTTATTATAGGGTTATTGAGGCGGGAGTGAGGCGGATTAGGGGTTAATAACTTTATTATAGTAGCGGTGCGGTCCGGTCGGCAGATTAGGGGTTAATAAGTGTAGGCAGGTGGAGGCGACGTTGAGGGGGGCAGATTAGGGGTTAATAAATATAATATAGGGGTCGGCGGTGTTAGGGGCAGCAGATTAGGGGTACATAAGGATAACGTAGGTGGCGGCGCTTTGCGGTCGGCAGATTAGGGGTTAATTATTGTAGGTAGCTGGCGGCGACATTGTGGGGGGCAGGTTAGGGGTTAATAAATATAATATAGGGGTCGGCGGTGTTAGGGGCAGCAGATTAGGGGTACATAAGTATAACGTAGGTGGCGGTCGGCAGATTAGGGGTTAAAAAAATTTAATCGAGTGGCGGCGATGTGGGGGGACCTCGGATTAGGGGTACATAGGTAGTTTATGGGTGTTAATGTACTTTAGAGCACAGTAGTTAAGAGCTTTATAAACCGGCGTTAGCCCAGAAAGCTCTTAACTACTGACTTTTTTCTGCGGCTGGAGTTTTGTCATTAGATTTCTAACGCTCACTTCAGCCACGACTCTAAATACCGGCGTTAGGAAGATCCCATTGAAAAGATAGGATACGCAAATGACGTAAGGGGATCTGCGGTATGGAAAAGTCGCGGCTGGAAAGTGAGCGTTAGACCCTTTAATGACTGACTCTAAATACCGGCGGTAGCCCAAAACCAGCGTTAGGAGCCTCTAACGCTGGTTTTGACGGCTACCACCCAACTCTAAATCTAGGCCTATATGTTTTCGTCAGGTGACCACTGTATCATCACCTTAGCCACCTGTTCATGTGACAGCTGATCTGTAGAGGGTCTGTTAAATGCAGCGTCTGTCTTCAAGGTCTAAGAAATTAGCATATGAACCTCCTAGGTTTAGCTTTCAACTAAGAATACCAAGAGAACAAATCAAAATTGGTGATTAAAGTAAATTGGAAAGTTGTTTAAAATTACAAGCTCTGTTTGAATCATTGCTGAAATCTAAGTTAAGAAGCAAAGGTTCTTCACTGTCCCTTTAAGTAAAGGCTTTTGAAATTCAAGGTGAAAATAATACCACAGTGTTGTTTTTGTATTTCCTACTTATCCTTACTGGCTGCCTCTGCTTCACTGATGGAGAGGGACAGGACTTTAGTTTTCTTCAGGGCAGGAACATGAGTTAAAAAAAACCAAAAAAAACAAAACAGTGCTATGCACAGTGATAAATGCCCTGTTTAAGATCACACAAAGAAATGTCCTTTTAAGTTTACTTCATTCTGTTCATGCTGCAGCATTTTGCATGTTGTTGCATTTATTCTAAATGGACCATTAAATACAGTAAAATTGCTTAATTAACAAGTGTACAATGAAAAGGTAATGCAATAACACTCTGAATTTCAAATAAGCAGTAGATTTTGTTCTGACAAGTTTATTTTTGCCCATGGGCTGCCCCCTGTATCATGTGACAGCCAATCACAGACTAATATATGTATACATTGAACATTGTGGACTTGTGACATGGTCAGTATGAGCTAGTGCCTCAGATAGTTTGCATATAAAAAGACTGCTAAATTTGATAATAGAAGGAAATTGAAAAGTCTCTTAAAACTGCCTACTATTTCTGAATAATGAAAGTTTAATTTTGACTTTAGTGTCCCTTTAAGAGTTTGTATCTTGTGTCCAGCATCTTATTGGTTGCCAGGAGCATGGAAAAGGGAATATGTGACACGAAACCTGTTGCTTTTTCTACAGCCCAGCCACTCAGGGGTTAAAAATACAGTTCCTAGCCACAAGTCGATTTATTTATTTTCTTTCTGCTCTTTTACACTGTTCCCCATCCCTTCACACAAGAAACCTGTTCAGGGCATTTTTCTAGCTGCCTGGATGTGTTTTAATGTACCCACAATACCCCCCTGCGTATCAGGGCTAAGCTACCTTGTGAGCACCCGATAAATACAAATAAGGTTTGTCACTCCCGCACCATGCGACCAAATTGCACCAAACATTCACAAATTATGCACCTGAACAAGTGTTTTAAACGACACCTCTTACCCACCTCAGGGTACAAGCTTCCTGATCCAATCACAGAATACATTTAAAGGATTAAACTATAAAGTGGGAACCTTTCTTTTTTAAACAAATGTACCCCTAAAGGCTTAGAGGTCAATTTATTAAATGGCGGGCGGAAATCTTTCGCTGTAGTGAATCATGTCTGCTCGACATTGCTAAATGCCGACAGCATACATTGTCTGCATTAATCATTGCACAAGCATTTTTGGGAAATGTTTCTGCAATGCCGCCCCCTGCACCCCCGCTAGCAGGGGGTGTCGATCATCCTGATCAGATCGGGATGATTGCAGTCCGCTGCTTCTTAACTTATATTTCTGGCAATCCAGAAACTACGGGCGTAGAAAGCAGCATCCGCTGCTTATTAAATCTACTCCTTAATCTGGAAATATAAAATTTCCGGCTCCATTTATAAAAGCTTCAAATTGAAATTCAGGTAAAATACACGTAATTTTAGATGTAATTGTCCTTTCCAAAGTTATTAAGTGGTCATGCAAAAAAAAAGCAACTGATCCCGTCGCAATACACTCATACTCGAAAAGGTTTGACTTCACTTGTCTCCACTCCTCTTTCACCTGCCACAATCGTCAACGTGCCAGATTTCAAAATGATCAAGCAGACTACTTCATGGTTTGTCTGGCGAATGATGCCGTGGACATGCCTTTAAATCCGCAAGCTTAGAGCTTGTGAATGCCATAGAAATCAATAAGCAATAATACACTACTTTTAAGTAAACAATGGGAGGGTCACATATGAAAGGGCAATCAGTTCCAGGATTTTTTGTTATTCTTTTGGATACTACAACAGTGCGCTTGCTCTCATGCACTTTTATTTGAAACACGAATATACTGTATTTATGCTCATGTTTTGTTTCAGCGTTCTTCTTAGACTCAGGAGAACAATTCAAATACAGAACCAGAACAGAACCATAATACAACCACAAAGAAGGTGTCTTAGGGTACCCAGGGTTTATAATGAGATCAAAAATTTCAATAAAATTGTAAAACATAAGTATTTAACATAAAAATTAAATCAAATGAAGAGACAAGTTCAGGCGTCCGCCATAACTTGTATCGGAATATCTTTGGGCGGTGAACGATTACTTGCTTGCGACGGGTACAGGCAGACGTACTTGGAGCGAGCAAATAGACATAATGTATTCTTTGATAAATGAAGCCCTTTCTATCTATTTATAATTTTATGTTAAGCTTTAAAGCATGCATAGAAATTACTTCTTGTAAGAGGACTGTGTAAACTTCAGTTGTTTAAAGTTGTGGTATTACTTTCTATAAGCAAACTTAATAATACTGAAAGCTCCAATGTAAATGTTTTCTTTAACGTTTCATTTAGTCATGTGCTATATATGTCGTTACAAAGCTAAGAAAAGTTATATCTTTATTAGTAGATTTATCATTTTAATTGATTACATTACAGTGTTCTGTTATTTAGCAGTGTTATTATTAGTAGTAGTAGTATTATTATTGATATTTATTAATACAATACATTTTCACACATATGAATGAACAGAAATGTCACCACATTTATTTTATAAACATTCATTTAAGTGTCTCCTTGGCTGTTGACTGACAAAATGATCAGCATATTGAAAAAAAAACTCTGTTCAATGTGAAGCTTTATCTTAAGTGTTCTGTCATCAAACAGACTTCTGTGACAGAGGTTGCTCTCAAGGAGACTCAACAAGCCTGCAAATACAGACTGCACTGCTTCAAAAAAAAAAAAAAACTCAGTGCTATTTGCCCTGCTTTAAACAATCATTTTATTGATTTCTTTTAACTACATGCATTATTTAAACAGTATTTACATGTAAACTGTGTTAAATGAGAGTGTTGTTTTGCTTTCTTGCATGCAACTGAACAATAATTTAACAACAAATATATTTTTCTGTTAAGACTCAGTTGAGATTGCAGACACTTTGTATTATAGTGTAACAAAAACTGTCATTAAAAGGACATTTCATTACAAGCCACCCTGGCACTATATAGTTCCACAAAAACCTGTGTCAAAGAGGCTGATTTATCAAATCTCGGGCGGACATGGTTCGCTGCAGCGAATTATGTCCGCCCGGCATTGCTAAATGCCGACAGCATATGCTGTCAGCATTTAAAATTGCACAAGTATTTCACCTGTGCCGCCCCCTTGCACATTCCACTAGCAGGGGATTGGCCGCTAGCAGGGGGTGTCAATCAATCAATAATGATTGCAGTCTGCTACCTCAGAGGTGGCGGACGAGTTCAGGAGCAGCGGTCTTAGGACCTTTGCTTCTTAACTTAGATTTAACTGGGTAGATTTCAGCATTTGCTACTTGGTAAATCCACCCCTATATGTAAAGGGGCATAAAACTCAAATTTAATCTATTCACAAAATTTTTAATTAAGGAAAATAAAAACAATACTGCATTATTCATTAGGTATTGCCTCTGTGATACTGAATGATAGAAAGGGCCGGATTTACAGCCCAGGTGCCTGTTGGCACCAACATCTAAAGCGCCCCCCACCCGCTCCCAGTTCACATGTATGAACCAATAGATACAGCCTAAAACTTTATAAAATTATGATTTTTTTTACAGCAGCTGCTAATTTTGCCAAAATTTAAGGCAGTCCATAAGCTATAACAAAACACTCCGGACAGTATTTGCCCAGTATAATGAGATTCCAGTCAGAACAGTATTTTTGCTGACCAAGCCTGCAATGTGCACAATCAACCAAGGGTCAGTTGTTTTTTTTAAAGTGTGCTTATCCTGTGCAACAGTCCTGGCATTTAGCATTTTAGCAATAATATTCATACCTATGGTATTTTATATGAGAAACTGCCCTCTGACTGTGAAATCTGTCATTTTTATTTTGACAGCTGCTGCAACTAATATATGCCCACCGTGCACTCAGAGTGCTCTGTAATATCGTACAAATAGTCACTCACTGTCAGTCCCCATAATAGAACCAACCCCCACACACTTACTCTCAGGCCGCTCTGGCTGCTCTGTCCACATTCACTGGAGAAATAGACCGGACCAGCTAGTGTGGCAACCATCTTTGTTTAGGGGAAAGATGTTATCTATTATGGTGAGTGAGGGTAGAGCTACAGAAGTGTGCAGAAAAGGCATATGCAGCAGAGAGACACGTGCCCCTCTATGGAAGGCTCCTGTAGGCACATACCTACTCTGCCTAATGGTAAATCCGGCCCTGATGATAGTGCCTAATGATTGCCAGTTGCTATAGCCACCAACTTTTAATTTAAAAAAGCTTCTAAACCCAGCAGCAATATCCACTGATATATATCATACAAAAAGGCTGGAGTGGCTACATCATACTGAATGATAGTGGATGCTGATTGTCAGTTG
Organism: Bombina bombina; assembly: GCF_027579735.1. Classification (NCBI taxonomy): domain Eukaryota; kingdom Metazoa; phylum Chordata; class Amphibia; order Anura; family Bombinatoridae; genus Bombina; species Bombina bombina. The sequence continues at coordinate 214,292,465 of NC_069504.1, read as the reverse complement.
CTATGACCACCCCCTTTCAAAAAGCTTCTTAACCCAGTAGCAAAAACAGTGACCTCCAGCATCTCAATAATACCTAACCATGACTATTACCACTACAGAAACAATGTGACCAGTAAACTTTCCTCATTGTAGTTAGTTCTAACCACAGCCTAACTTACTACACAATTTACTTTAAAGGCACAGTCTGCTCTAGAATTTTTATTGTTTAAAAAGATAGATAATCCCTTTATTATCCCTTTCCCAGTTTTGCATAACCAACACGGTTATATTAATGTACTTTTTATCTCTGTGATTACCTTGCAGCTAAGCCTCTGCAGTCTGCCCCTTTATTTCAGTTCTTTTGACAGACTTGCATTTTAGCCAATCAGTGCTGACTCATAAGTAACTCCACGATAGTGAGCAAAAAGTTATCTATATGGCACACACGAACTAGCGCTGCCTAGCTGTAAAAAACTGTAAAAATGCACTGAGCAATTGAGCCTACCTAGGTTTAGCTTTCAACAATACCAAGAGAATGAAGCTAATTTGATGATAAAAGTAAATTGGAAAGTTGTTTAAAATTGCATGTCCTATGTGAATCATTAAAGTGTAATTTTGACTAGACTGTCCCTTTAACTGTAAACAGCGTGCAACATATAAATTGACCCTAACCACAAAATAGCCCCTACCACCAAAAACCATACCTTGCCTGACCCCCAAAAAATATAAACTTTATTTGGCTCCACTAGACTGCCCCCATCCACACTATGTGACCTCTCTCCACTGATATAAGTTGAAACACCTATAAGTAGGCCGCCCCTACAGAACACTAACCTTAATTCCCTCCAAACACCCAATGAACCCCTTTATATGAACCTCACTGCTATACCTCCCCAAACCCAAAGAATCCTTATTTCCACACTTAATCACCACAGTGATCAAAGGACCACCCTAAGTACCTTCCTACTCCACCACCTTCCAAACATTACCCTAGAGCCCACTACATTACCACCCCCACTGGTGTAACCATGTGGCACCCAGAGCCTATCTAGCATATAGCACAAAACCAAGGGGTACTTCTGTAAATTTAGTTTCAATATTGCCAGTTTTCAGCTACTTCTAACCGACACCAGCAAGGTTCTCCTGTGGTCCCTCTTTCTCCAAAGAGTTTCATTTTTAAAGGGACACTCAGGCTTTATTACATTTTCATGATTCAGATAGAGCATGTCATTTTAAACAACTTTCCAATTTACTTCCATTAAAAAAAATGTGCACAGTCTTTTATATTTACACTTTTTTTGAGTCACCAGCTCCTACTGAGCATGTGCAAGAACTCAGACTATACGTATATGCATTTGTGATTGGCTGATTGCTATCACATGGTACAGGGGGAGTGGAAATATATATAACTTTAAAATGTGTTAGAAAAGAATCTACTACTCATTTGAAATTCAGAGTAAATGCTATTGTATTGTCTTGTTATCTTGCATTTGTTGATTATGCAAATCTGCTGTGTTTACTGGTCCTTTAATTGAATTACTATTATTAGACTGCCCAATCAGGCTTTTATTAAGAGGGCTCATTGTTAAAAGTGAGCCCTTCCAGTCTTCTGATTGGTTAATAAATGAACAATGAGGATTGCTTTAAAAATTAAATAAATTGTTGGGAACCCTAAACTCATTCTAAATTGAGGACAAGGTAGTGGTGCAGGACAGGTGAGTGGGGTACAATAGGGTAGAATTTATTGTGGTATGGGGCTGGTTTGGTAAAGTTACTGCAGTTGGGAGGCCAATGTAAAGGATACTGTTGTATTGATGTGTATTTACTGAATTTTAGACTACCTTGAGACTGATGTTAAAACTTTATACCAGGCCATTGATTGTATACAATTATTTTTTTTATATCTATACTTATATATAATCATGTGTGTATGTATATGTGTATGTATATATATATATATATATATATATATATATATATATATATATATATATATATATATATAGTCCATATAAAGCACCCACTGGGCTTAGGTCACCTGTGCAAAAACTTTTATTGATGTAATGTTTCGGCACACAACAAATCCCTTCTTTAGACAAACAAACAATGTACAGACCACACTTAAATAGCCCTCATAGACCATCCCACCATCATGTGCCCAATCAAAAAAGATTGTGTGCAGACTCTGAAAAGAAGTCGTGTGCAAAATAAGCGTAAGTGTAATGTGCGCAAACTTGTCACGATCCTCCCACTTGGGCGTGTATGTCAAAAATATAAACAAAAGCCAAAGACATATATGCATACACGCCCTGCCTATCCTATCACTTTTGATAGGACACAAACATATAGCGTTCCGCCCACCTAAACGTGTATAACAAAAACAGAAGTGTATGGATGTCTCCGTATTGTCTTATTGGTGTGTCTGGTAACCCAGTTTAATCACAGTTCCTACTATTACTATAATATCCAATGTTCTGCCTATCCAGGACGTATTTCATGATCCATATATTGATATATCCACTACCCCTGTTTACTATTACTACGCCAATCATACATGATGTCAGCTTATATCTATCAATGATTGGCTGTGATAGTGAAATACCTCCACCTTAGACGGCCCTGTCAAAAATGAATAATAATTAAAGAAAAACTATAATAGTGAGTATCAAATCAAACTTCCTTAATGTTTTATATATAAAAAAAATAAACAATAAACAATACTTGCAAACCTCCACATCCTGAGACAGAACTAATACGTTTTCAAACTAACTTTCACCTAGTACAAATTCGGCAGCAGCCTAACCATGCCACATAGGAAGATCATATTTAAAGTTGGTTTTTATAGCCAAAACTCTCTAAGTATATATGAGGCAGTCATCATCAGATTACATTATCCTTAACGTGAGTTAACAATTTATGAAGGAATAGCCCACAACTGTCCATGAAACAGCTATTGAGTCAATTGTTCAATAACTTTTGGTCCCTTGAAAAAGAGAGGGCTACATATTAAAGAGCTGTAATTCCTAAACCCTTCCTCCAATTGGATGTGCATACCCTCAAATTAAAGCTGAGAGGCTGCACGTTAAGCCCATATTTGTTATTTAACTGTAACTTAAATTTATTTTGTTAAACAGCCAAAATAACAAAACTTGTGTTGGTGTCCAATTATTTACAGACCTAACTGTATACATATAATCAAATAGACTGTATTAGTTCCTCTACTGAATAAAAAGTCTTTCACCTAAATTATATGTTTTGCGTTACAGCTTTTAACGCTGAAAAATGGCAATTTAAGCATAAAAGAAGTAACGCAGCTATTGCGAGTCGTGTCGGTATAGCTATACCGCAAAGCATTTTAGCCTGTAACGCAACATCCATTCCGCACTCAATAAAATTACGTTTTTGCGCGGTATTTTCATAGCGCCGGTATTACAGGTTGTGCGGTGAGGCTAAAAAGCTTGCGTTACAGCTTATACTGACACGATCCATACCGCCATCTGAAAGCAGTAGTTATGAGTTTTGCGTCACAAAAATGTTTCACAAAACTCATAACTAAAGTGTTACAAAGTACACTAACACCAATAAACTACCTATTAACCTCTAAACCCACACTCTCCCACATCGCAGACACTATATTAAAAATATTAACCCCTAATTTGCCGCTCACCCACATTGCGACTATTAAATACATTTATTAACCCCTAATCTGCCGCTCCCAAAATCGCCGCCATTAATAAAAATTATTAACCCCTATTCCGCCGCTCCCTGACATCACCACCACTATAATAGTTATTAACCCCTATTCCGCCGCTCCCCGACATCGCCAACACTATAATAAAGCTATTAACCCCTATTCCGCCACTCCCCGACATCCAGCCTCCTACATCTCCGCCTATTAAACCCTAAACCACCGGCCCCTACATCGCACACTCACTAAATTAAACTATTAACGGAAGAAGGGATCCGTGCACTCTAGGGGTAAACTATAAAATATAACTTTTTGGGTTAAAACAGCAAACATCTGTTATACAGGTGGACAAGACAGGTAACCCCTGACGTGTTTTGCGCTGGTGTAGTGCTTAATCATAGGTGATTACTACAGAAGTCCACCTGGTACTTAAGGCTGGCCCCTCCAATCACAACCATTGGTACAGACCGCCTCTTTCCCTGCATTAAGGTGGACTGAGATAATATAAAACAAAATAAGGTAATAAAAATTACATTGTGCCTAAATAATTTTGGAAATTATTATTGAGAATAAAAATATTTATAATACACATAAGATAATGACACATACATTAACCAAGATAGAATTTATAAACAATTGTACATTTTTACACTTTCAAAATATTTTTTAATATTTTTTTAAAGGGAACACTATGCAATATTAGCTGTACTAGTAGATTTAAAATAGAAAATCTAACTAATTACTATTAACCCCTAAACCTAACACCCCCTAACTTTAAATTAAAATGACAATATAACTATATTTAAATAAATAAAAACTTACCTGTGAAATAAAAATAAACCTAACATTAAACTATAAATTAACCTAACCTTACTATTCTAATAAAATAAAAAATACTACCAATTAAAAAAATCTTAATTACAAATTTAAAAAAACCTAACACTACGAAAAAAAAATCAAAAATCAAAAAATTACAAAAAATAATAAACACTAAATTACAAAAAATTAAAAACACTAAGCTTACAAAAATAATAAACAAAATTATAAAAAAACAACAACAATTACACCTAATCTAATAGCCCTATAAAAATAAAAAAAGCCCCTCAAAATAAAAACACCCCCTAACCTACAATAAACTACCAATAACCCTTTAAAAGGGTCTTTTGTAGGGCATTGCCCTAATTTAAACAGCTCTTTACCTGTAAAAATATACAAAGTCCCCCCAACAGTAAAACCCACCACCCAACCAACCCCCCAAAATAAAAAATCTAACTCTAAAAAAAAACCTAAGCTACCCATTGCCCCTAAAGGGACATTTGTATGGGCATTGCCCTTAAAAGGGCATTTAGCACTTTTTTAAAAGCCCAAACCCTAATCTGAAAAAAAAAACACCCCAAAATATAAAAAAAATACCTAACACTAACCCCAGAATATCTACTCACGGTTGCTGAAGTCCGGACATCCAGGTGGCGAGAAGTCTTCATCCAGGTGGCGACATCTTCATCAATCATGGGGGCGTCTTTTATCTTCATCCGGGTGGAGTGGTGAAGACATCCAGAGCAGAGTGTCTTCTTCATACGGTCCCCATCGTACACTGAAGTTTCGATGCAAGGTAGCATTTTCAAAATGGCGTGCCTTGCATTACTATTGGCTGATTTGATTCTTCAAATTCAAAACAGCCAATAGGATGAGAGCTACTGAAATACTATTGGCTGTTCAAATCAGTCAATAGGATTTCAGTAGCTGTGAAATAAAAATAAACCTACGTATAAACTATAAATTAACCTAACCTTACTATTCTAATAAAATAAAAAATACTACCAATTAAAAAATCTAAATTACAAATTTTAAAAAACCTAACACTACTAGAAAAAATTAAAAATCTAAAATTACTAAATATAATAAACACTAAATTACGAAGAAAAAAAAAGAAAAAAAAAGCCCCCCCACCACTTTTGTAACAATATAGGAGATGCCTCTAGATAAATTTGTTAGTGTGGTGTTTGAAGGGTGTACAAGAGTTCTATACAAGGGATTGGATGAGAGGATTAGGAGGATGTGTGCTAAGGAGATGGGGACCGAGAGAGTAAGCAAGGTCTGACATCTGAAGGAAAATGAGCAAAGAAGATAAGCAGGGCTATGTGTAAAGAAGAAAGGGTGAGAGGATAAGGATGAGGCTGTGTGTAACAGACAGCGGGTGAGGATAGCTATATGTTTATTGTTTAAACAGGTTTCTTTTGTATATGTAGTGCTATTTGTCAGGGGATATTAGTAATGGTCATCTCAACCATTGCATGCTTAACTGTGTTGCCTCTGTTTCATCCTCAGTGCTGACTTACCCAAGTTCTCCACTCACCATCGTCTCTGAACCAAAAGAAAGAAATTAGATTAGAGAGCTGCAGAAAAATCCAAAAGGAAGATTAAGAGAATGCCATATCTGTAGAGAAGGTTCCCCTGCAGTAGAACTGCTTGTATCGCGGAGGAAGGAAAACTGAATAACCCCTCACAAAGTGCATCTGAATTAAGTTGATGTCAGGCTAAAGAAGGGCAGCCTGTTCTTCCTGCCCCCATCAGTACCATGTGATATACACACAAACTACCTGGTGATAGCATCTTTACTCTGCATGATATTGGGACTTTTATTTCTCATATATTGCCTTCAGCTGCCTGCCAGTACATCTTTACCGCGTAGCATATAGCTTAGGGATCAGTAATCAAGCCCTGACATTAAGTTAACACGCACATGCCCTTCAACCACTAGCAATGAAGAGATAAGTAGTAAAATATGCTGGGGGGTCTGGGAATTTAGGTGAAGAGCTTAATGGTCCAAGGCACCTGGAAAAAACAAGCTCTGTTCTATGGCTAATCTTTGCCTTGAATACATAATTATATTTAGCATGTTTGTACTGTTTAAAAAGGCTTTAACATAGCAAAGCCCATTATTTTATAGGAACTCAGTGGAATTGTAAAGTGCACAATTTTCTGCATTAATTACAGGAACATGGGACAAAATAAATAATGAAAGTATATAGCATATAAATAAAGTTTTTATGTTGCAATCTCAAAATATTAAAAGTCTCATTTAACCCCTTAATGACCAGCGAAGTACCCTATACTTTGCTGGTCTTTCTATGGGGGTTGTTTTTTTTAATAGCAAGGCCTGCAGGAGGGTGTAATTAGCAAAAAATCCCTTTAATGACCAACAACGTACAGGGTTCATTGTGGTTGTTTAGAGGTTTAGCGATAGTAATTACTTTTCATCTCCTGTTTCCCTTTTAATAAAATGTTATTAAGTTATTTTCATATAATTGCTTTACCACCTTAAGAGACATGTCATTTGAAAGATGTAGCGCTCTATAGAGGAGATAGGAACTATTCTACATCCCCTTATCCAAATGATCAGCCTAATCCATTTAAAACATTTTATAGTATTTCATAAATGCATTTTGTGTTTTCTAGTAGAAGTAGTCATAGTATGGTTACATTTTGAGAACATTTTTAAAGGAACATTATACACTAGATTTTTCTTTGCATAAATGTTTAGTAAATGATCCATTTATATAGCCCATACAGGTTTTTTGATTTTTTTTAAATGTATAGTTTTGCTTATTTTTAAATAACATTGCACTGATTTTCAGACTCCTAACCAAGCCCCACAGTTTTAGAAGTAGATTGTTGTCTACCCGTACCTACTCCAGCTTGCAGCCTGTTTGTGTAAAGAGTCTTTCCATATGAAGAGGAAGGGGGAGGGGGGTGTCTGCTCTTTGTTCTATACAACCGCTTTTAGTGGGGGTTCCAGCTAACCTTTCCAATCGAGCTAAACTTGGAGATTCTAAGTAAGTTTTTAAATGGTTTTATACTAGATTTGATATCAGTATCCTTGCATATTAATCTTTATAGTAGTGTCTATTACATGCAGTTTAATGAAAATTGGTGTATACCAATATGGTATACAAATATGGTAAACAAATCAATTGGTTCTTAAGGAGACGGGAGCACAATGTGTATTTTTTGTTTGGTTTATTTATCTATTTTGGTTCTTAAGGAGACAGGAGCACAATGTGTATTTTTGTTTGGTTTATTTATCTATTTTGGTTTGAAGGTGTAATTGATTTGTATATTTTTTTTTCTTCTTCTTAATGGCTCCCTATAATACTGCAGGAATGCATGTTTATAAGGGTAATTATTCCAAATATGATTCTAATAATACACATACATTTTTTTCTTACATAGATTGGAACTTTTAAAGCACAAGATGGTGAATATTTTTTAGAGCCACTGATCAAAACAGATGGTGGGGACTATGAAGATGAGCTCAGTAAGCCGCACATCATCTACAAAAATGAAAGAAAGAATAATGATCCTTCTGTGAATGCGCATGCAAACTGTGACACCTCAGGTACAGTTAAAATGAAAAGAAAAATCTTTAATTTGTACAATTATTGAACTACAAACAGAGATGTAACTTCTATAGAGAACCATAGATTCTGATGACAAATGATAAACAGAAGAGCCTTCTAATGTGCCCATATGTCTATATGAAGTTTACTCTTATGCATATTTCAGACATTTTTGGGTTATGTTATTTTATATGTCCCTATAACTATATTGGCAATATAGTAGCTTGTTGAAGATAAATCTGCTTGCCTTTTTGTAGTCAAGAAGATTATTTTTTCGTTGATGCAAAATTTGAAATTACTTTAATTTGTGTTTTTGTCTTCTTTTGGATCAACAGTAGTAACAGAATTGTGTGAAACATTTAACTTGATCGACTTAAGTCTTTTTTTCAATCTATACATGTCCTCAACAGCAAAATGAATGGAGGCTAGTAGCCAGGGAATTGCTATTCTTTTAATTGTGAGACCCCCTCTTTCCAATAAAGGTTATATGATATTTTTCTGTGGTAAAGGGGTTATAATGGCTTCCATAGAGTTGTCCTGCATTAGAACCAATACTGAGAGCTATTTGTCATTGTTATGACCTGGCAGCTGAATGAATACAAGACCATTTGCTTGATGGAACATGATTGTTGCTTGCAAATAAAGAATATCATGGCATTTTATGTATTGTGGGGAGCAACAGAGGTGATATCTCGACTAACTGATTTTATTTTTATAAACAACTCTCATTCTATCAGGTGATAGCCACCTCAGCAGAGAGGGGCTTGTCTTATTTTAAAAGAAGAGTACTTTTTTCCATTTTAGGTTGCTAGTGCCTTTTAAATGTCTAGAGCACCCTATAAGTCACCTAGTAGACAGGTGATTGTTCTATAACAATCACCTGCTACCTAGAGGAGCATGAGATCCCTCTGTTGAAAGAGGGAAATCTCCTCTTTCATGTGAGCTATATTTTTATGTGTCATTTGATAGATGATTGACATGTTTATTGCAATCACCTACCAATGCCTGTGATGAGAGCCCTCTAATTAGAAAGAGGGGAACCCATCTATTTAACATGGGGTCTCATAGACATGTGTGGGGTAAAAAAAGGGGTTGTCATAAAGTATACTATTGACTGGCTCAAAATAGATAACTTAAAAGAATTTACCTGGATATAAAGTATAATGCTCTTACAGTACCTCCATCGGCCTAGTAGTGTTTAAATTCACTCAAAAAATATTACCCTTGTCTAAAAACTTAGTCTGGAGTTGAATTTAGTTCTCAAGTATTCAAAAAGCATTGATAATAGTCTTTCACTTTGATGTATCTTACAATAAAGAAAGAAATATATCCGTAAAATGGCTGCACTGATGACCTATCCTGTTATCTTAAAATGTGTTGTAGAAAATTAGTTCAGAATGCATTTTTTTTGTGTTTTATTCTATGGTCTCTCTCAGCTAGAAATCTAGTGACATCAGTAGTGCTCCAGCGGCGCAATTGGTTAGGGCGTGGTACTTATAAGAAATCTAGTGACATCAGTAGTGCTCCAGCGGCGCAATTGGTTAGGGCGTGGTACTTATAAGAAATCTAGTGACATCAGTAGTGCTCCAGTGGCGCAATTGGTTAGCGTGTGGTACTTATAAGAAATCTAGTGACATCAATAAGTGACCTACTGAGCTTTCAGTTGAAAAGTAATTACAAATAGGTTAGGCAAAAGAACCAAAGATGCAAATAAATGGGAAAAGACACAAAAAGGGTCTAAGATAGGAACAAAAAGGCAAGTAGAAATAGGTTTATAGAGAAAAACACACATGGTGAGATAAAAAACAAACAATCCAACAAGAAATAATAAATTAAGGAGGAGAGTAAAACAAAAAGATTCAAAGTTCAAGAAGTCACCGGCACTGATAAGTTATGAAAAACTTTTATTGGAAACACTAATAAAAAAGCGACGTTTCGGGGTATCACCCCTTAGTCATGCTATGTATTATATATGTTTAACATTCACCTTTTAAATACTATTTGGCGCCAAACATTTCAAGAAATGGTGTAGGGTCCCATCTACTGGTATAGAGATCATATAACATCTTTACTTACATATATATCCCTTAAAATACAATGTATATACAATTGACATTGTATTTTAAGGGATATATATGTAAGTAAAGATGTTATATGATCTGTATACCAGTAGAGGGAGCCCTACACCATTTCTTGAAATGTTTGGCGCCAAATAGTATTTAAAAGTTGAATGTTAAACATATATAATACATAGCATGACTAAGGGGTGATACCCCGAAACATCGCTTTTTTATTAGTGTTTCCAATAAAAGTTTTTCATAACTTATCAGTGCCGGTGACTTCTTCAACTTTGTATTTACATTTGGGTAAAGCAGTATACCTCTGTCACTCGTACACTATTTTCTGATGTGCTGATTCTCACTACCTTTTAAAAACAAAAAGATAGAGAAGGAATTACACAAAAAGAGAGAGGGGGATTACATGTTTGTAAATTAATTTAAAACGAACCATTTTATCGTAACTATCTAAATTACATTAACTTTATATTTTTTGTTATTTATATAAACAAATAATATAAAATATACATAATGGCTACAGTGTATGCCTATAATGTGATCTTAGGGTCTGGTTGACATTCATAAACCATTTAACCTATTATTATGTACTAAATGATGTTGCCCATCAATAGTATTACATGCCCATAATACACAGTTAGCTATTAGGTATCCACTGTATACTCATAGGTCCCTAAGCAAATGTGCACATGCTAGCGATTACGTTTTTTTTATCCGTTTTTTTTATTACCACAGGCACAAAAGATGGATGTTTGAACCTGTGCAGTCCTGAGATTTTTTAGCTATAATAAACACAACATTCTTAATGACAGTTCTGACTCACATACCTAACTTCTTAAATAGCATCCCTGATAAACTTGTACACTAGTTCAAGCTGAGCGCAGTCTACAACATTTTACAAAATTATGAGATGATTTTGAAAATGCATTTACTAAATTTATTTAATCAAACTATGAGATGGCACTGACAATGCATATACAAAGATAATCATCTGTAAATAGAGAAACTATCGGCTAGATTTAGAGTTTTGTCGGTAACGACCCGCGTAGCTAACGCTGGCTTTTTTCTGGCCGCACCTTTAAAATAACTCTGGTATTGAGAGTCCACAGAATGGCTGCGTTAGGCTCCAAAAAAGGAGCGTATAGCATATTTAACGCAACTTCAACTCTCGATACCAGAGTTGCTTACGGACGCGGCCAGCCTCAAAAACGTGCTCGTGCACGATTCCCCCATAGAAAACAATGGGGCTGTTTGAGCTGAAAAAAAACCTAACACCTGCAAAAAAGCCGTGTTCAGCTCCTAACGCAGCCCCATTGTTGTCTATGGGGAAACACTTCCTACGTCTGCACCTAACACCCTAACATGTACCCCGAGTCTAAACACCCCTAACCTTACACTTATTAACCACTATTCTGCCGTCCCCGCTATCGCTGACCCCTGCATATTATTTTTAACCCCTAATCTGCCGCTCCGTAAACCGCCGCTACTTACATTATCCCTATGTACCCCTAATCTGCTGCCCCTAACACCGCCGACCCCTATATTATATTTATTAACCCCTAATCTGCCCCCCACAACGTCGCCTCCACCTGCCTACACTTTTTAACCCCTAATCTGCCGACCGGACCGCACCGCTATTATAATAAAGTTATTAACCCCTAATCCGCCTCACTAACCCTATAATAAATAGTATTAACCCCTAATCTGCCCTCCCTAACATTGCCGACACCTAACTTCAAACATTAACCCCTAATCTGCTGACTGGAGCTCACCGCTATTCTAATAAATGTATTATCCCCTAAAGCTAAGTCTAACCCTAACACTAACACCCCCCTAAGTTAAATATAATTTTAATCTAACAAAATTAATTAACTCTTATTAAATAAATTATTCCTATTTAAAGCTAAATACTTACCTGTAAAATAAATCCTAATATAGCTACAATATAAATGATAATTATATTATAGCTATTTTAGGATTTATATTTATTTTACAGGTAACTTTGTATTTATTTTAACCAGGTACAATAGCTATTAAATAGTTAAGAACTATTTAATAGCTAAAATAGTTAAAATAATTACAAATTTACCTGTAAAATAAATCCTAACCTAAGTTACAATTAAACCTAACACTACACTATCAATAAATTAATTAAATAAAATACCTATAATTATCTACAATTAAACCTAACACTACACTATCAATAAATTAATTAAATACAATTCCTACAAATAAATACAATTAAATAAACTAACTAAAGTACAAAAAATAAAAAAGAACTAAGTTACAAAAAAATAAAAAAATATCTACAAACATTAGAAAAATATTACAACAATTTTAAACTAATTACACCTACTCTAAGCCCCCTAATAAAATAACAAAGCCCCCCAAAATAAAAAAATGCCCTACCCTATTCTAAATTACAAAAGTTCAAAGCTCTTTTACCTTACCAGCCCTGAACAGGGCCCTTTGCGGGGCATGCCCCAAGAAATTCAGCTCTTTTGCCTGTAAAAAAAAACATACAATACCCCCCCAACATTACAACCCACCACCCACATACCCCTAATCTAACCCAAACCCCCCTTAAATAAACCTAACACTAAGCCCCTGAAGATCTTCCTACCTTATCTTCACCATACCAGGTTCATTGATCGATCCAGAAGAGCTCCTCCGATGTCCTGATCCAAGCCCAAGCAGGGGGCTGAAGAGGTCCATGATCCAGCTGAAGTCATCATCCAAGCGGGAGCTGAAGAGGTCCATGATCCGGCTGAAGTCATCATCCAAGCGAGAGCTGAAGAGGTCCATGATCCGGCTGAAGTCTTCTATCAACGGCATCTTCAATCTTCTTTCTTCCGGATCCATCTTGCAGACCTCCGACGCGGAACATCCTGCTGGCCCGACGGACTACCGACGAATGAAGGCTCCTTTAAGGGACGTCATCCAAGATGGCGTCCCTCGAATTCCGATTGGCTGATAGGATTCTATCAGCCAATCGGAATTAAGGTAGGAAAATTCTGATTGGCTGATGGAATCAGCCAATCAGAATCAAGTTCAATCCGATTGGCTGATCCGATCAGCCAATCAGATTGAGCTCGCATTCTATTGGCTGTTCCGATCAGCCAATAGAATGCGAGCTCAATCTGATTGGCTGATCGGATCGGCCAATCAGATTGAACTTAATTCTGATTGGCTGATTCCATCAGCCAATCAGAATTTTCCTACCTTTATTCCGATTGGCTGATAGAATCCTATCAGCCAATCGGAATTCGAGGGACGCCATCTTGGATGACGTCCCTTAAAGGAGCCTTCATTCGTCGGTAGTCCGTCGGGCCAGCAGGATGTTCAGCGTCGGAGGTCTGCAAGATGGATCCGGAAGAAAGAAGATTGAAGATGCCATTGATAGAAGACTTCAGCCGGATCATGGACCTCTTCAGCTCTCGCTTGGATGATGACTTCAGCCGGATCATGGACCTCTTCAGCTCCCGCTTGGATGATGACTTCAGCTGGATCATGGACCTCTTCAGCCCCCTGCTTGGGATTGGATCAGGACATCGGAGGAGCTCTTCTGGATCGATCAATGAACCTGGTATGGTGAAGATAAGGTAGGAAGATCTTCAGGGGCTTAGTGTTAGGTTTATTTAAGGGGGGTTTGGGTTAGATTAGGGGTATGTGGGTAGTGGGTTGTAATGTTGGGGGGGTATTGTATGTTTTTTTTTACAGGCAAAAGAGCTGAATTTCTTGGGGCATTCCCCGCAAAGGGCCCTGTTCAGGGCTGGTAAGGTAAAAGAGCTTTGAACTTTTGTAATTTAGAATAGGGTAGGGCATTTTTTATTTTGGGGGGCTTTGTTATTTTATTAGGGGGCTTAGAGTAGGTGTAATTAGTTTAAAATTGTTGTAATATTTTTCTAATGTTTGTAGATATTTTTTTATTTTTTTGTAACTTAGTTCTTTTTTATTTTTTGTACTTTAGTTAGTTTATTTAATTGTATTTATTTGTAGGAATTGTATTTAATTAATTTATTGATAGTGTAGTGTTAGGTTTAATTGTAGATAATAATAGGTATTTTATTTAATTAATTTATTGATAGTGTAGTGTTAGGTTTAATTGTAACTTAGGTTAGGATTTATTTTACAGGTAAATTTGTAATTATTTTAACTATTTTAGCTATTAAATAGTTCTTAACTATTTAATAGCTATTGTACCTGGTTAAAATAAATACAAAGTTACCTGTAAAATAAATATAAATCCTAAAATAGCTATAATATAATTATAATTTATATTGTAGCTATATTAGGATTTATTTTACAGGTAAGTATTTAGCTTTAAATAGGAATAATTTATTTAATAAGAGTTAATTAATTTCGTTAGATTAAAATTATATTTAATTTAGGGGGGTGTTAGTGTTAGGGTTAGACTTAGCTTTAGGGGTTAATAAATTTATTAGAATAGCGGTGAGCTCCAGTCGGCAGATTAGGGGTTAATGTTTGAAGTTAGGTGTCGGCGATGTTAGGGAGGGCAGATTAGGGGTTAATACTATTTATTATAGGGTTAGTGAGGCGGATTAGGGGTTAATAACTTTATTATAATAGCGGTGCGGTCCGGTCGGCAGATTAGGGGTTAATAAGTGTAGGCAGGTGGAGGCGACGTTGTGGGGGGCAGATTAGGGGTTAATAAATATAATATAGGGGTCGGCGGTGTTAGGGGAAGCAGATTAGGGGTACATAAGTATAACATAGGTGGCGGTCGGCAGATTAGGGGTTAAAAATATTTAATCGAGTGTCGGCGATGTGGGGGGGGCTCGGTTTAGGGGTACATAGGTAGTTTATGGGTGTTAGTGTACTTTAGAGTACAGTAGTTAAGAGCTTTATGAACCGGCGTTAGCCCAGAAAGCTCTTAACTACTGACTTTTTTCTGCGGCTGGAGTTTTGTCGTTAGATTTCTAACGCTCACTTCAGACACGACTCTAAATACCGGAGTTAGGAAGATCCCATTGAAAAGATAGGATACGCAATTGACGTAAGGGGATCTGCGGTATGGAAAAGTCGCGGCTGAAAAGTGAGCGTTAGACCCTTTCCTGACTGACTCCAAATACCGGCGGTAGCCTAAAACCAGCGTTAGGAGCCTCTAACGCTGGTTTTCACGGCTACCGCCAAAATCCAAATCTAGGCCTATGTTAGACACTTTACTAGTACTTTCTACCTGTTACTACTTCATAATGTCTCTCAGACGTAGGATCACAGAAGAACAGTATGATCTGCTCTATCTATGTATCTATCTATCTATCTATCTATCTATCTATTTGTCTGTCTATTATATCTAATTTAACACATTGACCATTAAAAAACTGTCTGAGAAAAGCTGTTTTCGGATATTAGAAGTAAATTAAAAACTAGAATAAAAGTACATGTTCTATATGAATCATGAAAGTTTAACTTGACTATAATATCCATTTACATTTTTAAACCAGAATGGCTAGCACTGAGCCAAATAAGCCACTGCTGTGCTTTTTTACATACAAGTTTACATATTTATTTTTGCAGGCAATATATATATATATATATATATATATATATATATATATATATATATATATATATATATATAGCTAAAAGAAGTTGTAGATCCTCACTCAACTCACTGGACTTTTAAGTGAATATCTTTATTAGTAAATAGTTACATTTCGGGATCAAACCATTCCCTTCCTCAGGCCCAGGGTCTGAGAAAGGGGACAGTTTGATCCCCGAAACATCACAATTTACTAATGAAGATATTCACTTAAAAGTCCAGCGAATGCAGATCTACAACTTATTTTATCTGATTTCTGTTCCTGACACCCAGCAAGCAGTAATAATAAGTATGCGCCAGCAAGGGGGGAGAAAGGTCAGCACCTTACTTAAATACAAATAGGATAGGTGAAAGTGAAACTCCCCTCTATACATATATCCATATAATATATATCATATATGGTAAAACATGCGGACAAGGGGATAACAGCGCATAACAATTCTATGCTACAAAAGTGCAAGTAAGAAAACAAGTCCAATCATTGACTCGATATAATGATGATCCCCTTACCAGAAGTTACCTCAATCTAATGAGGTAAGTTGCCGCAACTGCAAGGGGTAGTAGAATTCCAATGAATAAGTGCCTTGTATGGTGAAAGATATCTTTGACATTCTATCCACCTCTTGGAGTATGTAGTTGCAGAATGGTTTAGGACTCTGTTTATCTCCTCCCAAGGGTATATGCCCAGATAAGAGAAAGAAACCAATATAGTGTAATATTGCCTTTAATGAATAGTTAAAAACACAATATACGGTTTATCAACTCACATGAAATACCCTCAAACAGTTTGAGGTATGAGTAACATGTGAATAATACTCCAAAGCCCGTATCACAGGATATACAGATATATAGAGTCCTGATGTCAGCCAGCATTCGTTATAGCACAGTATATAAACCAGCAAAATGCCGGTATTAAAACAAAGATAAGCAAAAATATGCAGACCCTAATGCGTTTCAAAGGATAACTGGTTAGTTCCTTCTTCCTCAGAGGGATATATTGCTTTTTCCGATAGTCTGTTTAAGTAGAGGAAGCGGCAACATGCCCCCCCCCCCACTATTGGACAGAATATCGGTCACATGGTATAATACGTAATCTGCATCACCTTTGTTTAGAAACTCCATAGAAAGGGAGTAATACATCCAGCTTGTGACATCAAGTTAGATCAAACAAGCTAGATCAAACAAAGTGCGAGACACAGGACTGGGAATAAAAATACATAAGTAAAACTTTGAAATATATTATATGAAAACTCTGCTTATGAAGCATTGGAAACAAGGTTTATCAAACTAGATTATATCGATGCTACACAGAGGAAAGGACATGTCTAGAAAGTTATAAAATATGTTATATGTTGAGTTTATAGATCTGATGTTATACCATGAGAATTATGATATTAAAACTAAATTATATAGGAAACCTACAGATAGCAATAGTTATCTAAACGCTCATAGTGGTCATCATCAGGCATGGATATAAAGTATCCCATATGGCCAATTTCAAAGAATAAAGACAAATTGCTCTAAAGAAGAAGACTTCCACAGGGAATCCAAGATCCTTGAAGGGAAACTTGTATGTAAAGTTTATAATGAAGAAAACATACGGAAGGCTTTCCTAAAAGTGAAAAAGATGGATAAACAGGTAATATTAAAATCTGGTACCACAAAGAAGAATAAAAAGAGCATGCCATCTATGATAACTACCTATAATGAGGGGGCCAGTAATATCAAAGACATTTTATCCTTTGAAACGCGTTAGGTTCTGCATATTTTTGCTTATCTTTGTTTTAATATCAGCATTTTGCTGGTTTATATACTGTGCTATAACGAATGCTGGCTGACATCCAGGACTCTATATATCTGTGTACCCTGTGATACGGGCTTTGGAGTATTATTCACACGTTAATCATACCTCAAACTGTTTGAGGGTATTTCATGTGAGTTGATAAACCGTATATTGTGTTTTTAACTGTTCATTAAAGGCAATATTACACTATATTGGTTTCTTTCTCTTATCTGGGCATATACCCTTGGGAGGAGATAAACAGAGGCCTAAACCACTCTTCAACTACATACTCCAAGAGGTGGATAGAGCGTCAAAGATATCTTTCACCATACAAGGCACTTATTCATTGGAATCCTACTACCCCTTGCTGTTGCGGCAACTTACCTCATTAGATTGAGGTAACTTCTGGTAAGGGGATCATCATTATATTGAGTCATTGATTGGACTTATTTTCTTATTTGCACTTTAGTTTTTATATGTCACTTTGTTTGTACATATTATCTTGTCTATATGTTGTAGCATAGAATTGTTATGCGCTGTTATCCCCTTGTCTACATATATATATATATATATATATATATATATATATATATATAAAAACCAGGGTTGAAAAATTTGTCCAAGTGCAAGTAGTCCCATGAAACTTCCTACTATCCCAGTGTCAGGACAATTGTCAGGGAAAATTTACCATTTTGATATTGCATATTAATCACGTGTCTGTGCTATATTATATAGGCGTTAAATTGATCATGTGTATTTACTTATATATTCAGGAACACATACACATATATATTATTATTAATCCGTATTAATATGTAGCTATTCACTAGTGTTGCTTGTCAGTATATAATTGTTTATAGTGAAGTTATATGATATAGTTATAGTGAAGTTATATGATATTAAATGTCCCCAACATAGCTGCATGATTCCTATCATATAATTGGTATAAATATCCACAAATATTCCCATGTTATTCATACAATATTTTCACAGTGCATTATAGTAAAATTGTAATACGCGGTTCTAAACTTTTATTATACATTTGTATTAAGAATAAAACCATATAAACTTCAAAATAATATAGACTTATTCTCTTACCTAAGAAGAGAAGTTTCTTCTTTAGATGGCAGAAAGTTGAAACAGGGATAGGCACACGCGCGGGCCTATATTGGAGAGACGACACGTGGTATCCGTGATAGGATAATTGAACATAAAAGTAACACCAGGACTAATAATAAATCTACAGCATTAGCCAATCATTTTCTCAATGTTTCACATAAAGTTAGCCAGTTATGTTTTTCAAATTATAGATCATAAACCAAAAGTTACGTAGAGGAGGTGATAGAGAATTACTTCTAAAACAACGTGAATGTTATTGGATTTATGAGCTCAACACCCTTGAACCAATTTAAATAAAGATTGGGATTTGTCAGTATTTCTCTAAATAAGCTATAGATTAGCCTTTTTTTCACTGTCAGAGTAGTGATTAAGTGTTTTTATTCTTAAAATATGTAGAAAAAAGTAACCTATGAAACTACTAGATTGTATTATATCTATACATATTAGATGTTAGAAATAAAATAATGTATTGTACATGTATGAGTCTTAATGGTGCCCTCTAGTGGTACTAGTGTATATAACGTGTGTAAAGTAATTTGTTTGTATGGCAAACATCTCCTGAAATGTTGTTTTGTCAGTTGACACTTTCTGCTTGAATAAATTATTCTTGATATATGCTGCCTTTTCTGGACTTGACTGTGTTTGATACGTGCAGACACCCACCCTCTCTTACACACACATATATGTACACACACATGCAATGCATTACAGGCAACAGATATATAGCAGCTTTACGTTCCCAATGTTTCCACTTCTCTAATTAAAAGCATACTAGGATGCTGGGTTACCTCTTTCTGTAACTGTGTGGTGCTTTTGAGGCATCATTGTATGCAGTGAGACTTAAGACCGCTACTCCTTAATTCGTCCGCCTGCTCTGAGGCGGCGAAGAGCAATTCTCCCCGATCGTATACGGTTGGGTTGATCGACACCCCCTGCTAGCTGCCGATTGGCTGCAAATGTGCAGGGGGCGGAATTGCACAAGCATTTATAGTGAAATGCTTGTGCAATGATAAATGCAGACTGAGTATAATGTCTGCGTTTATCGATGTGCGGCAGACATGATCGCTACAGTGGATCATGTCCATTTGCACTTTCATAAATCGGCCCCTAGGTCTCAGGTGTTTAAAAAAAGGCAGAGAATGCGCTTTAAAAAATAAATAAAAATAATATATATATATATACAGTATGTGTGTGTGTACATATGTATTTATGTATTTATATGTGTATTTATGTATTCACAGACATTTACACACATAGAAGCACATAAATACATATGTACATACAGTATATAGACATATATGTAAGTGCACTGGAGCCCTTTGCAGTCATGAGTCTAACCAGATTGCATATTCTGAGATGTCTCCTTCCCCTTTCACAGATGTTTTTCTTTTAATTTAAATTTGTAGCTGCTGCTGTAACATTTTTTACATAATGCTCCACAATACTGATTAGTTTTAATAAACCCAGGCTAAAAGTTGCTGTCCACAAGTTTTCTTAATACCAGAAAAAAACAGACTTCATGAAGAAACTTGTGATTAACAGAATAATTATACAATGTGATCTCCATCTCCTTTAGTTATGTATCATCTGAAAGAGAGGCCACAACGAGTAAATCACACAAGCTAATAGTATTGGATAATAGCTCTTCTATTGTTTTCTTTTAATTGTGTTTAATAACAAAGTTTATATACTGCACCTCATTTAATAGTGTAATAAATAAAGTCTAAGGGGCCGATTTACTAAAGTGAGGACGGACATGATACGATGTAGTGTACGTTGTAGTGTACGATGTAGCGTATCATGTCCGCCACACATCAATCAATGCCGACAGCATACTGCTTGTGCAATGCCGTCCCCTGCAGATCGGTCGCTAGCAGGGGGTGTCAATCAGCCCGATTGTATAGGATTGTGCGGATTGAAGACCGCAGCCTCAGAGGCAGTGGACAAGTTATGGAGCAGCGGTCTTTAGACCGCTGCTTCATAACTACTGTTTCCGGCGAGCCTGAAGGCTTGCGCGGAATTAGGGGCATCGAGCTCCATTCGGAACCTGATAATTCGGAAAAACATTTTGTAAAAACATTTTGTAAAAGTGAAGATGTAAACAGATATTTAATATTATATGGCATTTAATCTATGAATCTGGGGAAAACATTGTAGCACAAGTGAAAACAGTATTTGAGAGTACTGTAAATTCATTCAGTAGACCAGGATTACTATTACACTGCTCTTTCCTTCCTCTGGGCTTAAATGACCAGAAGTATTCACATACTTTGAAATGTAAGTTTGTTGTGACATTTGCTGACCCCATAATATTGGTCCAAGTTCAGTCCTATCATTTATGCACTGTGAACAGGTGGCGCAGTGACAGTATTGGCTACAAAGAGAATGAACATGGATACAGCCCAAATTATAGTTGTTAAAAAAGAAACACGTTCTGAATAAAAGTTGCTTATTTAACTTTGTGAGTAAATGTACAAATTGCAATTTAAATGTTGCACCGTCTTATAGTTATTTGTTTGTATTGCTTCATATAAGTATTTTTTTGTTTTTAAATGTTTAGAAGATACCTTCTCCACGGAGACATAATATGCCTAGTGGTAAAAAGCAGCAGTAAGTGTTGCATAGTTTATGGTGAGACATAACATAATAAAGTATGTACCGATCTTCTTAAAAGCCTTTCTCACAGTTTTTTAGATTCAAGGCTATTACAGTTAGTCAGGCATTTTTTTCTTTTCATGCAGGCATTCATGTGTAAATAAGCAAGATTGTTTCTGGTTCAATAAAAACAAATATAGATAAATAAAAAAATAGCTCAAATTAAATTTTAAAATGAAAGCATACTGAGGTAAGCTCAGGAGAAGGCACACGTCTTAAAGAGCCATAATAATTGAAAAATGGCATGCTCTACACTACTGTGTATCACTTGTAACTAGAGCTTCTGATTTGATCAATGGCAGTTTCTGCTCAGGACAAACAGTACTTTGCAATTCCAGAGTTTTCTTCTACTGTATTTTTAACTCCCTTGCCAGGGTTAAAACCACATAGCAGTGCAAGGTCAATAGTGCTTAATGAATTAATATCATTTTTCAACTATTATGGCATTTTAAGTATATATATATACAGTATCCCACAAAAGGGGGTGAGTACACCCCTCAGATTTTTGTAAATATTTTATTATATCTTTTCATGTGACAACACTGAAGAAATTACACTTTGCTACAATGTAAAGTAGTGAGTGTACACCCTGTATAACCGTTTATATTTGCTGTCCCCTCAAAATAACTCAACACACAGCCATTAATGTCTAAACCGTTGGCAACAAAAGTGAATACACCCCTAAGTTAAAATGTCCAAATTGGGACCAATTAGCCATTTTTCCTCCCCGGTGTCGTGTGACTCGTTAGTGTTACAAGGTCTCAGGTGTGAATGGGAAGCAGGTGTGTCACTGGAAGTTCAACATGACACTTCATGGCAATGAACTCTCTGAGGATCTAAAAAAAATAAATGTTGCTCTACATAAAGATGGCCTAGGCTATAAGAAGATTGCCAAGACCCTGAAACTAAGCGGCAGCACAGTGGGCAAGACCATACAGCCGTTTCACAGGACAGGTTCCACTAAGAGCAGGCCTCGCCAAGGTCGACCAAAGAAGTTGAGTGCACATGCTCAGAGTCATATCAAGAGGTTGTCTTTGGGAAATAGACGTATGAGTGCTGCCAGCATACCTGCAGATGTTGAAGGGGTGGGGGGGGTCAACCTGTCAGTGTTCAGACCATACGCTGCACACTGCATCAAATTGGTCTGCATGGCTGGACCTTTTTTGGATCAACCATCAGTTTTGGACTTTTCCACTGGATACATTTGGACTCATTTGGACTTTATTTGGACACCAATTTGCATCTTGTATTCACTTATAACATTTTTGCATCTTGCATTCACCTATAATTATTTTTGTAAGCCTTGATTGGTTTATTAATATTTTGTAACCTTCATTGGTATATTTTTATGCTATTCAGTTGTCTTTGAGGATACCATCCAGATATTGCACATAGCATGACCAGAATTGTATAATAGCTGCTGTCCATAGGGCATTGTATCATTTCTCAGTTGATACAATATCCTATATATATATTTTTATATATTTTTATCTCCCATTTGTGGGATTCTTACAGATATATGTGCAAATTATATGTCTAATATGTATGTTAGGATTTAGAATAAATATACTGTTTTTATATTTATCACATTTCTTATTCGTCATTTGATCATTCTGGGTTTCCCGCTGACTCCACCTTTAGCTAGGAACCACATTGGGTTTTTTTTAGCGCTCCTTCGTAGCCATATATTGATTCTTATTTGAGATCTGGTTGAGAGATCTAACAACTTGGAGCTTGTGTGGTAGCATTTTTGGCGCTGGTGATATCTCCTTACATGGATACCAAGAGAAAGAAAGGAGAGATTTTTTATTAATTGTGCACTCTGAAATAATGAAACTTTTATCTTAACTTCCTTGTCCCTGGAAGCAAATTTTCCTGTTACACTGTAGATGTGTCAGGGTTTTTTCCCTGCTTTGTTTGCCATGTGCTGCTGGCAGCCATTTTACTTACCTCTTACTGAATCTGGTGCAGAGTGTCTGATGCTGCTCATTTCCTGCATGCCCTCTTATGGCTGGACTGGTGTACATCATCCGTGTGAGACAGGTTGCAGTCTCAGTATTGTGATGTCATCACTTATTATTTAAAGGGCCTCTGTCCAGTATGCTTTGCCCTTGCATTGTCTCAGACCTGTTTGTGAGTTCCTGTGTATTACCTGGCTGTCTGACGTCCCTCCTGGTTCCTGACTCGGCTCGTCTGAGTACCAGCTCTGGCTTTGACTCCTGGCTTGTTATTTGACTTGTAGACTTTTAATTATTTCTATGTTATTAATAAAGGTGTGATTATTTTTGCACTTCTCGTCTCAGTCTGATTCCTGGCACCCTGACAAGATGTTTGAACAGTTTACTGTGTTTAATGGTTTTTAATGGGTGCTTTTATCTGGACATTTGCTAAAAAATAGTTTGTAACTGTCAATGCAGTATTTACATATAATAAACTATGTCTGCTGCCACCACTTTAAGATTCTTATATGGGAAATCCTAAGGAAAACCCCAGACTAACAGGTTAACTATCCCAAAATGCAATTCAGCAAAAATCAACCTAAAAACACAATACTATTCTCTTCACTTACATGGTTCAAATATTAGACAAAGGCAAAAACGATATAATAAAGGAACATTTATTATGAAAAAAATGAGTCACAGTGCATTTATATAAAAAAAGGAGTTAAACACAATTAAACAAAGCAAACCTTTTTTAAAAAAAATAAAAGGAGAAATATAACAGAGTTATACTTAGGTCAATGCAGATAGTTGTGCTGTAAGCATGAATGTTACATGAACAGATAAGGTTCACCTACAAGTATGTAGGTTTACTCAAAAAATATGCTTTTCTGCACAATTTAGAAATATAATAATCACTAATTATAATTGAACATAAAAAGTGTTATATTTAAAAGACAGCAAAAAAATATACCTTCTTGCTGCACTGTCACATAGTTAAAAACACTGCACCTTTGTAACTAAATGTAATAATGATATTTTGAATGATTTGTGCTGCTGTAAAAGTAACAATGTATCACCCATGGGATACAGGGAGAGGGGCACGTTGCGTGCATTTCTTATGCTGATTATGCAATATGATATATATATATATATAGATAGATAGATAGATAGATAGATAGATATCCCACAAAATGGAAAGCACTCACCGGTTTTTGAATAAAGTTTTACTTATGCAAAATACATATACATATGAATGTTTTCGGACATCCACCCATCCTTAGACATACATTTAAAAATTCTTTACCACCTTTTATGTGCTCCCCACGTTATTACCAGTGAAATCCGCTCTGCCACATCAGGAAACCCTACAGAGTACATGCGGCGCAACTGCGCATGTGCTGGCTGCGCTGCGGAGCGCCATCTGGGCCAACGGAGAAAAATAAGCAAAGATTAAAAACATACTAACATATGAGTTCTTATGTCACAATACGCACAAACATTATGAGAAAACTAATTTAGATAACCACTAATCTTTGCATAGGGGGTCAAGGCAATTAGATTGTATGGATAGTTCCAGAATCTGCTGCCACTACGACGGCCGCACCCTCCACACGCTCAACACCGGTAGATCGTCTGCCTGCCACCGCGCATCCCCGACCAACACCTTTGGACCTTTTACCTGCCACAACTGCTCCTTCCCCTCCCTCTGGACCACAACCCAACCAACTAACCCACCCAAAAACAGCTGCAACTGCATCCTCCTCAACACCCGCTCCATCCACAAGCACGCCCTCAATATCTGGAACCTGCTAGACTCCACCTCCCAGACATTGCCTTCCTCACCGAGACCTGGCTAAACCCCACATCAGCGCCGGACATTGCCACTGCAATACCCGAAGGCTACAAGATCTGCCACAAAGACGCAGCAACTGACCTGGAGGAGGCATCGCCATCATCCACAAACACACCATCCAAGTCGCAACCAGCTCCAACGACCACTCACCAGGCCTAGAACACCTACACTTCAAGATCCAGGTCAACCCCAACACCACCCTCCGCGGCACCCTCAACTACAGACCTCCCGGGCCTTGTCCTGCCTTCTGCGACTCCATCACCGACCACATCGCACCTCAATGGACTACATCCTCCTCTGTGACCTCAACTTCCATCTTGATAACCCCAATGATCTCAACACCTCCACCCTCCTGGAAAACCTTGGAACCATCGGACTGAAACAACTCATAAACTACCCAACCCATGCAGCCGGACACACCCTCGACCCGATCTTCTCCTCAGACAACCACATCTCAGTCAATAACATCACCAAACTCCTCTAGACTGACCACCACTGCATACACTTCTCCTTCAACAAACCCAACACCCACCTCCGACAGTACCACCCGCCCCGCAGAAACTGGAACAACATCACCCAAGATCAACTACACCGCACCCTAAACAAATCCTCCCCTCCTACTTCCACAGATGCCAACTCCTCTGCCCGCAACCTCCACCTCTGGATTACAGACTGCTCCAACACCCTCGCCCCCCTCAAAAAACCGTCCAGCCGCCAAACCACTAACAAGGCCAGCTGGTTCACCCCGGCCCTTCAGGACTCCAAACGCCACTGCAGATGATTGGAAAGAGCCTGGAGATCCAGCATGACCCTGCTGGAAAAAGCTGCGTTTTAGGAAGCAATCACCACCCACCACCACCTCATAAAAACCGCCAAAAAAACAGCCATCCAAGACAGAATCAACTCTAATGCACACAACAGCAAGGAGTTGTTCTCAGTCATCAAGGAATTCTCTAAATCCAACAGCAACACCACCAACATCCCACCCTCCCAAGACCTCTGCAATACCCTTGCTGCCCACTTCCACCGTAAGATCCTCAACATCTATGACAGTTTCACACCTCATAACTCAACCTCCACCACCCACTCCCCTACACCCAATGGCACCCCTCCCAAATTTGCCCCCCCGCACCACACACGGACTATCTGGAGCCCCGTCACCACAGAGGACACCCTTAGAATCATGAAATCCATCCACTCTGGCACACCCTCGGACCCATGCCCTCATCACATATTCAACAAAGCAAGCAACACCATCACCCCTGAACTCTGCCGCACCATCAACTGCTCCATCAAAATCGGCACCTTCCCGGATGTCTGGAAGCACGCAAAACTGAAAACCCTGCTGAAGAAACCCTCTGCAGACCCCACAGACCCGAATAACTACCGCCCCATCTCTCTACTCCCCTTCCCGGCCAAAGTCATAGAGAAGTCCATCAACACGCAACTTATCAACCACATTGAGGCCAACCACACCCTGGACCACTCCCAATCCGGCTTCAGAAACAACCACAGCACTGAGACCGCCCTCCTCGCTGCCACAGACGACATCCACGCCATGCTCGCCGCCTGGATGAATGACAACCGGCTCAATCTGAACATAGACAAAACCGAAGTCCTCCTCCTCAGACCCAATAAATCTGCATGGGATGACTCCTGGTGGCCCACAGCCCTCGGTTACCCTCCAACCCCAACCGACCACGCACGAAATCTAGGCTTCATCTTGGACTCATCACTCTCCATGAAACGAAAAATCAATGCCATCACCTCAACATTTTTCCACATCCTCCACCTGCTACAAAAAATCTTCAAGTGGATCCCTACCGAAACCAGGAAAACAGTCACCCACGCCCTTGTCAGCAGCCGGTTGGACTATGGCAATGGCTCCATCATCAAACTCCAAAAGACTCCAACGTATCCAGAACACCTCAGCCAGACTCATCCTCGACATCCCCCTCCAATGCCACATCAACGAACACCTAAGGAACCTTCACTGGCTCCCCATCGACAAGAGAATCACCTTCAAGCTCCTTACCCATGCGTTCAAGGCCCTACACAACATCGGACCCGAATACATAAACCACCGCGTAAATTTCTACACCCCTGCCAGACAACTACGATCGGCCAACCAAGCACTCGCAGTCATCCCCCGCATCAGTAAAGCCACAGCGGGCGGAAGGTCCTTCTCCCACATAGCAGCAAAGACATGGAACACCCTCCCGCTGCACCTCAGACAATCCACCTCCATTATAAAGTTCAGAAAGGACCTCAAAACCTGGCTCTTCGACTGAACGCCCATCCCCTTCCCCCCTTTCCTCCTATCTACCTTCCCTTAGCGCCTTGAGACCCTCACGGGTGATTAGTTTGCACTCTATAAGTACCCAATAGATAGATAGATAGGAGCCTACATAGTTATGCTGCATCTAGAGCTATAAATGTAATGTGAAGCAAAAAACCTGTAGATATACATTATTTGTACCTCCCAAACCCAGAAGATGAACATCTGAATACTAAATAGTACTGAGGACAAGTCCACTGTCCAACATTTGGTTATTCTCGCACAATAAAATGTAAAAATAGGGCACACTAACTGTCAGGAATACATACATCCTGAAAAATGAATGGACCCATACTTATAGGTCATAGATAGGAGAACCCTCTGTTGGTTGCCCTCAACTAAAAAGGCTATAGTTAATGTCATACACTAAAATGCAATAGATGGGCACACTAACTGTCAGAAAAACATGAACACTTAAATTGTTGTAATACAAACTCACAAATTATGGGTCATGTAAATAAGTCAGTCAAGCTGTAATAGAAGGAAGGTCATACCCAAGTACCCAAATAGAAATGGGTGCCTAGATAGATCATCCACAAGCAGTAAATATACAATTAAGCTTACAGGAAACAAAGGAGGTCAAAGTTGGTATTAAGACCTTTTGGCATGAGTGTATCTAGGGTATATATCCATTTAGATTCCCTTTGGAGAAGCATTTTTGCTCTATTCCCCACCTCTGATGGGTACCAGGATATGGTCAATGATTATATACCTGCGATCAGACACATTATATTGCTGCATCAGAAAATGTCTAGCCACCGGTTGCTCAGCACTGCCAATGTGAAGTGTAGTGCGTATTGCTGACCGGTGGTTAGCCATCCTTGTCTTCAAATTGTTTTGGGTCTTCCCTATGTAAAATTTCCCACAGGGACAGTGAAGCATGTACACTATATGTGTAGTGGTGCATGTAACTCTGTAGTTGATGGTGTATCGTTTGTTACTCCATGGATGTACAAAGTATTTACTCTGTGATAGAACCACTGCAGGTTACACACCCACTAAATCTATAGCACCTGTTCCTTTCAGACCCTAACCAGGTTCTGCTGGTGTAGCTCGGTCTGTTGTCTGTTCGTAATAACTGGTCTAAGAGAGATTTACCCTTCCTGTACCCTACCATCGGACTGTCAACATTACCAAATGGTAGATTTTTATCAGATTTCACAATATTCCAGTTCTTTCTTAGAATACTTGGTAAACCCATTTTACCAGGAGTAAATTCCGTGGAGAATATTAATCTCTTGTTCGCTGGTTCCCTTGTCTTCTTTCTCAGGGCTTGTTCCTGGGTCATAGATAAGGATTCTTCCAACAAATGTTGTAGATGTTTGTGGCCATATCCCCTCTGTTGGAATTTCTGATGCATTTCTTTCAATTACTTGGGTCTGTGTTGTTCCTCACGACCCTCTTAAATTGTGATTTTGGCAGTGCCTTTTTCAAACTTGGGTGATGGCAGCTGGTAGTCTCTAGCAGGGAGTTGCGATCAGTTGGTTTGTGAAACAATGCTGATTATCAACCTTTAGGATCAGTTTATCCAAGAATTCGATCTTCATCTTATCACAGGTCATTTTGAATTTCAAGTTGTGGTTCTGTTCATTCAATGTAGAGAACCAAATTTCAAGATCCTCAATAGATCCCCTCCACATGAATAGAAGATCGTCTATGTATTTTGAATAACTTTATTCTTGGATCTTTAAGCAACATTGTGACCTCCTCCTCAAATTATGCGATATATAAATGTGGCATATGATGGGGCCACATTTGACCCCATCACTATCCCCGAAACCTGCAGATAGCAACTGTTCTCAAATTTGAAATAATTGTATTTGGTTAGTTGTATTCGGTTAGTTGTATTCGGTTAGTTCCAGGATAACATCTAATGGTGGGCCAATATACGGATATCACATCAGCTTCCTTTTGATTGCAGCCAAGCCCTCTTCATGAGAAATGACGGTATATAGGCTGGTGACATCTAGAGTTACTAGAACGTCATTCTCCTCCACATCAAGCATGTTTTTGATTAGCTGAATGACCTCAATAGAATCCAATATAAAAGATGTCATATTGCGTACCAGAGGTTGGAGTAAGGTATCTAAGTAAATAGCGATTGACTGTAGTATGGAACCCCTAGTGGACACTATTGGATGACCCGGAGGGTTATTGAGATCTTTGTCTACCTTAGGGAGAGTATAGATCACAGGGGTGATGGGAAATTCTACCATCATATACTTTCCCAGGGACTCTGATAGATAATTCAATTCCATTGTCGTCAATACGTATTTATCAATTTCTTTCTTGAATTCTTTGGTTGGGTCACTCACCAATTTATGGTATGTTCGGGTATCAGAAAGCTGTGATATAATTTCATGTCTGTAATCTTTATAATTCTTGAGCACCTGTGCTCCTCCTTTATCAGCCTCCCTGATGACTAATTGGTGATTTTCTCTCAGGTTCTTCAATGCCGTCCTCTCTTCCAGACTCAGGTTATCATGATGCATACTGTTATTAGTGTATACACTGTTATTTAATTCTTGTTCCACCAATCTGGTGAAAGTAAGTATACTTGAGTTAATGCTTTTAGGGTGGAATTGCCCCTTCTTCCTGAAGTCATCCATTGTATTCTCACTTGAGCCAAAGTACTCCTTGAGAGCTAGTTGTCTCCTGAACTTGTATAAATCAACCTATATTGAGACGTCATCTACCCGATTAGTCTGTATAAACTTAAAACCTTTGGTTAGCACCCGTCTTTCAAGTTCTGTTATCTGATGACTATTTAGGTTGATAATAATATCTTTACTCAATGCATCCACCAATATCTGGGTGGTCTTCCTCTGGTGCTTATGTCCCCCTCTTCTTGTGAGTGGCCTCTTCCATGCCCATTTTTTGAACGTGTGGCCATACCATAGGAAGCTTGGTTATTTACCCCATCTGTATGAGGTGCTGCTGCTGTTGCTGTATCGTTGTCAGTGTTGTTACCTAAACTATACACTGTTTCCAAGGATCTTGGTTTGTTTGGTTGAGTGTGCCTGTTTTTATACATTGTGCACCTTTCTTCAACTCCGAAAAGCCATTTATACACTCATTTATCTCTATAATCAGAGGTCACCTAATCCCATTTTCTTTCTTTAAAGGCTACTAGTTCAGCTTCATATTTATCTAGTTCGTTCTTCATATTTGTATATATAGTAGACCTCCTAAATAGAATATAGTGAACTTATTTATAGCATGAATAGAGAAATATTTAGCTGTTAATATCAGCGCTTGTTTAGTATAGAACTAAAATTCCTCCTCCACTTAAGTAGTGAACAAAAGCGGTTAGAGACTGATACAGTAGCAGTTTAAGATTAAATTATTAAATTATTTTTTAACTTTCTATATAAGTTAAACAACAGGTGAGCTTGTAGAGTTCCCTTAAACTCTTTGTTATTTTTTTTTTTAAATATCTTTATTTTTTGTGTGCCACATATAGGAAGACCAAAACATCTCATATTCAATGTGAACATAACAAAACAGCATTGCAACATAGCTGATAGTTCTTGAAGATAAGTTGGATCAATTGTGTCTTCATCTGTAGAAAGGCCAAGAAAGAATGTCCGTGAGTGCTACAGTTCTCCTCAAATGCAATGACTAGGCCCATAATACATAATTTAGTCCTCCCATAGGGCACTTTTTATAACATATAGTCGTACAAACACTATTAACCAAATCAACATTTGCCAACTCGGATTGCTCCACCTCCTCTCCTACCTCTCATAACTCCCTGTTTAGTCCAGCTCCCACTCCCCTCTCAAATTAGCCTCAAGTATATAGTCCGTGTGTTTAAACGGTGCCATAATCAGTCTACTTAGTTCTCTTGGGAGTGTGAGGATGAAGGGTTCCCACTTTGTTACAAAAGACTTCACTCTCCTAGTCACGTCTCCTAACACTGACTGCTCTATAAACAATTTGTTAAGCATTGCCTGCTTCAGCTGTGCCACAGTAGGTGGGTCACGCTTGATCCAGTTTTGAAAAATCAGACGCCGGCTACCAAAACTATGTTGGACATGAATAACTTGGATTCTCTCGGAATCTCTCTAAAGTCTAGTAATATGATATTTCTAAACGTCAGGTCATTAATGTGTGTGCGCATACTAAGGTTAGAACTCTTTGTTATTTTAATCAGCTCACCTGTTGTTTAAATAGTGAACCTGCTTGGGTTCATGAACTTAAGGGGAAGAGGGATTTTTGCTCTATACAAATCAAGTGCCGATATTAATGGCAAAATAATACTTTACTCATGCTATAAATAAGTTCACTATATCCTATTTAGGAGGTCTAATATATATATATATATATATATATATATATATATATATATATATATCATATTGCATAATCAGCATTTAGCATAAGAAATTCATGCAACGTTCCCCTGTCCCTGTATCCCAGGGGTGATATATTGTTACTTTTACAGCAGCTCAAATCATACAAAGTATGATTATTACATTTAGTTACAAAGGTGCAGTGTTTTTAACTATGTGACAGTGCAGCAAGAGGGTTTATTTCTTTGCTGTCTTTTAAATACAACATAACTTTTTATGTTCAATTATAATTAGTGATTATTATATTTCTAAATTGTACAGAAAATAATATTTTTTTGAGTATACCTACACACTTGTAGGTAAACCTTATCTGTTCAGGACCTATAACTAGCCTCTGTTCCAGGGAGATGACAGAAATATTGTAAATATACTGTTGCCCGCAGCCTCCTTTGTAGAATGACACTATTATTTTGCTTAAATAGCAATTAAATACATTTTTTTCTGCGGTCAGGTTTCTGTAGAGGCCTCTTACAGAGTGGGCAAGGAAGGCAGCCAAACCTTTTTTATGGCAGGCCATAAAAGTATAACTAGCCTCTGTTCCAGGGAGATGGCAGAAATATAGTCAAATACGCTTTTGCCGGCAGCCTCCCATGTCGAATGACACTATTATTTTGCTGAAATCACAATTCTTTTTTTTTTTTTTTACTGAAGTTAGGATTCTGACAAGGCCTCTTCCAGAGTGGGCAAGTAAGGCAGCCACCCCCTTTTTATGACAGGCCATAAACCCAAATTGCAAGCCCTGGCTGAAATGATAGGATACCTTATAATTTTAGTCATGTAAATACAGTACACATATACTTAAAATCAATTTCATTGTGACATAATGAGGGTTATCTTGATACTAAACATGACATGTCTGTCATATTTGGTCACCCAGCAACACAAAATTGATTAAAACATGTCTTAAGATATCCTAGAGTGTCACCCCTTTTCGACCCCAGATTTTTGTCTTGATAGTGACACTGGCCTAGATTTGGAGTTTGGCGGTAGCCGTGAAAACCAGCGTTAGAGGCTCCTAACGCTGGTTTTAGGCTACCGCCGGTATTTGGAGTCAGTCAGGAAAGGGTCTAACGCTCACTTTTCAGCCGCGACTTTTCCATATTGCAGATCCCCTTACGTCAATTGCGTATCCTATCTTTTCAATGGGATCTTTCTAACTCCGGTATTTAGAGTCGTGGCTGAAGTGAGCGTTAGAAATCTAACGACAAAACTCCAGCCGCAGAAAAAAGTCAGTAGTTAAGAGCTTTCTGGGCTAACGCCGGTTCATAAAGCTCTTAACTACTGTGCTCTAAAGTACACTAACACCCATAAACTACCTATGTACCCCTAAACCGAGGTCCCCCCACATCGCCGCCACTCTATTAATTTTTTTTAACCCCTAATCTGCCGCCCGCCACCTACGTTATACTTATGTACCCCTAATCTGCTGCTCCTAACACCGCCGACCCCTATATTATATTTATTAACCCCTAACCTGCCCCCCACAACGTCGCCGCCAGCTACCTACAATAATTAACCCCTAATCTGCCGACCGCCACCTACGTTATACTTATGTACCCCTAATCTGCTGCCCCTAACACCGCCGACCCCTATATTATATTTATTAACCCCTAATCTTCCCCCCTCAACGTCGCCTCCACCTGCCTACACTTATTAATCCCTAATCTGCCCTGCGGACCGCACCGCCCCTAATCTGCCCTCCCTAACATCGCCGACACCTAACTTCAAACATTAACCCCTAATCTGCCGACTGGAGCTCACCGCTATTCTAATAAATGTATTAACCCCTAAAGCTAAGTCTAACCCTAACACTAACACCCCCCTAAATTAAATATAATTTAAATCTAACAAAATATTTAATAGCTAAAATAGTTAAAATAATTACAAAATTACCTGTAAAATAAATCCTAACCTAAGTTACAATTAAACCTAACACTACACTATCAATAAATTAATTAAATAAAATACCTACAATTACCTACAATTACACCTAACACTACACTATCAATAAATTAATTAAATACAATATCTACAAATAAATACAATTAAATAAACTAACTAAAGTACAAAAAATAAAAAAGAACTAAGTTACAAAAAATAAAAAAATATTTACAAACATAAGAAAAATATTATAACAATTTTAAACTAATTACACCTACTCTAAGCCCCCTAATAAAACCCTATTCTAAATTACAAAAGTTCAAAGCTCTTTTACCTTACCAGCACTGAACAGGGCCCTTTGCGGGGCATGCCCCAAGAAATTCAGCTCTTTTTCCTGTAAAAAAAACACATACAATACCCCCCCCAACATTACAACCCACCACCCACATACCCCTAATCTAACCCAAACCCCCCTTAAATAAACCTAACACTAAGCCCCTGAAGATCTTCCTACCTTATCTTCACCTCGCCGGGTATCACACCGATCTCTTCAGCTCCCGCTTGGATGATGACTTCAGCCGGATCATGGACATCTTCAGCCCCCTGCTTGTGCTTGGATCAGGACATCGGAGGAGCTCTTCTGGATCGATCGGTGAACCTGGTATGGTGAAGATAAGGTAGGAAGATCTTCAGGGGCTTAGTGTTAGGTTTATTTAAGGGATATGTGGGTGGTGGGTTGTAATGTTGGGGGGGGGGGTATTGTATGTGTTTTTTTACAGGAAAAAGAGCTGAATTTCTTGGGGCATGCCCCGCAAAGGGCCCTGTTCAGGGCTGGTAAGGTAAAAGAGCTTTGAACTTTTGTAATTTAGAATAGGGTAGGGCATTTTTTATTTTGGGGGTCTTTGTTATTTAATTAGTTTAAAATTTTTGTAATATTTTTCTTATGTTTGTAAATATTTTTTTATTTTTTGTAACTTAGTTCTTTTTTATTTTTTGTACTTTAGTTAGTTTATTTAATTGTATTTATTTGTAGATATTGTATTTAATTAATTTATTGATAGTGTAGTGTTAGGTGTAATTGTAGGTAATTGTAGGTAGTTTATTTAATTTATTTATTGATAGTGTAGTGTTAGGTTTAATTGTAACTTAGGTTAGGATTTATTTTACAGGTAAATTTGTAATTATTTTAACTATTTTAGCTATTAAATAGTTCTTAACTATTTAATAGCTATTGTACCTGGTTAAAATAAATACAAAGTTACCTGTAAAATAAATATAAATCCTAAAATAGCTATAATATAATTATAATTTATATTGTAGCTATATTAGGATTTATTTTACAGGTAAGTATTTAGCTTTAAATAGGAATAATTTATTTAATAAGAGTTAATTAATTTAGTTAGATTTAAATTATATTTAACTTAGGGGGGTGTTAGTGTTAGACTTAGCTTTAGGGGTTAATACATTTATTAGAATAGCGGTGAGCTCCAGTCGGCAGATTAGGGGTTAATGTTTGAAGTTAGGTGTTGGCGATGTTAGGGAGGGCAGATTAGGGGTTAATACTATTTATTATAGGGTTAGTGAGGCGGATTAGGGGTTAATAACTTTATTATAATAGTGGTGCGGTCCGCTCGGCAGATTAGGGGTTAATAAGTGTAGGCAGGTGGAGGCGACGTTGTGGGGGGCAGATTAGGGGTTAATAAATATAATATAGGGGTCGGCGGTGTTAGGGGCAGCAGATTAGGGGTACATAGGGATAACGTAGGTTGCGGCGGTGTACGGAGCGGCAGATTAGGGGTTAAAAGTGTAATGCAGAGGTCAGCGATAGCGGGGGCGGCAGATTAGGGGTTAATAAGTGTAAGGTTAGGGGTGTTTAGACTGGGGGTACATGTTAGAGTGTTAGGTGCAGACTTAGGAAGTGTTTCCCCATAGACAACAATGGGGCTGCGTTAGGAGCTGAACGCGGCTTTTTTGCAGGTGTTAGCTTTTTTTTCAGCTCAAACAGCCCCATTGTTTTCTATGGGGGAATCGTGCACGAGCACGTTTTTTTTGAGGCTGGCCGTGTCCATAAGCAACTCTGGTATCGAGAGTTGCAGTGGCGTTAAATATGCTCTACGCTCCTTTTTTGGAGACTAACGCAGCCATTCTGTGGACTCTCAATACCAGAGTTATTTTAAAGGTGCGGCCAGAAAAAAGCCAGCGTTAGCTACGCGGGTCGTTACCGACAAAACTCTAAATCTAGCCGACTGTTTTTTGTCACTCTGTGTTGAGATCTTTGCTTCATTAACTGACTTGAGGTACCAGGCCTCTGAATGTGCGTTCACTCTAGTGAAACATAAAAACTATTTATCACATGTGATCTGTTTTTTTAAGGATAAACAAAATAAATAACACACAGAGAAAATGTTAACCCCTCACAACCTAAAATGGTGAGGTCTTTATGACAGAGTGGTACCTGTTAAACCTTTTCTTCAGATCTTCAAAGAGTGACTTCAAAATATACAAGAGCAATTATAGTTGCAGGATGTTCTGAAACATATATGTTGTAGATTATAATACTGTTTCACCTCTATTGCTTCTTGACCCATGGTAATATGGAGATTGAACTGATGAATGCCCAGTGATATGAAGCTGGGCTCTGTGTATTAACAGCTTCTCAAGGTGGTGATTTTGAATGTCCAGAAACACCCATCACCATTGTAATAACATAAATTAAAAAAATACCAACAGTAGACATGTGCAGCTTCTCACAATAGTTTGCTAGTCATGAGAAAAAAAAACCTGAGTCCATTCATTTAAAGTCACTAGTCCACTCAGTGTTAAATAAAGAAAAAAGCTAATTAGCTAATAGGCAAATTGCCTATCATGATCTTGAGTAACCTCAACTAATCACAAACTCACCCAAGATTATACTCTTTTACACTTGTCAATCAGTTTGAATTCTTATAATGTTCTTTTGAAATATATGTGGTCATTTGTTGCTTGCTGGTTGTCCTTTGGTATCCACGACTGATGCTTCTGTAAACACCTCTACAGTCTGAGGATTTATGCATTCAGCTAATGTCTTGCATAAAAGTCATGAAATATTTGGGATAGAGCAAACCTCACCCTGTTCACCTATTAATTAAGTAAATTACATTTTGATGTTTATGCAACACTTTTCACTTGGTGCCAGTGTTGTTTTGTAACTTACTTTTAACAGCCAGGTTTAAGTCCAGTAATTCTCTATTTTTTACATCATTATGAATCTTAGTGGTTAAAAAAAACATTATATAGAAAAAAATTGTATTGTAGGATGCAAACCATTATGAGGAAGCATATATGACAGAACAAAACAACTTCTATGGCTTGTTCAGAGGGACCTGGGTTGACAACAAGGACAAAGGACTGCAGCTTCTTCCAGCCTGCTCTCCTTCCTGCTTGTCTCTCCCATGCCACAGCCATTGCCCTGCCCCCGCCTCCCAGCACAGCACAGGTAACTCCCTTTGTTAACTTTCTTTCTACAGCCACTGCCCTGCCCCCCGCCTCCCAGCCCTCCAACCTCCTAGCACCTATTTAATGGAGGTTGCTGCTGCCTTAGTCTGAGACTGCAGCTTCTTCCAGCCTCCTCTCCTTTCTGTTTGTCTCTCCCATGCCACAGCCACTGCCCTGCCCCCCGCCTCCCAGCACAGCACAGGTAACTCCCTTTGTTAATTTTCTTTCTACAGCCACTGCCCTGCCCCCCACCTCCCAGCCCTCCCACCTCCCAGCACCTATTTAATGGAGGTTGCTGCACGACCCCCGAAGGCGCGACATAGGCAAGCCCATCAGCGCCCGTCGTCCAGCGCCACTAACCCTGGCTCCTACAACCACCGCCACTACAACACCAGCACCCTCCTCCATCTCAACACCGGTAGATCATCTGCCTGCCACCACGCATCCCAGAAGAACACCATAGGACCCTTCAACTGCGCCTTCTCCTCCCTCCGAACCACTAACCTGCCAGTCACCTCACGCAAAAACAACCGCAACCACCTCAACTGCATCCTCCTCAACACCCGCTCTGTCTGCAAGCACGCCGTCAAAATCTGGAACCTGCTCAACTCCACCTCCCCAGATGTTGCCTTCCTCACCGAAACCTGGCTGAACCCCACATCAATGCCTGACATCGCCATCACCATGCCCGACGGATACAAGATCTCCCACAAGGACCGCAGCAACCGACCGGGAGGAGGCATCGCCATCGTCCACAAACACTCCCTCCACGTCACAACCAGCTCCGACTACCACTCACCAGGCTTGGAACACCTACACTTCAAGATCCAGGTCAGTCCCAACACCACCCTCCATGGCACCCTCATCTACAGACCTCCCGGACCTCTTCTGCCTTCTGCGACTCAATCACCGACCTCATCGCACTCCACGCCCTCCCCTCAACAGACTACATCCTCCTCAGTGACCTCAACTTCCACCTAGACAACCCCAAC
The DNA here is from genome assembly GCF_027579735.1 of Bombina bombina. NCBI lineage: Eukaryota > Metazoa > Chordata > Amphibia > Anura > Bombinatoridae > Bombina > Bombina bombina. Next base: position 214,254,365 of record NC_069504.1, on the reverse strand, counting down.
GACCACAACACCACCAACCTCTTAGAAAACCTTGGAACCATCGGACTAAAGCAACTCATCAACTCCCCAACCCAACCGGACACACCCTCGACCCTATCTTCTCTGCAGGCAACCACATCTCAGTCAACCACATCACCGAACTCCATTGGACCGACCACCATTGCATACACTTTTCCTTCAACAAACCCACCACACACCTCCGGCAGCACCACCCACCCTGCAGAAACTGGAACAACATCACCGAAGACCAACTGCACTCCACCCTGAACAAGTGCCCCCCAGCTACCTCCACAGATGCCAACTCCTCCACCCACAAACTCCACCACTTGCTCACAGACTACACCAACAGCCTCGCCCCTCTCAAGAAACCGTCCAACCGCCAACCCACCAACAAGGCTAGTTGGTTCACCCCTGCCCTCCAGGACTCCAAACACCACTGCAGGCAATTGGAAAGGACCTGGAGATCCAGCAAGACCCTTCAAATAAAACAGCCTACAAAGAAGCAATTAACTACCCACCACCACCTCATCAAAACTACCAAGAAGACAGCCATCCAAGATAGAATCAATGCCAACATCCACAACAGCAAGGAGCTATTCACAGTCATCAAGGAATTCTCCAATCCCAACAGCAACACCAATGACATCCCGCCCTCCCAGGACCTCTGCGATAACCTCGCAATCTACTTCCACTGCAAGATCGTTGACATCTATGACAGCTTCGCGCCCCAGAACTCACCCACCACCGACTACCCACCAAATCCCACCGATACCTCACCCAAATACACCACCGCCTACCCCCCACGGACCATCTGGAGCCCCCTCACCACAGAGGACACCATCAGAATCATGAGATCGATCCACTCTGGAGCACCCTCGGACCCATGCCCGCATCACATTTTCAACAAAGCGGGTGACACCATTGCCCCTGAGCTCTGCAGCACCATCAACTGCTCCATCGAAACCGGCACCTTCCCGGATGATTGGAAGCACGCAGAATTAAAACCCCTACTGAAAAAACCCACGACTACCCCAAAGATCCGAAGAACTACCGCCCAATCTCTCTGCTCCCCTTTGCGGCCAAAGTCATTGAGAAGTCCATCAACAAGCAACTCGTTGACTACATCGAAGCCAACCACACCCTGGACCCCTCCCAATCCGGTTTCAGGAGCAACCACAGCACCAAGACCGCCCTCCTCGCCGCCACAGATGACATCCTCGCCCTACTCGACCAAGGAGAGACCGCCGCCCTCATTTTCCTCGACCTCTCAGCAGCATTCGACACTGTCTCCCACCTCATCCTCCGCAACCGACTATACGATGCCGGCATACGTGACAAAGCCCTGGAATGGATCACCTTCTTCCTCACCGACAGAACCCAGAAAGTTAGACTCCCACTCTTCACCTCCAAGCCCACATAAATCAGTTGCAGTGTACCCCAAGGTTCTTTGCTGAGCCCCACCCTATTCAACATCTACATGGCCCTTCTCACTGCCATTGCCCGACGACACAACCTCAACATCGTCTCCTACGCTGATGACACCCAGCTAATCATCTCACTCCCCAGTGACCCCACCACCGCCAAGAGAAACGTCCACGAAGGGCTGACAGCAGTCCCCACCTGGATGAGCTACAACTGCCTAAAGCTGAATGCAGACAAGACCAAAGTCCTCCTCCTTGGTCCCACCACATCCGCTTGGAATAACTCCTGGTGGCCCACAGCCCTCGGACACCCTCCAACCCCCACCGAAATCTAGGCGTCATCCTGGACTCATCGCTCTTCATGGACTGGCAAATCAATGCCGTCTCTTCTGCATGCTTCCACACACTTCACCTGCTGCCAAGACCAGGAAGACTATCACTCACGCTCTCATCAGCAGCCGACTGAACTATGGTAACGCACTCTATGCCGGCACCACCACCAAACTCCAAAAGAGACTACAGCGCAACCAGAACGCCTCGGCCAGACTAATCCTCGACATCCCTCATCAATGCCACCTCACCAAACACCTGTGGGACCTGCACTGGCTCCCCATCAACAAACGAATAACCGTCAAGCTTCTCACCCACGCATTCAAGGCCCTCCACAACATCGGTCCAGAATACTTGAACCACCACGTTACCTTCTACACCCCTGCCAGACAACTTCTATCGGCCGACCAAGCCCTCGCAGTCATCCCCTGCATCAGGAAAACCACAGCGGAAGGCAGATCCTTCTCTCACCTGGCAGCCAAGACTTGGAACACCCTCCCGCTGCACCTCAGACAAGCTACCACCCTAACTAAGTTCAGAAAGGACCTCAAGACCTGGCTCTTCGACTGAACTGCAACCCTCAGTGCCTTGAGACCCTTACGGGTGAATAGCTGCGCTTTACAAGAACCCAATAGACAGATGATAGATAGATAGACAAATATAGAAGATCCAACACTGTTAATGAAAAATGTGTCTTGAGTTCCTCAAGGGCAGACTGGGCTTGTGGAGTTTACTGGAATGGAATCTATGTTAAGGTCAAAATAGTAAAAAGTAGTAATAGCATAATGTTGATTCCCGAAGATTACTTAGGTTATTTAGAATTTGGCAAAGCCATTGAAATGCTGGGCAGCTTTTTTATCCATAGGTATAACCAGTCTGTAGCAGTTACCTCTTCAGGATGCACCTGAATGCCATAGACAAGTCTGTGACCACATTCTGAGTGCAGTGTGTATAAACAATGATCCTGGTTGTCACTTGTACAGTGCACATCATGCTCCCCATTATTCAAATATACATAACCCATAGATATGTAAAAAACAGAGTTGAATGGATACTAAATGAAGGAGATTGTAACACTGGTTAACACGTAACCTTTATTGTAGCTACTTAATAAAAACAGCAAGAAAAATAACGATACAATGTTTGCTTCCCTGTTGAGATTAAAAACACTTCAGAACTTGTTGAAAGCAGATTATACTGATAACAAAACAAGCAAATATTGACCAGAATTACATTGGTTGATATCACTATAATGCGGTGGGGAAGTTCATAGCAATATAAGAGAAAATAAATATAAAAAATTAACGTTTTTGTTTAAAAGGACAGTCTAGTCCACAATAAACTTTCATGATTCAGAAAGAGAATGTAATTTTAAACAATTTACTTTTATCACCAATTTTGCTTTGTTCTCTTGGTATTCTTAGTTGAAAGCTAAACCTAGGAGGTTCATTTGCTAATTTCTAAGCCCTTGAAGGCTGCCTCTTCTCTCAGGGCATTTTGACGGTTTTTCACCACTAGATGGTGTTAGTTTATGTGTGTCATATAGATAACACTGTGCTCATGCACGTGGAGTTCCAGGGAGCCAGCTCTAATTGGCTAAAATGGATTTCTGTCAAAAGAACTGAAATAAGGGGGCAGTTTGCAGAGGCTTAGAGGCAAGGTAATCTCAGAGGTAAAAAGTTTATTTATATAACTGTTTTGGGTTTGCAAAACTAGGGAATGGGTAATAAAGGGATTATCTGTCTTTTTAAACAATACAAATTCTAGTGTAGACTTTCCCTTTAAAGGCGCCAGCCAATGTATTACACCAATTTGTTGATATGTCCTGGATTGAATGAGTTGAAGAATCAAGAAAGTCCTGTGGTCAGTAACAAGGGTACCATCTAATGATGTTTTGAAATGCTGTTCTTTTTATTAAGTAGCTACAATAAAAGTTACTTTTTAACCAGTGTTTCAATTTCCTTCATTTAGGGGTTGATTTATCAAAGGCTTTGCAAGCCTTTCGACCCACTACGACTGCAGGTTCTCACAAAAGTTCAGCATTGCAAAATAGCACTCGTGTGCAATGCTGAATTCCGTAAAAGGAATTTAGCCCACCAGAGGTGAGCTGTGGCAGACAGCAGGGCTGGAATGGGCTTCTGGGATACTGGGAAAAATCCCGGTGGGCCGGCAGCTGCACAGGGCCGTATTGGGCCACCACATAGATAAGAGAAATTGGCTCAAGCAGCTCAGCTGCAGATGCGGACGCTGCCACCGCTCCACCTCTACTCCAATAGGCAACGGTGTGAGAGTCAGGGGGCGGGGCGGACCTATGTAGAAAACATCACGTTGGCATCGGCCCTTGCAGGAGCACGGTGGCACGTGTGGATAAGCGCACCTACCACGGCCCGCCCCCCCAAACACGTGTGCATTGTGCTGGCCAGTGGCCTGCCGCCTCTGCTCTGGCCCTGGGGCAGGTCTAATTAGTCAGTGCACGCCATGAAGGAGCAGCAAGTGCAACACGCGGCACATGACATTATACCACTGGCAAGTGAGGAGGAAGAGAGCGGGGTGACAGCTAGGTGTACTTAATTGCAGGCTGGCAGCAAGCAAATTGTGTTAGGATCTGGAGGATCTGGACTGAGTCTGACTGGGGATCTTCTTACCGATAACGGTAAGTTAATAATACTCAGTGCTCACTGGTGCACGCTCACCCACTCAGTCACACTGAATCATCTGATACTCATACTGTAGTGTATGCATGGTCCATGACAGGCTCCCCCCTTAGGAGTACAGTGTGTGTGTAGTATGGCTTGCAGGAACTACTATCTACTGACTGTAATAATGATTTTGTTTTGGTGAATAGTTAATATGACTGGGCTGGAGGGGGCATGGCTGGGCTGAAGGGGCGTGGCTGGGCTGGTCTATACAAATTTCCAGGGCCGGTCTGATTTCCCAGTCCGGCCCTGGTGGACAGGGGCACGTATGTGCACCTCTAACTGCCTAAGCTTGATAAATCGCCCTCTTATTAGTATCCATTCAGCTCTGTTTTTGTTCCTAGAGGCATTCTTTTTTACCTATATCTATGGGTTATGTATTTTTTAATACAATTTCTTAATGCCTAAGCACAACTATTTGTTGTGACCCATGACAAATTTAATGACAAGTACATGTAAACTTATACAATCTCTATATTTAGCTATTAAATGCTCCCCATTATGATGATGCTGAATTTATAGGAAACTGAACACTCTACGCAAGTACTCAAGTATAATGATGATGAGTCTTTATACACTTTCTGCACACTTCTTTGCATTAATTAAATATGATGGTCATTTGCTTCCTTACTGTTTCAAACTTACTATGTCTGGCACTTTATGTCCTTCACTGTGCATCAAATGGTGAAGTACATGATGGTGAATATAAACACAAATGAATAGGATGAATTAGGGAAAAATGTGAAGTGCTCAAAAAACAGTAGAATGCTGTAATGGGCTGATATAAATAAGTTTGGTGTTCACAGTGGGCAGATCCCCCCTACCTAGAATATGCTTTTGTTGTATGCTTGTACTTATTTGTAGTCATATATAATTACACAAACATGTACCCATAAACATTCTTAGAAGCTCTTAGATGATAAGCACTGATGTTAATAATTAGTGATGTTATTGTTCATTAATTGCAATAACCGTAACATTTTCTGCTGATTCATCTGCTTCTTCCAGTAAACCACTTTTAATTTGTGTACAACATATTTTTTAAGTAAATATCATTACCTGTAAATACTTTACACAAAACATATGTTAGACTGCATTGATTCTTTTGTCCTGTGAACCTGGAAACGTTATTGATTTTCTAACAGCCAAGAATGCTGTCCTTTTTATAATGATCACATCAATGATCACTGCTGCTATTAGATTTATAGACAGTTCGTTAGCTTCATGGTAAAGGACCTCCCTTCACTGCAGTAGAGAATGAAAACAAAAAGTGCAACCTCGATTCAAGTGGTTTTAATGATAGATTCACAGCTACAACACAAGGTAAGAATTGCACTTACCAAATAACATTAAAAACATGCACATAAAAAGTATAGATGGTCTCCACAGGAACAGCAGGGTACACCGGTTTAATTTGTCACGTCCCACCAGGTAAATTCCGGATCCCAGTACTCCTCCAGGCCTGTGATGACTATTGAAAGTCCATGTATGTATATTAATCATACATTTGAGTATTACACACACCAGGCTTTCTCAAGAGGAACAATGGTTATGATCTCTACCCATAATGTGACCCATTTAACTATGTAGTAATTACCTGTAATTGGCAAACTGTGTGTCAGCTACCTTAGGACACTCCTATAAACATAACAGGGGTTTCAAAATACCAGCACTGTCAATAACACTTTCTTGTTTAAAATATAGATCAATACATGCTTAAAATATATAATGCATAATAGGAATGCCTATAATTTTGAAATAAAACCTTACTGATATGATGACTCTAATTAAACATAAAAACATACAAAAAATGAATATATATGAAAAGTGCATATAAAAATTCATATAAAAAATACTTTTAAAAGCTATAAAATATATGCCAAGGGCATCTTATAACTGATATAAGCTATAAAATATATATCAAGGGCATCTTATAACTGATTAACACCTACTTGACTATACACACATAGTGTTAAAAACATATATCAAATTAAAAACTACCTAAAATACTACATATGAGCTGCCACGTCAATATCTATATTTAACCCCAAAGGGGCAAGAGAATTGATTTTATAAATCCAAAATGTTTAAAGTTTTCGAAGTTTTAAAAGTCTATCGCACTCCTTGGGGGGTACCCAGTCAATTACTTGTATTTTTAAACTACTAGGATCACAATTATGAACTTCCATAAAATGCCTTGGTACGCTATGTTTTTTAATTTTTTCCTTAATATTATAGATGTGTTCATATAATCTTCTTTTTATTTTCCTTTTCGTGCGGCCTACATAAAATAGGCCACACCCACACTCTAAAGGGTAAACCACAAAAGTTGAATTGCAGTTACTTCTGACTTTAATATCAAATTTTTTGGTTTTTGTTGAATCTTGAAATGTCACTGCTTTATTTATGTGTTTACACATTAAACAATTTAATTTTCCACATTTGGAAGTTCTCTTGCTGTTTTCTAACCAGTTTTTAGTATTTGTTGTGATGTCCTTTTGTTCATTTATATTCTTTAATCTACTAGGGGCTAGAATGTTTTTAAGGTTTTTGCCTTTCTTAAAGGTAACTATAGGTTGTTCCCCTATTTGGCTACCCAATATAGGGTCCGCTCTAAGGATGGGCCAATGTTTTCTCAAAATATTTTTAATTTTGTTTGAGCCTTCATTGTATGTGGAAATAAATCGGATTGGTGCTTCATCTGCTACTTTAGATTTTCAAGGGCTACTACTTCCCTAGTTATCCATTCCACTCTATTTCTCTCAAGAGCCTTTGATTTAGCATTTTTAATTAAAATTGGATCATAGCCCTTCTTAAGAAATTTATTCTCTAGATATTCTGCTTCTTTCTTAAAATTGTCAGTGTGAGTGCAATTCCTCCTCATCCTCACAAACTGACTGTAAGGAATATTTCTGATCCAACTCCTTTTATGAGCACTATTATAATCTATAAAACTATTGCGCTCGGTCGGTTTTCTATAATTAGAAACTGCAATTGTACTATTAGTGTCTCTATACAGAACCAGATCCAAAAATTCAATGGAGGTGTTGGAGTGCTTTCCAGTAAATTTTAAATTGAGATTGTTTTGATTAAGATAACTATAAAACTCCACTATCTCAGATTCATTACCCCTCCACAGTATAATAATATCATCTATATAACGGTGATATTTAACTATATTGTGTCCATACTTATTGCCATTCCAGACGTAAAGATTTTCAAAAAAATTCATAAACAGATTGGCATATGAGGGCGCAAATGTCGTCCCCATAGCCGTCCCTTGGGTTTGTAAATACAACACCCCTTCAAACAAAAAATAATTGTGTGTAAGTATGAACACAATACAGTTAATAAAAAATTGGGCCTGAATGCCCGAAAAATTATGTTTATTTAATTCTGATTGTATAGCACCCACACCTGCATCATGTGGTATGCAGGTGTACAGTGCAGAGACATCACAGGTGATCCACCACATATTGGTTTCCCATGTAATTCCCTCAAAAATTTGGATGACTTCTTTCGTATCCTTTAGAAAAGCACGAGTCTGCTTAACCATTTATGATAGTCTCATTGCTGAGGGTTGTGTAGCGCAGAAAGTTTTTCAGTATTGGTTCCCTTCACTGCAGTGTTAGAACTTATAGATCAAATAAAGACAATTTAATTGTACAACTAAATAATTATGAAATTGTGATAGTAGTATTTTTTTGTTTAAATAATTTTTATTGAGGTTTATAATGAAGTGACATACAAATATACAGAAGACATAATATACAATAGTTTCTAATGTCAAGACAATAGTAGACAATAGTATGTCGTGCATAGAGTCCCAAGACTGAGCAAACCTCATACATTTTTTACTTTTAGGTATTATAACGTTTCATTAATAATTAATAAACAGTAGAACGTGGTGCAAACACACTTGTCATTACGTTATATAAGAGGAATAGGAGAAGAGTGATAAAGGGTAAAAAAACAGATATGATATATCATCAAAGAGTGTTTGTTTGCTCTCTTTTCTCTCAAAAAAATGGTTAGTATACTCTATATTGCTGAGAGAGAGACAGTGTTAAAGATTGAGAACATAGTCATTTATAAGGCATAATACTAATAATTGCGGTTATTCACAAGGGAACCGCGCATTGAGTATCTGGTCTAATCATAAAGAACCAGGATACTATACAGTAAGGGGGGGGGGGGGGTGGTAAAGTGAAGTATCATACGAAAAATATGTATCCTAGGAACCAAAAGGCTCATTGTGTGTCAGGGAGGAGTTACTTAAATAAATGTAGGAAGAGTAGATAAGCTGTAGTAACACTGGGCACTATCATCGTAGTTATAGTCACATGAACATGCTGGTTAAGTATAGGAGGATAAGAGTAAGCTGAGTTTATCCGCTAGCAGGGAGATTATATGCAACAGAACTATGGGGACAAAAGGCCCTAAGGATTGTAAACATTATACTTTCACATACTCTCACGCCCAGCTTTAAGTTATATAAGACATATAGGTCGAGCTATAAAAAGGCATAAATCGCCACAACTGGTACATTCCAATGAGACCATATAAAGTGGACAATATTGAATATTAAATAATTGGACCTTCGGTGTTAGCATATAGAAGGCAATATTGTACAATTAAATCCTGCACCTGGGCACGGGCCCTATGCCCATCAGCAGGTAGACCAATTAAATTATAAGTTAGATAGGTCCTAATGATACATTTTTCTACGTCTCCAGTATGTCTATCTTAACTGTCCTTTTTAAGGCTATCTATGAATGTGGAATAGTACATGTAAATACTGAAGCAACTACCATAAGGGCCAAGATTAGATCCAAGCTTATAACGTGGCTTGTGATACATCCAGCTAGTATGTATTATAGAGACCCCTGGAGACCCTTTAACATAAAATATAGATTGAAGATATGTGGGGAACCCAAGGATATCAACTCCAGAGTTACAAAAGTAATATAGTGGAGTGAACAATAAAAACACATACTTTAGCTGTATATGAGTTGGAAACAAACCAATACTCCCCTCCAGTGGTAGAATAAAGCAATTGCATCTCATATAAAGGGATAGTAAATTTAAAGCTCTATTATACAAAGTGGCTTGTAGTCATGTAGATAAATCAACTAGTATAGGTCTAAACAGCTTATAAAGTAACAGATATGTAAGTATCTAAACCATATATCCCTCCAGTTCCCCACACAACATATGACCATAAGTCCCCATGTTACATCATTGATTGGCATATACATATGGAAAGGTAAATATTGGCTATAGCAATCCCCAACCACTAGTCATATGAAGAAAACAAAGTAACATAGCAATCCTTTAAAGGAACAGAAGCTTTCCACCTCTAAGGAGGAGGTCAAATATTAACTTCGATCTAAGAGACACATTGAACTATTGAAGGATACATAGGATTACCCACTTCTAACCTGTAAATTGATAGACACATATAAAGAGATGTGGGGACCCAAGGATATCAACTCCAAAGTCACAGGACTGAGAATCCTGAGAGAGACAAAATAAGATATCGGGGTGGGCTGTAAAAGCGCATAATTTAGCTGTAAATGAGTTGTAAACAATCCAAGACTCCCCTCTAGTGGCAGAATGAGGCAATTGCGTTTAACATAAAAGGATATTAAATTTAAAGCTCCATTACGCAGAGCAGCTGGTATTTTTGTAATTAACTCAACTAGTATAGGACCAAACACCTTGTAAAATAACATATATGAAAAAATATAAATCATACAACCCTCAAGATCCCGTATTACTTGCATGGTAGACATTCTAGACAAATTGAATAAATTAAAGGGTCATCATTGTACCTACTACTTTAAAGAGATAAATATAAAAAACAAAAACAGGCAACTATTGTTAACAACCAACCCACTCATAAAAAGTTAGCCGAATATATTGCTGTAACCAGTGCTCCAACTGTTAGTGAAGTGAAGTCAGCTGTGGGGAGACCTGATATAGCTCCAGGCAGATTGTCCAGATCATCATAGACCTCAAAGAAAGTCTCCCTCCCTGGAACAGCTGATCTCCAGAACCAGCCAGAGACAAAACGTAAAATCCCCAGCACATTCTATCTTCAGCACACGCATATGCCGTTGTTACAACCATGTCAGCACCAGGAGGCAGAGGGGGGACTTCCCAGACTTGGCTGCCACATGTAGAAATCACAAACACTGTACTCACAGGTAAGTTTGATGGTGAGGGTTGATCTTTCATGAAACATGTTGAAGCAGTAGTAAACCTGGAAACCAGATTTGCAGCTGGGCATCCAGAAACATCTGCATCGCAGCTTAGCCAATCTCTGTGATGTAAGGTATGAACGTTGCCTTGCTCTAGGGAATCAAAGGGACCGCACAAGATCCCGGTATCTAGTAAGACAGGGCAAATACTTTGATAAATGGTGGGATTGTTAGAAGTCAGATAAGGGACAACATGCCAATCCGCTGACAGTGTAGGCTTGTCCTCTCTCACTACCGGATCCACTCGAAACTCAGACAGTATTAGTGTTAGGCTGGCAAAATGATCTTGTAGGAGCTGCGTCACAGCCAACCTCCAGACATCTTGGGCCTCCATCGTGGCAAAACTTCTGGAGCTCAAATAAAGCTGAGAACATCCACACAGGGGCTCCCAATGTATCCAGAGTTATAGTATGTGGAAGGGACCTTTTGTAGTATATCAATAATAGCTTTGGGTGCCAATAATCCTCAATTATATCGAATAAAGACCAGGAGCTCTTGACACACATGTCTGGCTCCTACGATAGTTGGCTCCGCCCCTGATAGTAGTATTTTGAAATCACAATGTAAGTAAATAAAGAGGATACTGTAAGGTACCAGCCGCAAGATAAATTCAGTAGCGGAGCTTAGGTTAAGGGGATACAGTTTACCCCCTTGGGCATAGCAGTAAGGGGGCAAAACTATAGTTACAAATCCTCTGATGAAGCACCTGTAATAATTGGAAAACCACAGAAAACATTGGAGCCCTCTCAGGATGCTCTCATTCCAAAAGAAGTCATTCAGCTGAAGAGACCCTGCCCAGTTTGTCAAAGACAGGCTTTAGAGAAGACAGAAACTTCTCTGCATCATGCAGTAGAGTGTCATTGCATTCAAGATAAGGAGAGACCCATGCCAAGGCTTTCCCCTTAAACAAAGAAATTGCAAAAGTCACCTTAGCTATAGAAACTTTGGAGCCTCCTCAGGGTGTTCAGTTGGGGCCATTGTAGGACAGCAGCAAGTTTTTCTTGGTCCATTTGAAAACCTTTAGGGCTTATAATGTACCCCAGGTAAGAAAATTTTTCAATCTTGGCGTAGAGGTCGTTTTCGCATAAGTGCTGTAATAATTGCTTCACATGTGTAATGTGTTCCTGGTAAGTCTTTGAAAAGATTAGGATATCATCAAGATACATTATGACAAACTTGTTTCTGAAGTTATGGAATACTTCATCCATAAAACGTTTGAAAACAGCGGGAGTTTTGCAGAGTCCAAACAGCATAACCTAATATTCACAGTGTCCATACTGAGTGTTAAATGCTCTCTTATACTCAACACCCCTTGTTATTCGAAAAGGGTTATAAACTCCCTGTAGGTCCAGTTTAGTGAAAGTATTAGCTCCTAAGTGCTTCAAACAATTCTAGGATGAGTGGAAAAGTGTAAGAATATTTCACAGTAATCTGGTTTAATCCTTGATAATCAATTCATGGACTGAGACCTCCATCCTTCTTTTCAACAGCAGAAAAAACCTGCCCCTACTGGAGAAGATGAGGGGTGAATAAAACCTCTCTTCAAGTTGTCCTGGATATACTCCTCCAAAGACTTCTGCTCAGGCTGTGACAGCGGAAATTTCTTCCCTTTAAGAAGAGGTGCCCTAGGAAGTAGGTTGATTGGACAGTTGTTAGAATGCCTTTTTCTTGCAATATACATCTGCAAATTCTTTGTATTCTTGTGGCAAAGTAGGAGGTTTCTCAAAAGAAGCTAAAAGACTGGAGTGTACTTTTATGGGGCTATGTATATGGTTCAGCTGACAAGAAGACCCCCAGGAGGTTAATTCTCCAGTAACCCAGTCAAAAGATTTTTTAGACAGACATGAATGGAAAATTGATTAGGGATAGGGCAATATCTTCCTCATGGAATGCAACAAATTGAAGATTGACTGGTGTAGTCTCAAAGTCCACAATACCTTTTCCCAATGGCTGACCACACAGAGTAATAACACACAGAGGTCTTGGCTTGGAGATGAAAGGAATGTTGTGCTGCTTAGCAAAAGTAAGCCCATAAGCCCAGGGAGTGTCTTCTCTGTCTCTCTGCTTCTGTCAAGTGGGGACGGTTGACTTCCATGGGTTCTATGGGTTTAACTGAAGTTTTAGGTTTAGGTTCAGGTGTTGTTTGAAAAAAGGAGCTTAATTGTAAGCAGAACGAGGTATCCTGCAGCTCTATTTTCACTCCTGATACCTTTCATGACACTTAACCTCTAGTATGACACACAACTCTATGCATTTTTCAATGTCTTCTGTAAGATGTTTATACACCAGTTACTCTTTTATGCAATCTGCAGGAGCTTGTGTAAAGCTGTACATAGAGCACCAGCATCCCAATTCATCTCTGCAGCCAGGATACAAAACAATACAGCATATTGTGCCACAGTTCTTGTGTCTTGCTGTATGTAAGAGAGTATTCAACTGCAGAGACCCTGCCCAGTTTGTCAAAGACAATCTGTAGGGAAGAGAGAAGTTCCACTGCATCTTGCAGTAGAGGATCATTGCAAGGCTGTCCCCTTTAAAAACAAAGTTACAAAAGTAACCTTGGCTGTAGAAGTGCAAAATGTCTCAGGGTTGTTGGAAAATGTAGATGGCATATGTTTAAAAGCCTCTGCAGTTTTGGACTGGTATAGAAACATGTGTCTAAACTGGTCTAAGGCTGGCCTGCAGCAAGGATTTCACCATATATACTTGTGAGCTCATCAAACTTAGCATCCAGGGAAGATAGATGTGTCTTGTGGGCACAAATAAACTATCCCTGGCATGTAATAGCCTTAACTTAGCAGGGTCCACAGTCATTTTCAGCTGTTTATAATGTAAGGTACCAGCCTTAAGGTAAAGTCAGTAGTGGAGCTGAGGCTGAAGGATAAGACAAAAATGTGGACAGGGAAGCAGAGTCAGCAACAAACAGGTACAAAATCAGGATCCAGGAGAGAAGTCGAGGACAGGCAGAGGTCTAAACACAATCTGGCAGCAAAGTACAGAGAAGTCAGGAATCAGGCAAAAAGTCACAATAAAAACCCAGCAGTAAACCCAGGAATAGCACACCTAATATATTAATCCAAATAAGCAGGCTCAGAATACAGGAAGTGCTGGGTATTTATGGACTGGTATTGCAGATTTAGAGGCCCATTTATCAAGCTCCGTATGGAGCTTGTGGGCCCGTGTTTCTGGCGAGTCTTCAGACTCGCCAGAAACAGCAGTTATGAAGCAGCGGTCTAAAGACAGCTGCTCCATAACCCTGTCCGCCTGCTCTGTGCAGGCGGACAGGGATCGCCACAATTCAATCCGATCGAGTACGATCGGGTTGATTGACACTTCCCTGATGGCGGCCGATTGGCCGCGAGTCTGCAGGGGGCGTTGCACCAGCAGCTCTTGTGAGCTGCTGGTGCAATGCTGAATAAGGAGAGCGTATTGCTCTCCGCATTCAATGAGGTCTTCCGGACCTGATCCGCACTGTCGGATCAGGTCCGCAAGACCTTTGATACATAGGCCTCTTACTGTAGCTTGCAGGCAGATAGAGCCAGAGGGGTAGATTTATCATACCCCGGGCGGACATGATTCGCTATAGAGAATCATTTCCACCCTGCAACGCTAAATGCTGACAGCGTATGCCAGGGGTGTCCAAACTTTGCTCTCCAGAGGTTTTGGAACTACATTTCCCATGATGCTCAGCTAGATAAAATGCTGGCTGAGCATCATCGGAAATGTAGTTCCAAAACCTCTGGAGAGCAAAGTTTGGACACCCCTGGCGTATGCTGTCAGCATTTAACATTGCACAAGCAAGGGGTGAAGCAGGGGGTGTCAATAAACCCGAACAAATACAATCGGGCGGATTGCTGTCCGCCACCTCAGAGCTTTGTGCTTTGTTGCATGAGGTACTATCAGAGAATTCAGCAAAGAACTATCAATTATTGCGAGGGCTGCATGTACTAAGCAGTGTATACTGCTGTTTTTGAGCCCTTGCGGGATAGACTCATACATCCGAGCCAATGTAAAAAGCAGAAGTCATCAGAATGCTTTTTACACCCTCTGCCACCTCTCAGTTGGCGGAGAGAAATCAACCCTAACACGCAGGATTGACAGGCCCTTCTCTTGTGTGATTGGTACATTTGGGCAGCATACATATAGGTCCATTCATCTCAAAGCAGCATACAGCAATTAATATATGGGGCCCTCATTTAGTGCATTTTTTATATAAAAAAAGAAGCAATGTGCTAAGGTTTCCACTCAAGAATTTCTTTGCAAAGTTTATCTTGTGGCTTTTTTATGGAGTTTGAAGTTCAATCTCATTCCCAAAACCAAACACAAACCTATTTACCTAATACTTTTTAAATAATTCAGCCAGGAAAATACCCTTATATCTTGCATAGGGACAGTTTGACACCACTATTACAGTCAATCAGAAAGCTCTTTTGGGGAATTTTTAACTTTTCAATTTCTATACTTTATATTCCTTGAAAAACCTAACCTATTAAGAGAGCATGAATTTCACTTAATAATAACATTGTTTAACTCCTTAACAACAAATTGTCCTTAAGGGGGGGGGGGTTTAGCCCTGTTATATCTCAGGTCTTATGTAAGTGTTGAAACGTGTTATTACTACATCCCTCCCTCCAGAAGGCATTGGGCAATAGCTGTTGCTGTCAGCGAGAGACCCTTACTGTGAAAACTCCAGCTGACTTACAGGGTCATTTAGTCACCAATCAGCAAGTGCTAACCAGGTACTGAACCAAAAAGCTCCTAAGCTTACATTCCTGCTTTTCAAATAAATATATTAAGAGAATGAAGAAAAATTCATAATAGAAGAAAATTAGAAAGTTGCTTAAAATTGCATGCTCTATCTGAATAATGAAAGACAAGAATTGGGTTTCATATTCCTTTAAAGGGACACGAGGCCCAATTTTTTTATTTCATGACAGAGCATACAATTGTTATTGTTTCCAATTTACTTCTATTATCAGATTTGCTTCATTGTTCATTATAATCTTTGTTGAAGAACACACTAACGCCTAGATTTAGAGTTTTGTCGGTAACGACCCGCGTAGCTAACGCATGCTTTTTTCCCCCCGCACCTTTTAAATACCGCTGGTATTTAGAGTTCACAGAATGGCTGCGTTAGGCTCCAAAAAGGGAGCGTAGAGCATAATTTACCGCCACTGCAACTCTCAATACCAGCGGTGCTTACGGACGCGGCCAGCTTCAAAAAAGTGCTCGTGCACGATATCCCCATAGGAAACAATGGGGCAGTTTGAGCTAAAAAAAAACCCTAACACCTGCAAAAAAGCAGCGTAAAGCTCCTAACGCAGCCCCATTGTTTCCTATGGGGAAACACTTCCTAAGTCTGCACCTAACACCCTAACATGTACCCCGAGTCTAAACACCCCTAACCTTACACTTATTAACCCCTAATCTGCCGCCCCGCTATCGCTGACACCTGCATATTTTTTTTAACCCCTATGTTATCCCTATGTACCCCTAATCTGCTGCCCCTAACACCACCGACCCCTATATTATATTTAATAACCCCTAATTATTTATTAACCCCTAATCTGCCGCCCCCAACGTCGCCTCCACCTACCTACAATAATTAACCCCTAATCTGCCGACCAGACCTCGCCGCTACTCTAATAAATTTATTAACCCCTAAAGCTAAGTCTAACCCTAACACTAACACCCCCCTAAGTTAAATATAATTTAAATCTAACGAAATAAATTAACTCTGATTAAATAAATTATTCCTATTTAAAGCTAAATACTTACCTGTAAAATAAACCCTAATATAGCTACAATATAAATTATAATTATATTGTAGCTATTTTAGGATTAATATTTATTTTACAGGCAACTTTGTATTTATTTTAACTAGGTACAATAGCTATTACTATTACTAATAACTATTTAATAGCTACCTAGTTAAAATAATTACAAAATTACCTGTAAAATAAATCCTAACCTAAGTTACAATTAAACCTAACACTACACTTTCAATAAATTAATAAAATAAAATACCTACAATTATCTACAATTAAACCTAACACTACACTATCAATAAATAAATTACCGTAAATAAAATATCTACAAATAAATACAATTAAATAAACTAACTAAAGTACAAAAAATAAAAAAGCTAAGTTACAAAAAAATTTAAAAAATTAATTACAAACATAATAAAAATATTACAACAATTTTAAGCAAATTACACCTACTCTAAGCCCCCTAATAAAATAACAAAGCCCCCCAAAATAAAAAAAAAATGCCCTACCCTATTCTAAAATTAAAATATAAAAGCTCTTTTACCTTACCAGCCCTTAAAAGGGCCTTTTGCGGGGCATACCCCAAAGAATTCAGCTCTTTTGCCTGTAAAAAAAAACATACAATACCCCCCCAACATTACAACCCACCACCCACATACCCCTAATCTAACCCAAACCCCCCTTAAATAAACCTAACACTAAGCCCCTGAAGATCTTCCTACCTTGTCTTCACCATGCCAGGTATCACCGATCGCTCCAGGCTCCGAAGTCTTTATCCAAGCCCAAGCGGGGGCTGGCGATCCATCATCTGGCTGAAGTCTTCTATCAAGTGGCGGCTGAAGAGGTCCAGAAGAGGCTCCAAAGTCTTCCTTCTATCCGGGCAGAAGAGTAGATCCGGACCGGCAACCATCTTCTTCCAAGCGGTGACAAGCGGCTCCATCTTGAAGACCTCCGGCGCGGATCCATCCTCTTCTTGCGACGTCCTAAGTCCGAATGAAGGTTCCTTTAAATGACGTCATCCAAGATGGCATCCCTCGAATTCCGATTGGCTGATAGGATTCTATCAGCCAATCGGAATTAAGGTAGGAAAAATCTGATTGGCTGATGGAATCAGCCAATCAGATTCAAGTTCAATCCGATTGGCTGATCCAATCAGCCAATTAGATTGAGCTCACATTCTATTGGCTGATCGGAACAGCCAATAGAATGCGAGCTCAATCTGATTGGCTGATTCAATCAGCCAATCAGATTTTCCTTACCTTAATTCCGATTGGCTGATAGAATCCTATCAGCCAATCGGAATTTGAGGGACGCCATCTTGGATGACGTCATTTAAAGGAACCTTCATTTGGACTTAGGATGTCGCAAGAAGAGGATGGATCCGCGGCGGAGGTCTTCAAGATGGAGCCGCTTGTCACCGCTTGGAAGAAGATGGTTGCCGGTCCGGATCTACTCTTCTGCCCGGATAGAAGGAAGACTTTGGAGCCTCTTCTGGACCTCTTCAGCCGCCGCTTGATAGAAGACTTCAGCCGGATGATGGATCGCCAGCCCCCGCTTGGGCTTGGATGAAGACTTCGGAGCCTGGAGCGATCGGTGATACCTGGCATGGTGAAGACAAGGTAGGAAGATCTTCAGGGACTTAGTGTTAGGTTTATTTAAGGGTGGTTTGGGTTAGATTAGGGGTATGTGGGTGGTGGGTTGTAATGTTGGGGGGTATTGTATGTTTTTTTTTACAGGCAAAAGAGCTGAATTCTTTGGGGTTTGCCCCGCAAAAGGCCCTTTTAAGGGCTGGTAAGGTAAAAGAGCTTTTCTATTTTAATTTTAGAATAGGGTAGGGTATTTTTTTTATTTTGGGGGGCTTTGTTATTTTATTAGGGGGCTTAGAGTAGGTGTAATTAGCTTAAAATTGTTGTAATATTTTTTATTATGTTTGTAATTAATTTTTTTATTTTTTATAACTTAGCTTTTTTTATTTTTTGTAATTTAGTTAGTTTATTTAATTGTATTTATTTGTAGGTATTTTATTTAATTTATTTATTGATAGTGCAGTGTTAGGTTTAATTGTAGATAATTGTAGGTATTTTATTTAATTAATTTATTGATAGTGTAGTGTTAGATTTAATTGTAACTTAGGTTAGGATTTATTTTACAGGTAATTTTGTAATTATTTTAACTAGGTAGCTATTAAATAGTTCTTAACTATTTAATAGCTATTGTACCTGGTTAAAATAAATACAAAGTTGCCTGTAAAATAAATATAAACCCTAAAATAGCTACAATATAATTATAATTTATATTGTAGCTATATTAGGGTTTATTTTACAGGTAAGTATTTAGCTTTAAATAGGAATAATTTATTTAATAAGAGTTAATTTATTTCGTTAGATTTAAATTATATTTAACTTAGGGTTAGACTTAGCTTTAGGGGTTAATACATTTATTAGAGTAGCAGTGAGGTCCGGTCGGCAGATTAGGGGTTAATACTTGAAGTTAGGTGTCGGCGATGTTAGGGAGGGCAGATTAGGGGTTAATACTATTTATTATAGGGTTATTGAGCTGGGAGTGAGGCGGATTAGGGGTTAATACATTTATTATATTGGCGGTGAGGTCCGGTCGGCAGATTAGGGGTTAATAATTGTAGGTAGGGGTCGGCGGTGTTAGGGGCAGCAGATTAGGGGTACATAGGGATAATGTAAGTGGCGGCGGTGTGCGGTCGGCAGATTAGGGGTTAAAAAACTTTAATAGAGTGGCGGCGATGTGGGGGGCCTCGGTTTAGGGGTACATAGGTAGTTTATGGGTGTTAGTGTACTTTAGAGCACAGTAGTTAAGAGCTTTATGAACCGGCGTTAGCACAGAAAGTTCTTAACTCCTGGCTTTTCTCTGCGGCTGGAGTTTTATCGTTAGATTTCTAACGCTCACTTCAGCCATGACTCTAAATACCGGCGTTAGAAAGATCCCATTGAAAAGATAGGATACGCAATTGACGTAAGGGGATCTGCGGTATGGAAAAGTCACGGCTGGAAAGTGAGCGTTAGACCCTTACCTACACGACTCTAAATACCAGCGGTAGCCCAAAACCAGCGTTAGGAGCCTCTAACGCTGGTTGACGGCTAACGCCAAACTCTAAATCTAGGCCTAAGGAAGGTAGTGTGCCAGTGTTTGATGTACTGCATAGCAGCAAACATTGCTACTATCTAGTGCTCTTGCAAATGCATAGCTTTATTAAAAATATTTTTGCAAAACTGCTTCTTTTCCAAACACATGCACACTCCTGAGCCTACCTACCCATTTTCAAGAAATAATACCAATAAAACAATCTTAAATGCACAGTGCTGTGTAATTGTTACCATAAATCCTATTTTGCACAAAAACATTTTATTAATGATTTGTTCCAAAGTTTTTATTAGTATTTGGATTACCATATTGCAGAAATGTATATCAGAGCAACGGTTATTATATAGAAAATAGTCATACAAGAATGATCCTTTTCCAACCTGATTGTAATGATTACATTCAACTAAATAAACAAACTTGACAACTGACTTGAGAATTGTTCAGTTTAAATTCAGTGAAGTGTTTCTGACAAATCTTTTTGTACCAAATTTTTCATTCATGATTCAGCCAGAGCATACAATTTTAAACAACTTTCCAACTTACTTCTATTATGTAATTTGCTTCATTGCCTTGGTATCCTTTGTTGAAAAGCATATCTAGGTAGACTCAGAGGGGTCTATTTATGAAGCAGCCGATGCTACTTCCAACCCTCTCCGCTTCAGTTCCGAAGCAGCGTTCCTAAGACTCCTTAACTCGTCCGCCACCTCTCATGTGGCGGACAGCAATCAGCCCGATCGAATACAATCGGGTTGATTGACACCCCCTGCTAGTGGCTGAATCTGCATGGGGCGGTATTGCACCAGCAGTTCACCAGAACTGCTTGTGCAATGATAAATGCCTACATGAATAGACCCCAGAAGCTTGGAGACAGTTGCTGATTGGTGGCTACACATATATGCCTCTTGTCATTGTCTTATCAATATGTTTAGCTTACTGACAGTAGTTCATTGCTGCTCCTGTAATAAAGGATACCAAGAGAATGAAGCAAAATTCATTATAAATTAAAATTAGCTTAAAATTGCATGCTGTATCTGAATCATGATATAAAAAAATGGGTTTCATGTCCGTTTAACAACATTTATAATGAAGTCAGTGCTGTTCGTATTTTTAAGCGTGTAATATTGTTATAGTATTTCATTAACATTGAAGCATTAAACAAAAATATAAACAAAAATAATATTTTTTTTTACCATTATGCAACAGAATTATTTATTATTCAACACAGTAAAGGGCAATTAGGCTCCATTTAAAAATAATATTGCAAGATGTTTTACAGTGCCTTTTTTAAAGTGGATCTTCCTGTGCTAAATTAACCCACTTTTTTGCTGTAGGAGTTCTCTGTTTCAGCCAGTGAGCAGTAGATTAGATACCAACGTATCAGTTCTACACAAAACTACCTGTTAGTTTCACTTTAAATGTAAACAGCTGCATAAACACAATTTTTTTGCAGCAATAGACTGGCTTTATAAAAAAATAAAATTATAAATATAAAATTGACATTATCAATAATAAAAGTAAAAAGTTAGTGGATCCTTCCTGATAATATTCATCTAATTGTTTTAAAGAAGATTTGATTTGTGCTAGTCTTAATAAATGTAGTGCATTCAGCAGAAGGAACACATACTAGTGGAGTTTCTCAGAGGTCAGTTCTGGTGCCTGTTTTTTTTACATCAGTGATATTAGAAAACAGGTAATGGGGAATGTATGTCTGTTTGCATAAGATACAAAAAATTGTAATAGAGTTGATGTTTCGGGGGGTGGGGGAACAAATGAGAAGTGATATTAAAAAAATTGGAGGACTTGACTAATAACTGGAATCTAAAGTGCCAAATTATGCATTAAGGAAAGAAAATCCAAAGGTTAATTGGAGACTCAATGACACTTCAGTGCCATAAAGTTCCATAAAATTCTGCCTGCAGGTCTCATGTTATAACTTTATGGAACTGTTTTTGAGACATTTTTATCCAGTTCATTAATAAAAAGTAAGAATTTTTTTTACCAGAGTCCATCTCAACATTTTAGGTCTTCAAGAAAGCCTGGAATAGGCTATCCAAAAAACTAAATAATCTTACACTTTTAGTAAATCTTTGGCCAGACATTTTGAGCCTATGGTTCTTATCTGTTTTTAAAATCTATGTTTCAATATAAAGGGTGTTAGCAGATCTTCAGTGGTTTTATTTAACATACAGCATTGTAGCATGTTTCTTTCCAATGTTACATTAGACAGACAGTCAGCCCTCTGAAGGCTATTGTCCTTGTTGTCTAGTATGAAAGTGTCTTCTTGTGGTAGATCATTTTTTTAAGAAATGTCACTTTGTTGTGTTGTTTTTGTGGTTTAATAATGTTGATGTACGATGATGAGGTGGATCCTCTGAGCAGATGTGTAGTTGCTGATTCCCAGGTTATTTCAGTGTTTTTAGTCTTCTTGCTGACGGACTTCTTGCTGACGGACTTCTTGGGTGTCATGAGCACATGAGCTGCATAATTGACAAATCCTATAATATAAAAGGCCAAGTGTGTTGATCCAAAGCTGTCATGCGCAGTAGAGACAGCAGGAGGACAAACACACCTGGCCTTACCTGATCTGCTGTTTGCGGCACGGTGAAGTGGGCGTGTCTGGACATGTCCGGGGGCATGTCTGGGCGCGGCAGGGGCGTGAGCAGGCGTGGCAGGGCGGGGCCAGGCACGGTCAGCGTGCAAGAGAGGGGAGAGAGATAAAAAGAGAGGGGGAGAGACAAAAAGAGATGGGAAAGAGCTAAAGAGAGGGGAAGAGAGCAAAAGAGAGAGGGGAAAGAGCAAAAGAGAGGGGAAAGAGCAAATGAGAGGGGGAGAGAGAGCAAAATTGGAGGAAGAGAGAGAAAAAGAGAGGGGGGAGAGAGAGAGCAAAAGTGAAGGGGAGAGAGAAAATAAGAGGGGAAAAAAGAGAGCAAAAGAGAGGGGAAGAGAGAGAGCAAAAGAGAGGAGAGAGAGCAAAAAAAAGAGGGGGGAGAGAGAGGGGGGATGGGGAGAGAGAGAAGGGGGAGAGAGAGAGGGGGTAGAGAGAGAGGGGGGGGAGAGAGCAAAAGAGAGGGGGGGAGAGCAATAGAGATGGGGAGAGAGGGCAAAACAGGGGGAGAGAGAGCAAAAGAGAGGGGGAGAGAGAGCAATAGAGAGGGGATAGAGAGAGAGCGCAAAAGAGAGGGGGCGAGAGAGAGCGCAAAAGAGAGGGGGGAGCGCAAAAGAGAGGGGGGGAGAGAAAGAGAGGGGAGAGAGAGCGCGCAAAAGAGAGGGGGTGAGAGAGAGAGTGCAAAAGAGAGGGGTAGAGAGAGAGGGCAAAAGAGAGGGAGAGAGAGAGCGCGCAAAAGAGAGGGGGCGAGAGAGCACAAAAGAGAGGGAGAGAGAGAGAGTGCAAAAGAGAGGGGGAGAGAGAGCGCAAAAGAGAGAGGGGAAAGAGAGAGTGCAAAAGAGAGGGGGAGAGAGTGCAAAAGAGAGGGGGAGAGAAAGCAAAAGAGAGCGAGGAGACAGAGAGCAAAAGAGAGGGGAAACAGCAAAAGAAAGGGGAAAGAGAGCAAAAGAGAGGGGGAGAGAGAGAGCAAAAGAAAGGTGGAGTGAGAGAGTGCAAAAGAGAGGGGGAGGGAGAGAGTGCACAAAAGAGAGGGGGGAGAGCACAAAAAAGAGAGGGGAAAGAGAGAGAGCGCAAAAGAGAGGGGGAGAGAGAGAGCGCAAAAGAGAGGGGGAGAGAGAGAGCACAAAAGATAGGGGGAGAGAGAGAGCACAAAAGAGAGGCGGAGAGAGAGAGCGCAAAAGAGAGGGGGAGAGAGAGCGCAAAAGAAAGAGGGGAAAGAGAGAGCACAAAAGAGAGGGGGAGAGAGAGCAAAAGAGAGGGGGAGAGAGAGCATAAAAGAGAGGGGGAAAAGAGAGAGCACAAAGGATAGAGGGAGATAGAGAGAGAGCAAAAGAGAGGGGGGAGAGAGTGCAAAAGAGAGGGGGAGAGAGAGAGCACAAAAGAGAGGGGGAGAGAGAGAGAGAGCACAAAAGAGATGGGAAGAGAGAGCACAAAAGAGAGAGGGGAAAGAGAGATCGCAAAACAGAGGGGGGAGAGCAAGCAAAAGAGAGGGGGAGAGAGAGCGCAAAAGAGAGGGGGGAGAGAGAGCAAAAGAGAGGGGGGAGAGAGAGCAAAAGAGAGGGGGAGAGAGAGCAAAAGAGAGAGGGAGAGAGAGCAAAAGAGAGGGTGAGGGAGAGAGAGAGCAAGGAGTGGGACCGCTGTACTGCAAAAAATGTCTCATGTAAACGGGCTTTAGGACTAGTATAAGTATAATTAACATTGTACTGTACCTCTAAAGAACAGTGTTAAAACATCAGTAGTAAAAATACATGTGAAATAAGAAATGTTATCAAAATACAAATTCAAAACACTTACGGCTAGATTTAGAGTTTTGTCGGTAAGGACCCGCGTATCTAACGCTGGCCTTTTTCTGGCCGCACCTTTAAAATAACTCTGGTGTTGAGAGTCCACAGAATGGCTGCGTTAGGCTCCAAAAAAGGAGCGTAGAGCATATTTAACGCAACTGCAACTCTCGATACCAGAGTTGCTTACAGACGCGGCCAGCCTCAAAAACGTGCTCGTGCACGATTCCCCCATAGGAAACAATGGGGCTGTTTGAGCTGAAAAAAAACCTAACACCTGCAAAAAAGCCGCGTTCAGCTCCTAACGCAGCCCCATTGTTTCCTATGGGGAAACACTTCCTACGTCTGCACCTAACACCCTAACATGTACCCCGAGTCTAAACACCCCTAACCTTACACTTATTAACCCCTATTCTGCCGCCCCTGCTATCGCTGACCCCTGTATATTATTTTTAACCCCTAATCTGCCGCTCCGTACACCGCCGCCAGCTACGTTATCCCTATGTACTCCTAATCTGCTGCCCCTAACATCGCCGACCCCTATATTATATTTATTAACCCCTAGTCTGCCCCCCACAACGTCGCCTCCACTTGCCTACACTTATTAACCCCTAATCTGCCGACCGGACCGCACCGCTATTATTATAAAGTTATTAACCCCTAATCCGCCTCACTAACCCTATAATAAATAGTATTAACCCCTAATCTGCCCTCCCTAACATCGCCGACACCTAACTTCAATTATTAACCCCTAATCTGCCGACTGGAGCTCACCGCTATTCTAATAAATGTATTAACCCCTAAAGCTAAGTCTAACCCTAACACTAACACCCCCCTAAATTAAATATAATTTTAATCTAACGAAATTTATTAACTCTTATTAAATAAATTATTCCTATTTAAAGCTAAATATTTACCTGTAAAATAAATCCTAATATAGCTACAATATAAATTATAATTATATTATAGCTATTTTAGGATTAATATTTATTTTACAGGTAACTTTGTATTTATTTTAACCAGGTACAATAGCTATTAAATAGTTAAGAACTATTTAATAGCTAAAATAGTTAAAATAATTTCAAATTTACCTGTAAAATAAATCCTAACCTAAGTTACAATTAAACCTAACACTACACTATCAATAAATAAATTAAATACAATTCCTACAAATAACTACAATGAAATAAACTAACTAAAGTACAAAAAATAAAAAAGAACTAAGTTACAAAAAATAAAAAAATATTTACAAACATAAGAAAAATATTACAACAATTTTAAACTAATTACACCTACTCTAAGCCCCCTAATAAAATAACAAAGCCCCCCAAAATAAAAAAATGCCCTACCCTATTCTAAATTACTAAAGTTCAAAGCTCTTTTACCTTACCAGCCCTGAACAGGGCCCTTTGCGGGGCATGCCCCAAGAAGTTCAGCTCTTTTGCCTGTAAAAAAAAACATACAATACCCCCCCCCAACATTACAACCCACCACCCACATACCCCTAATCTAACCCAAACCCCCCTTAAATAAACCTAACACTAAGCCCCTGAAGATCTTCCTACCTTATCTTCACCATACCAGGTTCACCGATCGATCCAGAAGAGCTCCTCCGATGTCCTGATCCAAGCCCAAGCGGGGGGCTGAAGAGGTCCATGATCCGGCTGAAGTCATCATCCAAGCAGGAGCTGAAGAGTTCCATGATCCGGCTGAAGTCTTCATCCAAGCGGGAGCTGAAGAGGTCCATGATCCAGATGAAGTCTTCTATCAACGGCATCTTCAATCTTCTTTCTTCGGGAGCCATCATCTTCCATCCGACGCGGGACATCCTCTTCTCCCGACGCCTACTAGCCGAATGATGGTTCCTTTAAATGACGTCATCCAAGATGGCGTCCCACGAATTCTGATTGGCTGATAGGATTCTATCAGCCAATCGGAATTAAGGTAGGAATATTCTGATTGGCTGATGGAATCAGCCAATCAGAATCAAGTTCAATCCGATTGGCTGATTCAATCAGCCAATCAGATTGAGCTCGCATTCTATTGGCTGTTCCGATCAGTAGTTAAGAGCTTTATGAACCGGCATTAGCCCAGAAAGCTCTTAACTACTGACTTTTTTTCTGCGGCTGGAGTTTTGTTGTTAGATTTCTAACGCTCACTTCAGACACGACTCTAAATACCGGAGTTAGAAAGATCCCATTGAAAAGATAGGATACGCAATTGACGTAAGGGGATCTGCGGTATGGAAAAGTCGCGGCTGAAAAGTGAGCGTTAGACCCTTTTTTGGATGACTCCAAATACCGGCGGTAGCCTAAAACCAGCGTTAGGAGCCTCTAACGCTGGTTTTCACGGCTACCGCCAAACTCCAAATCTAGGCCTAAGAAAATGTGATGATAAAATACTAATAAGGATTCACTGCTAATGACAATTGTTGTATTCATATCCAAAAATCCCAAACTAAAAACTTCTAATCCATAAATATGATGAATCGCATGCTTAAAAACAAATAAAGTACACAGTGGTGCAATATATATATATATATATAAAAAAATACATGTCCCTCTGATTGATACTGTCACATGAACAACAGTTGTGTGGTTATAGGCAAACAAACAGCCACAGTCACCAGTCACATCTTGTGGTTGTACAGGAGAGAGAAAAAGGAAACCATAGTTTAATATTTTTTACTTCACTAGTACTCACATGGAGGGGTGCGATATATTAGATCACAAAAAAGCAATTGTGTTATTGCAGGTTCACACCAGAGGGCATCCATATTCATTCAAGCTTAATATTTATTAAAATAAAATACAAAATAGCAAGCATAAAACAATTTTAAAAAATAAACCGAGGGAGCATATCGCGGTAGGCAGAATCCTCAGTTTAAACTGATATCTTGTATTAGCAGCAAACCTAGCAAATACAAAACGTCTGTCTTCTCCAGCCACTTTTCCCAATGTTGGCATGCAATTATTCTAGTGTGTGTTTCTCTGCTGCCTAGTGTGTTTACCAGTTTGAAATTAGGAATTTGCCCAAGTTAGATGTAGTTCTTCTCCGTGTTAGCAGTACGAATATTGTTTTATTTTTACTATATTGCACCATTGTATTCTTTCTTTTTTTTATTGATGTTTACATTCAAGGCATACAAGGAGTACACTGTAGTTATATTCAACAAAAATTTCAATATTAAAGAAACATTAGAGGACAATGCTAGGATATAGCAAAAATATAACATGCCTATCAACATATGAACCTTACGTGACATACAAGAGGCCTCATTTGACCGCTCTATTTCACTTAATCAGCTTTTAAATCACTCATTAACACTTAGATTACGAGCACTAAACAGGGCGCAAAAATAACTGCAAAAAAATTGCATTATTGCACTCTCCATAGCGCTGCCATAACGAGTTACTGAAAAGTCTCCTTGTGCTGTGCGTTACGGTGCGTTAAGCTCCATACCGCACAAAAGCCAAGGGCGGAGTTTATGTGCTCGTGCACGCTTTCCCTCATAGACACCAATGGGGAGAGAGTGGAATCTAACACATGCGATCGCGGAATGGAGATCGCCGTAACGCAACCCCGTTGATGTCTATGGGGAAAAGAAAGTTACATTTAAACCTAACACCCTAACATAAACCCCTAGTCTAAACACCCCTAATCCACTGCCATCGTCATCGCTGACACTAATAAAAGTTATTAACCTCTATTCCGCCGCCCCCGATATCGCTGACACTAATAAAAGTTATTAACCCCTATTCAAAACAGCCAATAGTATGAGAGCTACTGAAATCCTATTGGCAGATTTGAACAGCCAATAGGATTTCAGTAGCTCTCATCCTATTGGCTGATTTGAATTTGAAGAATCAAATCAGCCAATAGAAATGCAAGGTACTCCATTTTGAAATGGCTACCTTGCATTTAACTTCAGTGTACGGCGGTGAGCGTATGAAGAGGACGCTCCGCGCAGGATGTCATCGCCGGTCCAGGATAGCGCCGCCGGGATGAAGATAGAAGACACCCCTGTGGTGGATGAAGACTTCTCGCCGCCTGGATGGAGATGGATGTCCGGACTTCAGGAACTGTGAATAGATATTCTGGGGTAAGTGTTAGGTAATTTTTTATTTTTTGGGGTGTTTTCTTTTCTTCAGATTAGGGCTTTGGGCAAAGTGTAAAAGAGCTAAATGCCCCTTTAAGTGCAGTGAAAAATAGCTAAATGCCCTTTTAAGGGCAATGCCCATACAAATGCCCCTTTACGGGCAATGGGTAGATTAGGTTTTTTTTAGAGTTAGGTTTTTTATTTTGCAGGGTTGGTTGGGTGGTGGGCTTTACTGTTGTGGGTACTTTGTATTTTTTGTCAGGTAAAAGAGCTGTTTAATTTAGGGCAATGCCCTACAAAAGGCCCTTTAGGGCTATTAGATTAGTTGTAATTGTTTTTATTTTTGATAATTTTGTTTATTATTTTTTGTAATCTTAGTGTTTTTTATTTTTCGTAATTTAGTGTTTATTATTTTTTGTAATCTTTGATTTTTTAAAAAAAAATTTGTAGGAATATTTTTAAAAAAATGTTTTAATTTAGGTTTCCAATTTTTTCGTAGTGTTAGGTTTGTTTTAATTTGTAATTTAGGTTTTTTAATTGGTATTTTTTTTTATTTTATTGGAATAGTAATGTTAGGTGATTTATAGTTTAGTGGTAGGTTTACTTTTATTTCAAAGGTAAGTTTTTATTTATTTAAATATAGTTACATGGTAATTTTAATTTAAAGTTAGGGGGTTTTGGGTTTAGGGGTTAATAGTTTAATTTAGTGTTTTGCGATGTAGGGGGCTGGCGGTTTAGGGGTCAATAGGTTTAGTTTAGTAGCTTTGATGTGGGGGGCTGGTGGAATAGGGGTTAATAGGTGTATTTAGTGGCGGCGAAGTGGGAGGCCGGAGGTTTATGGGTTAATAGGTTTATTTAGTGTCGAGGAGCGGTGGTTTAGGGGTTAGTATATTTAAATAATTTTGGCGATGCGGGTGGGCGGCAGATTATGGGTTAATATGTTTAATATAGTGTTTGCGATGCGGGAATGTGGCGGTTTAGGGGTTAATAGGTAGTTTATGGGTGTTAGTGTACTTTTTAACATTTTAGTTATGAGTTTTGTGAAACATTTTTGTTACACAAAATCCATAACTACTGCTCTCAGATGGCAATATGGATTGTGCCGGTATAGGCTGTAATGCAAGCATTTTATCCTGAACGCACAACCCGTAATACGGGCGATATGATTTTTTTTTTAGAAGAATGGACGTTGAGTTAAAGGCTAAAAATCTTGCGGTATAGCTATACCGCCTCAACTCGTAATATGCGTTCATGCCCATTCCCGTGTAATGGCCAATTTTTCAGCGTTAAAAGCCTTACCGCAAAACTTGTAATATACAATAGAAGAGACCACTCCTTGGCCTCATAATAGAAATCTCTTTTTTTCACGTAATCAACTTTTGAATCACGCACATAAAAAAATATTTTGAGACCAGTAGTGAGATGGCAATATGTAGTATTATAATATAAAATATAGGGTGTATAATGAGCTGAAGATTAAGAGGAGTAGGTCTCAAAATAACAATTGCAAACTGCAAAGCTGTTCACTTATATATATATTTGTCAAATATTGGTATATAGGAGACTTGCTCAGTAAATATTGGCCTCGCTTATTCAATACCTTCTCTATATACTCGAGTAACCAATTGGATAAAGTAGGTAGATAAACTATATATCAGTTACATGTTAATTGGGGTATGAGAGGATCTACTTTTTTAATATAGATTGGTAAATACAAACTTAAGTTTATAAACTACCAGGCCTACAAATATAGATATGTATATATACTTATATAATCAGAGTGTCAATAAAAAACTGAAGCTTCTAAAGATTCTTTAGTACAAACACCAATAATAGGCTAGAGAGTAATGTGGGTAGATTCTAACGTAAAATTTAAAAACTGTAAAACTATTTACTCCAAAATATAAATTTACTCTTGACATGTCACCTTTGATTAACATGCTAAGTCGCTGTACCTCATTAAACAGCTAGGTAAAACATGTATCACTCTATATATTATGTACATATAATTAAAATAGCGGTGTTTGCGAGATAAACCACAGATTCAGTCTCTGGACAAAATCAGCTGATTCCAGAGTACATTAATAAGTGGGGGGAATAAAACCTCGGAGCCAGCCGGCTATACAAATATTAACTGTAATTTAAAGTGAATTAAACAAATCAATAAACGTTTAAATATAGGTAGAGGTCAGCCACCATTTATTAACTATCTCAACCTTCAACACTTAGCAATAACACCTTTTACTTTCAGGCAATAATACCGTCATAGCTAATGAGAGAATAAAATAACAAGACGAAAATTAAAGCAATCTTGTAAAGATAAGTCTCATATAAAGGCTAAAGTAAGTTGAGCATCAAATTTAGAAGCATTAAGTCAGCCAGCTTGCAGACTAACCACTTTCAGCTCCACAGATTTCCCTTCTGAGTTGAGAAAGTCTCAAGCAATATCTTGGTGGGCAAAATAGTTCTTTGGAGTTCTTTTTTCTAGGGCCAGTCCAGTACTCTGTATTATCTAAAGTATCATCATTCAAGCGCATATCTGTGGTATTGGTCCAACAATCAAGCAGTGTCAGCTGAGATACATAAAGTTCTGTCAGAGTTGGGTCTGCTACTTTAGGATCCTCAATGTAATAAAATTGGGTTGGCAGGGGGGGGGTGCTGGAGTGCCAAAGCACCCCCATCCACCTGACATATAGATACAGATCTCTCATTAAGACCATTGATAGTAACCTCTTCCTCCCTCAATCTTCTGTCCTTCACAATTAGAAATATTTGGTGTTCTTTGTGTGGTATTTTTTTTTTTTTGATGAAGTGTTTTCTGATTGTTTGATTGTAACTTCCTTCTGTGAAAGGCTTAACAAAGCCAGTGAAAACATCATTAAATTTGATATAAAGTGCACTTTATACATACATTTTCATGTAAGCATATATCTCTCACAAATACAGAAATGTTATGTGTATAGTTTTGCTTGACTTATTGATTGGAATAGCTTTGAAATCAGTGAACGAAAACCACACAAGCTGATGTCCATTGATTTTGTGCATGAATTCATATTGATTGGCATGGGAACTTAAGTTTGAGAATAATACCTTAAAAACTCATTAGTGTTTGCTTAAAATAATAAAGCAATATAAAACTAGATGTAGAAAGATACAGAGAACCTGTTGATAAGGATTCTATGCA
Organism: Bombina bombina; assembly: GCF_027579735.1. Taxonomy (NCBI): domain Eukaryota; kingdom Metazoa; phylum Chordata; class Amphibia; order Anura; family Bombinatoridae; genus Bombina; species Bombina bombina. Next base: position 214,223,101 of record NC_069504.1, on the reverse strand, counting down.
CATCAACCAGTCATCTCGGGGTGGAGCACTTGAACACACATAGGCACACACCTTTCAAGAAAATGCAGCACTCAGCTATAAAAATTAGGAGCTTTCAATAATTTTGCTTTGTATGCTTGGTTAAATTTACATACCTGGTGAACTTCTGGAACATACAATAGAGTGCTTGAATTTATATTATAACACAATAAAATGTAAATGAAAGCTAATTAAATGGTTTCAACAAAAAAGTACAAAATAAAACATGGTGGTACATAAATGAAATAATTATAGAATAAAATGGCTAATGTGGGAAGAGGTGCGGAGCTAGCCACAAAAGGCTTGAGATGCACATCTATTGAGCACCATTTCAGTGTGATTTCCACTAGGCGAGGGGCATCAATCACTAAAGAATTCTTCAGCACCTTCTCTAGAGCCCTACCTGGTGAGGCTGATTGCATCAGGGGGAGGCCTACTTCCAGCTTCAGACTGAGCTGGAGCTCCTTACTAACGCTGAAAGAACAATGACAGCAGAGCTTCATTACTCATGGGTTATTGAAAGAGGCTGATTACTGGAACAAGCTGAAGGCTTTAAGTGTTGCAGCTGAACAGCGGATTGGAAGTCACATGTCATAGTCCCTGGCATCCTCTCCAATACTCCTCTGTGGCTTGTATCAGTGTAGGTGCTTGATATGCTACAGTGGAGGTGAGATGTAAATCCCTTGCATAAGTTACAGCATCATTCCCTACTATTTTTTACCTATATTGCCGTTTTGGTCATCTTTGACAGAGTTTTCTAATTTGTCATAGTCACAGTCACTCTAGGGGTTCTACCTTACCTGAGGTTGTCAGCTGATTGTTCTTTAACCTCCTTTTAGCAAACAATTGCATTATGTACAGTTTGCTGTACATCCTCAGTGCTGACTTTCTCTCTTGCCGGTCAGATTCATAGACTGAGAGAGTGTTATAAAAGATATGTCAAACACATCAGTGCACATAAAGGCTTTGTGTAAATAAAGATAAAGAAACCTTTAAATGCCTCTGATATAAGTAGAAAACTTCCAAAGATTCTTAACTAAGTGTAACCAATAGTTGCAACTTGCTTGTAGTTAACTTGAGGATTGAACCCTGGTCTCCAAATTCTAAATCCAGATGATATTACACTGCTCCTAACAAATCCATTAAGCTCTATGAAAGAGTTTTTCTGCATGATTGCTGGTCGTATTAGTTATTACAAAATAAATTATTTGAAAACTGAAGCCTTAGCTTTAAATATCTCTTCATTTGATCTAGACATGTTAAAAGCACAATTTCAATTGCAATGGTTTACTGAGGCATTCAACATCTGGGGATTTTCAAAGTAATTTTTTTTTTAACTATGATACGCTCCTAGAAAAAATAAGAGAACTTCATAAATCCTGGGATTTCAGGGAAATGTCATGGATGAGTAGGATTGCAACACTTCAAATGTTGAATTTACAGAGACTTTGTACCTAGTCAGATGCATCCCTCTTAACATTTCCAATGAGTTTCTTGCAAAATTGCAATCTCTCTTTTCTAATTATATCTGTCAGGGTAAAAAAAACACTAATACTAAGGGAGGCTTAGCCCATCCAAATATATCTTTGTATTTTGAGGCTGCTTGCAGTGTCATTGGTAAATCTCCCATGGATTCATGATTATTGATGGCCTGATTAGGGATAACCAATGAGATAGTATTAAACAATTTGCAAACCTGGAGATCCTTGAGGAACTATAAAAGGGTGGTCAAAACCTGTCGGAAAAGAACTGAAAAGAATACACATGTTGCAATCACTGCATAAAAAATATTCTTAAACTCCGAAGCCAATCTTGTGCATAGTGACATAATAAAATTAACTTTGAGGAAGCCCTATGAGAAAGTGAAACACGTCAGTGTTGTATTTGCCTGTTTTTTAATTGTAATTAGCATTATGAGACTTCATGTTTACTATATATATGGGAGTAATAATGGGTCATATAGTACACTGGTGTGATGACCAGGGCTAACCAACCCTGCAACCAGTTACTTGTTTGGCACAGAAAGGGTTAACATACCCTTTCCACCTTAACAAATTTGTCACAGTCTAGCCACTCCAGGCAAGCCTGTGACTTAGTTCAGTAGGTGCAAGGGTTAGCAACACTCTCTAGTCTGTTATAGACCTAGAAAAAAATGCACACCCACCCTAAACTATTTCTAAGCTGCCACCACTTAAGATTTATTATGTGGAAAATCTTAAGGAAAACCCAGACTAGCAAATTAACATACTGTACTATCTTAGATGTCTGCACCAGGGAGATTGGAAAGAAACATGGTCACTCATGCTGTTGGTACACAGGCTCCCATGTAGAATGACAAAGAATCAAAGTTTTATACCTTTTTCCCTCTTGACCAAACCTCCTTCCAGAGGTGCCAGGAAAAAATATTCACCACTTTTTTTTTTACGACATGTCATAAAGCTCTGAATCCTTGACTGAACTTATAGAAAAATTAATAACTTCTGTTATGTATATCTAGTTCATATACACAGATAGGAAATCCCTTTATGGTGTCATGAGGAGTATTTTGATACCAAACATCATATATTCTTTATGGCTCCAAGGTATTAATACTTATACAAGTATATTTATTTATTTATATGTGTATATATGTTTGTAAATACATGTATACATATATAAAGACATAAATACATATGTACTCACATATAAACCTATATATATATATATATATATATATATATATATATATATATATATATATATATATATATATATATATATATGGCACCCCTGCCAGATAATGCACCACTTCACCCAAAAAAATTGTTGCAATTACAAATTTTTAGGCATTCTCATGTTTATTTCTTTTATTTTTGTTGGTATTACACAAAAATGGAGAAAAAAAACCCAAATCTCACACATTCCACGCAAAACTCTAAAAGTGGACTGGACAAAATTATTGGCACCTTATCGAAATTGTAAGAAATAATTGCATTCCGAGTTTGTGATGCTCCTGTAATTTGTAATTAAACTCACCTGTTTCAATTAACAGGTGTTGACAATATAGAAATCCCTGCGGCAACCAGTTAAAATGGTGAAAAATTTACTCAACCTTTCTGGTGTGTGTCTCTGTGTGCCACACTGAGCATGGAGAAGAGCAACAAAGAATTGTCTGAGGATTTGAGAACAAAAATTGTGGAAAATAATGGACAATCTCAAGATAACAAGTCCATCTCCAGAGATCTTAATGTTCCTGTGTCCACTGTGCGCAACATTGTCAAGAAGTTTACAGCCCATGGCACTGTAGCTAATATCCCTGGACGTGGACAAAAGAGAAAGAGAAAAATTAATTAAAGATTGCAGCAAAGGATTTTTTTGGATAAAGAACATCAATCAACTTCTAGACAAATTTAAGCTGACCTTAAGGCACAGGGTACAAATGTGTCAGCTTGCACTATACGTCGTCATCTAAAGGAAAAGGGACGCTATGGTAGGAAACCCAGGAGGATCCCACTGCTGACACAGAAACATAAAAAAATACAGATTGGAGTTTGCCAAAACTTACCTGAGGAAGCCAAAATCCTTCTGGGAGAATGTGCTGTGGACAGACAAAACAAAATTAAAGATTTTTGGTAAAGCCCATCATTCTACTGTTTTCAGAAAGAGAAATGAGGCTTTTAAAGAAAAGAATACAGTCCCTACAGTCAAACATGGTGGAGATTCACTGATGTTTTGGGGTTGCTTTGCTGCAGCAGACACTGGATGTCTTGACTGTGTGCAATTAAGTGCCAAGTGTCAGAAAGTTGGGTCTGTGTCAGAGGTCATAGGTCTTACAGCAGGACAATGACCCAAAGCACACATCAAATAGCACCCACAAATGGTTTAAGACAAAGTGCTCAGAGCTCTGGTGAACTGTTTCGCAAAACAAAAAAGTATCATAAAACACAATAAAAAAAATACATTGCAAAGTACAGTTACACTCATCATAACACCATCTAATAAAAATTATTTAAAAAATATTGCACAAAAAAGTTATATATACACATATAAACACATTATACATATGTACACACACACATATACGGTGTGTATATATATATATATATATATATATATATATTTATAAGTGCATTGGACTCTTTTGCAGTTAAGTAGATGAAAATATGTAAAAATAATATATATTGACACTTGTTTTGTTCTATCTGGGGTTCTCTCTATATCCTGGTTAAGATCCAATCAACGGTTCCTAGTATTTTCCCCCATCTTGAACCGCTTCATAATTTAGCACTCCCCACTGCCTCGGCCGCAGACAATGAGGGAGCGATTTAACCTAATGTTAGAAAAGTACCTACGGATAGGAGTACATTAAACTTGAATAGATGCTTAGGGAGTTAGAGATTATCAAGAGTTTTCATCTTAGCTATTCCTCAGGTGTTACAGAGTGGCTGCTGTGTAAGTAGAGTACAGCTAGGGCTAGGATGTAGGAAGATAGTGGGGATCAATTACAAATTTTACCTTACATGGGCCTAGATTTAGAGTTCGGCGGTAGCCGTCAAAACCAGCGTTAGAGGCTCCTAACGCTGGTTTTGGCCGCCCGCTGGTATTTGGAGTCAGTGATTAAAGGGTCTAACGCTCACTTTACAGCCGCGACTTTTCCATACCGCAGATCCCCCTACGCCATTTGCGTAGCCTATCTTTTCAATGGGATCTTTCTAACGCTGGTATTTAGAGTCGTTTCTGCAGTGAGCGTTAGAGCTCTAACGACAAGATTCCAGCCGCCTGAAAAAAGCAGGAGTTAAGAGCTTTCTGGCTAACGCCGGTTCATAAAGCTCTTAACTACTGTACCCTAAACTACACTAACACCCATAAACTACCTATGTACCCCTAAACCGAGGTCCCCCCACATCGCCGCCACTCGATTAAAATTTTTAACCCCTAATCTGCCGACCGCCACCTACGTTATACTTATGTACCCCTAATCTGCTGCCCCTAACCCCGCCGACCCCTATATTATATTTATTAACCCCTAACTTGCCCCACACAACGTCGCCGCAAGCTACTTAAAATAATTAACCCCTAATCTTCCGACCGCAAATCGCCGCCACCTACGTTATCCCTATGTACCCCTAATCTTCTGCCCCTAACATCGCCGACCCCTATGTTATATTTATTAACCCCTAATCTGCCCCCCACAACGTCGCCGACACCTACCTACACTTATTAACCCCTAATCTGCCGAGCGGACCTGAGCGCTACTATAATAAAGTTATTAACCCCTAATCCGCCTCACTAACCCTATCATAAATAGTATTAACCCCTAATCTGCCCTCCCTAACATCGCCGACACCTACCTTCAATTATTAACCCCTAATCTGCCGACCGGAGCTCACCGCTATTCTAATAAATGTATTAACCCCTAAAGCTAAGTCTAACCCTAACACTAACACCCCCCTAAGTTAAATATAATTTTTATCTAACGAAATAAATTAACTCTTATTAAATAAATGATTCCTATTTAAAGCTAAATACTTACCTGTAAAATAAATCCTAATATAGCTACAATATAAATTACATTTATATTATAGCTATTTTAGGATTAATATTTATTTTACAGGTAACTTTGTATTTATTTTAACCAGGTACAATAGCTATTAAATAGTTAAGAACTATTTAATAGTTACCTAGTTAAAATAATTACAAATTTACCTGTAAAATAAATCCTAACCTAAGTTATAATTAAACCTAACACTACCCTATCAATAAAATAATTAAATAAACTACCTACAATTACCTACAATTAACCTAACACTACACTATCAATAAATTAATTAAACACAATTGCTACAAATAAATACAATTAAATAAACTATCTAAAGTACAAAAAATAAAAAAGAACTAAGTTACAGAAAATAAAAAAATATTTACAAACATAAGAAAAATATTACAACAATTTTAAACTAATTACACCTACTCTAAGCCCCCTAATAAAATAACAAAGACCCCCAAAATAAAAAATTCCCTACCCTATTCTAAAATACAAAAATTACAAGCTCTTTTACCTTACCAGCCCTGAACAGGGCCCTTTGCGGGGCATGCCCCAAGAATTTCAGCTCTTTTGCCTGTAAAAAAAAACATACAATACCCCCCCCCCAACATTACAACCCACCACCCACATACCCCTAATCTAACCCAAACCCCCCTTAAATAAACCTAACACTAAGCCCCTGATGATCTTCCTACCTTGTCTTCACCATGCCAGGTTCACCGATCCGTCCTGGCTCCAAGATCTTCATCCAACCCAAGCGGGGGTTGGCGATCCATAATCCGGTGCTCCAAAGTCTTCCTCCTATCCGGCAAGAAGAGGACATCCGGACCGGCAAACATCTTCTCCAAGCGGCATCTTCTATGTTCTTCCATCCGATGACGACCGGCTCCATCTTGAAGACCTCCAGCGCGGATCCATCCTCTTCTTCCGACGACTAGACGACGAATGACGGTTCCTTTAAGGGACGTCATCCAAGATGGCGTCCCTCGAATTCCGATTGGCTGATAGGATTCTATCAGCCAATCGGAATTAAGGTAGGAATTTTCTGATTGGCTGATGGAATCAGCCAATCAGAATCAAGTTCAATCCGATTGGCTGATCCAATCAGCCAATCAGATTGAGCTCGCATTCTATTGGCTGTTCCGATCAGCCAATACAATGCGAGCTCAATCTGATTGGCTGATTGGATCAGCCAATCGGATTGAACTTGATTCTGATTGGCTGATTCCATCAGCCAATCAGAAAATTCCTACCTTAATTCCGATTGGCTGATAGAATCCTATCAGCCAATCGGAATTCGAGGGACGCCATCTTGGATGACGTCCCTTAAAGGAACCGTCATTCGTTGTCTAGTCGTCGGAAGAAGAGGATGGATCCGCACTGGAGGTCTTCAAGATGGAGCCGGTCGTCAGCGGATGGAAGAACATAGAAGATGCCGCTTGGAGAAGATGTTTGCCGGTCCGGATGTCCTCTTCTTGCCGGATAGGAGGAAGACTTTGGAGCACCGGATTATGGATCGCCAACCCCCGCTTGGGTTGGATGAAGATCTTGGAGCCAGGACGGATCGGTGAACCTGGCATGGTGAAGACAAGGTAGGAAGATCATCAGGGGCTTAGTGTTAGGTTTATTTAAGGGGGGTTTGGGTTAGATTAGGGGTATGTGGGTGGTGGGTTGTAATGTTGGGGGGGGGGGTATTGTATGTTTTTTTTTACAGGCAAAAGAGCTGAAATTCTTGGGGCATGCCCCGCAAAGGGCCCTGTTCAGGGCTGGTAAGGTAAAAGAGCTTGTAATTTTTGTATTTTAGAATAGGGTAGGGAATTTTTTATTTTGGGGGTCTTTGTTATTTTATTAGGGGGCTTAGAGTAGGTGTAATTAGTTTAAAATTGTTGTAATATTTTTCTTATGTTTGTAAATATTTTTTTATTTTCTGTAACTTAGTTCTTTTTTATTTTTTGTACTTTAGATAGTTTATTTAATTGTATTTATTTGTAGCAATTGTGTTTAATTAATTTATTGATAGTGTAGTGTTAGGTTAATTGTAGGTAATTGTAGGTAGTTTATTTAATTATTTTATTGATAGGGTAGTGTTAGGTTTAATTATAACTTAGGTTAGGATTTATTTTACAGGTAAATTTGTAATTATTTTAACTAGGTAACTATTAAATAGTTCTTAACTATTTAATAGCTATTGTACCTGGTTAAAATAAATACAAAGTTACCTGTAAAATAAATATTAATCCTAAAATAGCTATAATATAAATGTAATTTATATTGTAGCTATATTAGGATTTATTTTACAGGTAAGTATTTAGCTTTAAATAGGAATCATTTATTTAATAAGAGTTAATTTATTTCGTTAGATAAATATTATATTTAACTTAGGGGGGTGTTAGTGTTAGGGTTAGACTTAGCTTTAGGGGTTAATCCATTTATTAGAATAGCGGTGAGCTCCGGTCGGCAGATTAGGGGTTAATAATTGAAGGTAGGTGTCGGCGATGTTAGGGAGGGCAGATTAGGGGTTAATACTATTTATGATAGGGTTAGTGAGGCGGATTAGGGGTTAATAACTTTATTATAGTAGCGCTCAGGTCCGGTCGGCAGATTAGGGGTTAATAAGTGTAGGTAGGTGTCGGCGACGTTGTGGGGGGCAGATTAGGGGTTAATAAATATAACATAGGGGTCGGCGATGTTAGGGCAGCAGATTAGGGGTACATAGGGATAACGTAGGTGGCGGCGGTTTACGGAGCGGCAGATTAGGGGTTAAAAGTGTAATGCAGGGGTCAGCGATAGCGGGGGCGGCAGATTAGGGGTTAATAAGTGTAAGGTTAGGGGTGTTTAGACTTGGGGTACATGTTAGAGTGTTAGGTGCAGACGTAGGAAGTGTTTCCCCATAGCAAACAATGGGGCTGCGTTAGGAGCTGAACGCTGCTTTTTTGCAGGTGTTAGGTTTTTTTCCAGCTCAAACAGCCCCATTGTTTCCTATGGGAGAATCGTGCACGAGCACGTTTTTGAGGCCGGCCGCGTCCGTAAGCAACTCTGGTATCGAGAGTTGCATTTGCAGTAAAAATGCTCTACGCTCCTTTTTTGGAGCCTAACGCAGCATTTGTTTAAACTCTCGATACCAGAGTTAAATTTATGGTGCGGCCAGAAAAAAACCCGCGGAGCGTTAACAGCCCTTTTACCGCCAAACTCCAAATCTAGCCGTTAGATAGGGCTCCATGGTAGCTCAATGGTTAATTACATGTCACGTTTATACTGTGAGGGAGGGAACACAGTTACAACTTGAACTTCTTATACATTTTGACTACAGATTGAGTCACATAAATCCAATATGACATACCATTAAAAAACAGTGGGATAACTTTAGAGTCACTGCAAGTTAAGGAAAGGCAGGGTGTAATTTTAACAGGTTAACAAGCATGTATAAAATAGTAAGATAGGCAGAGAAGGCTCGCTAGAGTTAGCCAACACCAAAGCGTCCCAGGCATATCATAGGGCTCACCGGAGGAATGATGTACCAAATGTCCAGTTGCCGTGTAGCGTATGGCGCTCTTAAATTCGGGATGGATTCCTCCAGGATCGTCTTTGGTCATATGATAATGCTTTAGGAGCCGCCAGTTCATCTCCACCTGGATCTGGAAATATCTCCTTGTACAATTGTAGGTGATCGGTAGGGTCAAAACATTTAGCTAGCATCTCTTGGGCTGTGTACCCCTCATGAGGCTCAGATTCGGCTGTCTTAGGTCTCTGTTCTCCCCATGAGAAGGAATGTTGTATCCGCAGTGTGGCCATCAGGGTTTTATCTGTTCGTTTTGACAAACTGGTGGCTTCTTGCGTAACTGCGGTATTAGATATTGTGGTAGTCTCCTCCGTGTGGCTCATTTTGCAGTGTGGATGTGGACTGCATTTCAGGTATGTCTGAGCTAGTACTATGCTCAAGTGCCTTTCTAGGCTCTGGAAATGCTCTGTTATTAGCATATGGATTCTGGCCTCCCAGGCCTCCACAGTGCGATCACTTCCGTTAACCAATCTAGTAGTTCTTGCTCCAGTAGTATAGGGTGTTAGATGATTAATGTTGTATATTGTAAATTAGCACACTGTTGGCAGTTTACTATGAACTGCTCTACCCGGATAACCGGGGGAGGTGTTAGAAGTTTGAATAACTTGGCCACCCTATCAACTGCTAACGGTCCAGACTAGGGCTTCAACTAGAGTGCAAAACAAAGGTCTGAGTATCGTTCGATGCACAAACTATTCTTACTTGCTTTGTTGGTGTTTATTTCAGGAGATTGTTGGTATAGCTGAAGATAATTGGCATTTTATCTCTCCTAAGTGCAGAGCTGCTAGTTTCTGCGACCGATCATGGCCACCACCCGGACATGCCCCCCCCTGTTCTTTGTATTTTTAAATAGATATTCCTATATATCTCTATATATATTATACCTATATATAATCACGTGTATATACATATAGGTTTAAATATATATTTGTGCAAAAAAACATCATATATATATAGAAATATGTATTTCTGAATAAATACAACATATTCTTCTATGTAGAGAACATTGGAAACAAAATTAGCCTCTTTTGGACCCCAAATGTAAACTACTAGCTTGTGAGACATATTGATGTAGAGCCACTCCAGGACTCTAGAGTTAAATGATAAATGAGCTAGTATGGTAAAGGTAGGTAAAATAAAACTTTGCTAACTTGTTGTGGATTAAAACTGTCAACAGAAAATTGCGGGCTACTTTCTGTATAATTTAGTCAGGATTGGGAAGCTGGTCAATGAGGTCCCCTGCTAGAGAATGGGATATTTAAATATATAGTCTAATTGAGAACCATATATCTATAAAGTGATACAATAGATTAACAGTTACTCCGTTATGGATTTTAAGTGACTATTAAATTGTGACAATTTTCTTAAGTGTATACACTGCATGTCTCCAAACTGTGTATTTTTTAGGGGTCAGCTGACACATGTTTTGTTCTATCTGGGGTTCTAGTATTTTCTCCCATCCTGAACCTCTTCATAATTTAGCACTCCCCACTGCCTCGGCCGCAGACAATGAGGGAGCGATTTAACCTAATGTTTGAGAAGTACCTAAGGATAGTAGTATATGAACTGATCACTGGACCACCTTAAAATTAAAGCACATTTCCATGATAAAACAGATTAACCAGAAAAGGTTTAGCTCAGCCGACATCCCTTTAACCTCTACTTTCAATGGATATTGTGACCGCGCTAACATTGCTCTATTACAAATTGAAAGTTACGGGTAACGCTCGATTGCAAACCTAAATAGCGCTACAAGAATTAGCATGTCTTGAGACCTGAGGAAAAGTGTTAGGAGTAGAATAAACTACCTTTTGACGTCTGAGTCTCATCAGTACGGATCAGTACACACTTCCCGAGCTCCTCCAGCTCAAGAACAAAGTAATCATAACAATTGAGGTAACAGGCAATCCTTTTGCTGGTAAAATTATAATCCACTTTATTTGTAAAACATATAAGAGAAACAAAATTGATTTTGTGCAGGTCAACAGGAGACCGCTTTTGTCCTGCACAAAATCAATTTTGTTTCTGTTATATGTTTTACGAATAAAGTGGATTATAATTTTACCAGCAAAAGGGATTTCCTGTTACCTCAATTGTCTCAATATATATAAGGTGTTTGACTGGGAAGGGCTCAAAAGTATATATTATGTCTAAATATTTGTATATGTGTTTCTATACATGTACATTTATGGCTTTATATGTGTAAATATGTATATGCACAAATACATACACATATACACATACAGTATTGTGCAAAGGTTTTAGACAGGTGTAAAAAAAAATTATGTAAAGTAGGAATGCTTTCAAAATAGAAATGTTAATAAACAATATATTAAATTGATGATCATTAGCACCTGTTTGGTATGATTGTTTAATTATGCACCTAAGGCAAAGGGTGGTCACACTAAATATTGTTTTAATTTAGATTTTTTTCTTCTATCCACTCTCTATGAATTTTGAATATTGATAAAAATAAACTATTAAATAGGATTTCTTTAAAAAAATGTAAGCCTCAAGAGATAGGTACAACCTTTGATGGGTATTATTCCTCTTTATACAATCTAGATGTATAAACAGATTTAGACAGCTGTAGTGTAGAGGAGATTTTGAAGTTTCTTGCATTCTTTGGCCTTACCTTCTGTATCTAGAGCAATAGCAGATTCATTGTCTGAATCAATTATGTTGCCTGAGATGGTCAAGGCCATTAAAGATTTGAAACTTGGAAAAGCCTCTCCCCATTATTTTATAAGAAATGTTCTAATCTATAAACCCCATTCCTTGTACACTTCTTTAACAACACCTTCACTAGAGTATACTTTCATAATGAGTTCTCAGAGGCCATAATCTTAAGGGAAGAAGAGGCGGCAGGCACTACAATTCAGACCCACGAAAAAAATGGTAAAATATAAAGTCTTTATTGAAGGCACTTGGCCATATGAGTCTATGAGTAAGCGCCACTAGGGGGCGCGAAACGCGTAAGACCTTGTCCGTGCTGTTTTCCCTGCCTGTCAGTCTGCCTTTTAATATGGCCAAGTGCCTTCAATAAAGACTTTATATTTTACCATTTTTTTCGTGGGTCTGAATTGTAGTGCCTGCTGCCTCTTCTTCCCTGTTATTTCTTCACGGGCTAATCCTCCGTTACCTGGCTACGGCACTCCGTGAGTATCCTGTGGATCTTCAGTGACCTTTTCCTAAGGTTTGCATTTCCGGTTCACCCCGAGGACGCCATAGCTGCGATTACCTTCTCACCTTCACGCCATAATCTTAACCATTTCATTACAGACCCATATCTCTTATTAATATTGCTATAACATTTCTAAAATTTTAGCAGGTAGATTATGCTTGATCCTCCCTAACGTGATACACCATGACCAATTCAGTTTTATTCTATGCAGGCAAGGCTCTGATAATACCAGACGATTGTTGAACCAGAGGTAGTTGGGTATACTCACACTCACCCTGTCATTAGATGCAGAAAAAGCATTTGACAGGGTGAGATGAGACTATATGTTTGAAACTCTAGGTTATTTTGGACTCCTGGGACCCTTCATCAAAGCAATTAAAGTCCTATATGCCTCTCCATAATAAAAAAGTGATTTTTTTCTCCAAGTCTATTCCATTCTATCCATTATTTTTGCCTTTTTCACCACTCACAGTTATGATATGCAAAAAACACAAGATAGAGGGACTCTTATTGCATGGCACCTTGCAGAAGATTGCTTTATGATGACTTAGCAATTTTTCTTATTAGTCCTGACAGATACCTCCCTCATCTTTTTAAATCTCTGCAATATTTTGGCAAATTATCATACTATAAAATGAATGTATATATAAGATGGAAGCATACGCTATCTGCTTACCCTTGATCAGTATTAAAGGGATAGTTAACCCCAAAAATATATCTATTTAGCCAATTACAAGAGACAAATGTGTGCAGGCACCAATTAGCAGCAGCTCCCACTAGTGTATGATATGTGTGAATTTATTTTTTACCAAGGGATACTAAGAGAATGAAGCACATTTGAAAATAGAAGTGAATTTAAAAGTATCTTAAAATGACATGCTCTATCTGAATCATGCAAGTTTAATTTTGACTTTCCTATCCCTTTAATTTCTGAGCACAGCATATCCCTTTAAATGGTCAGAGCAAGGATTCAACATCTTGGAATCTACTTATCTCATGTTTTAAAATAAAACTATACACTTCCATTCATTGATAGAACAAGTTCTGTGCCTGCTATCCTCTTGGTTGTATTATGAAATCTCCTGGATGGGGTGGATAGCAGTGATTCCCAAAGAAAATCACCTATATTTTTCTGTGCCTCCCTTTATGAATTCCTGCAGCCATTATTGGCCAACAACAATCACTAATTGACAGATATGCCTGGAATTCTTGAAGAGTAAGAGTTGCTTCTACAATTCTTCAAAAAACTGTAATGGGAGGACTCGGATTACCCAGCATAAAGACCTATTACTAGGTGGCACTATTGACCCATGATTTGGCATGGGGAGCTCAATCTTTTCCAGGTGGAGGATATTAGAACAAGCATCCCTCCCAGCCCATGTGTTATTAAAAGATTTATTATGGGTACCTTTGAGGAAGAAGGAATCCTAGATATGAACCTCTAATAGCCTCACATCCCTTTCCTTTTCACTCTGTTAGGGGAATTATTTTTGGAGTCCCTGATTCTCATCCGCATGTTTGGAACCAATTGGAGATTTTTTTTATCACTGATCTATATGATTTTTATTGTTATTATTATCGGTTATTTGTAGAGCGCCAACAGATTCCGCAGCACTAGAGTCCAATGGTGTGATATTTCCCTGTGAAATGCGAAGACTTTATTCTATTTTGCTCTCATGCCCCCCCCCCCTGAAAAATTATGCCAGCTGTCTACAAGGGAATCCAGATGGAAGTCTGAACTACAGCTATTCAAACCACTTTTAACAGACTATGGCCTAGATTTAGAGTTGGGCGGTAGCCGTCAAAACCAGCGTTAGAGGGTCCTAACACTGGTTTTTACCGCCCGCTGGTATTTGCAGTCAGTCAGGAAAGGGTCTAACGCTCACTTTGCAGCCGCGACTTTTCCATACCGCAGATCCCCCTACGCCATTTGCGTATCCTATCTTTTCAATGGGATCTTTCTAACGCCGGTATTTAGAGTCTTGGCTGAAGTGAGCGTTAGAAATCTAACGACAAAACTCCAGCCACAGAAAAAAGTCAGTAGTTAAGAGCTTTCTGGGCTAACGCTGGTTCATAAAGCTCTTAACTACTGTGCTCTAAAGTACACTAACACCCATAAACTACCTATGTACTCCTAAACCGAGGTCCCCCCACATCGCCGCCAATCTATTAAAATGTTTTAACCCCTAATCTGCCGCTCCGTACATCCCCGCCAGCTACGTTATCCCTATGTACCCCTAATCTGCTGCCCCTAACATCACCGACCCCTATATTATATTTATTAACCCCTAATCTGCCGCCTCCGCTATCGCTGACACCTGCATATTTTTTTAACCCCTAATCTGCCGCTCCTACACCGCCGCCAGCTACATTATCCCTATGTACCCCTAATCTGCTGCCCCTAACACTGCCGACCCCTATATTATATTTATTAACCCCTAATCTGCCGCCCCCAACGTCGCCTCCACCTACCTACAATTATTAACCCCTAATCTGCCGACCGGATCTCACCGCTACTATAATAAATGTATTAACCCCTAAAGCTAAGTCTAACCCTAACCTTAACACCCCCCTAAGTTAAATATAATTTAAATCTAACGAAATAAATTAACTCTTATTAAATAAATTATTCCTATTTAAAGCTAAATACTTACCTGTAAAATAAACCCTAATATAGCTACAATATAAATAATAATTAGATTGTAGCTATTTTAGGATTAGTATTTATTTTACAGGCAACTTTGTAATTATTTTAACCAGGTACAATAGCTATTAAATAGTTAATAACTATTAAATAGTTACCTAGTTAAAATAATTACAAAATTACCTGTAAGATAAATCCTAACCTATGTTACAATTAAACCTAACACTACACTATCAATAAATAAATTAAATAAAATACCTACAAATAAATACAATGAAATTAACAAAAGTACAAAAAATAAAAAAGCTAAGTTACAAAAAATAAAATAATATTTACAAACATTAGAAAAATATTACAACAATTTTAAACTAATTACACTAATTACACCTACTCTAAGCCCCCTAATAAAATAACAAAGACCCCCAAAATAAAAAAATACCCTACCCTATTCTAAATTAAAAAAGTTCAAAGCTATTTTACCTTACCAGCCCTTTTGCCTGTATAAAAAACACATACAATACCCCCCCCAACATTACAACACACCATCCACATACCCCCTAATCTAACCCAAACCCCCCTTAAATAAACCTAACACTAAGCCCCTGAAGATCTTCCTACCTTATCTTCACCTCACCGGGTATCACACCGATCCGTCCTGGCTCCGATGTCTTGATCCAAGCCCAAGCGGGGGGCTGAAGATGTCCATGATCTGGCTGAAGTCTTGCATTCTATTAGCTGATCGGAACAGCCAACAGAATGCAAGCTCAATCTGATTGGCTGATCGGATCAGCCAATCGGATTGAACTTGATTCTGATTGGCTGATTCCATCAGCCAATCAGAATTTTCCTACCTTAATTCCGATTGGCTGATAGAATCCTATAAGCCAATCGGAATTCGACGGACGCCATCTTGGATGACGTCATTTAAAGGAACCGTCATTCGGCGAGTAGGCGTCGGTAGAAGAGGTTGGATCCGCGTCGGCTGGAAGATGATGGCTCTGGAAGAAAGAAGATTGAAGATGCCGTTGATGGAAGACTTCAGCCGGATCATGGACCTCTTAAGCTCCCGCTTGGATGAAGACTTCAGCCGGATCATGGACATCTTCAGCCCCCCGCTTGGGCTTGGATCAAGACATTGGAGCCAGGACGGATCGGTGTGATACCCGGCGAGGGGGGTTTGGTTTAGATTAGGGGTATGTGCGTGGTGGGTTGTAATGTTGGGGGGGGGGTATTGTATGTGTTTTTTTTACAGGCAAAAGAGCTGAATTATTTGGGGCATGCCCCGCAAAGGGCCCTTTTCAGGGCTGGTAAGGTAAAAGAGCTTTGAACTTTTTTAATTTAGAATAGGGTAGGGCATTTTTTTATTTTGGGGGTCTTTGTTATTTTATTAGGGGGCTTAGAGTAGGTGTAATTAGTTTAAAATTGTTGTAATATTTTTCTAATGTTTGTAAATATTTTTTTATTTTTTTATTTTTTGTAACTTAGCTTTTTTTATTTTTTGTACTTTAGTTAGTTTATTTCATTGTATTTATTTGTAGGTATTGTATTTAATTTATTTATTGATAGTGTAGTGTTAGGTTTAATTGTATTTATTTGTAGGTATTTTATTTAATTTATTTATTGATAGTGTAGTGTTAGGTTTAATTGTAGATAATTGTAGGTATTGTATTTAATTTATTTATTGATAGTGTAGTGTTAGGTTTAATTGTAACTTAGGTTAGGATTTATTTTACAGGTAATTTTGTAATTATTTTAACTAGGTAGATATTAAATAGTTATTAACTATTTAATAGCTATTGTACCTGGTTAAAATAAATACAAAGTTGCCTGTAAAATAAATATTAATCCTAAAATAGCTACAATATAAATATAATTTATATTGTAGCTATATTAGGGTTTATTTTACAGGTAAGTATTTAGCTTTAAATAGGAATAATTTATTTAATAAGAGTTAATTTATTTCGTTAGATTTAAATTATATTTAAGTTAGGGGGGTGTTAGTGTTAGGGTTAGACTTAGCTTTAGGGGTTAATACATTTATTATAGTAGCGGTGAGCTCCGGTCGGCAGATTAGGGGTTAATAATTGTAGGTAGGTGGAGGCGGCGACGTTGTGGGGGGCAGATTAGGGGTTAATAAATATAATATAGGGGTCGGCGGTGTTAGGGGCAGCAGATTAGGGGTACATAACTATAATGTATGTTGCGGCAGTGTACGGAGCGGCAGATTAGGGGTTAATAATAATATGCAGGTGTCAGCGATAGCGGAGGAGGCAGATTAGGGGTTAATAAATATAACATAGTGGTCGGCGATGTTAGGGGTACATAGGGATAACGTAGCTGGCGGCGGTGTACGGAGCGGCAGATTAGGGGTTAATAATAATATGCAGGGGTCAGCGATAGGTTAGGTTAGGGGTGTTTAGACTCGGGGTACATGTTAGGGTGTTAGGTGCAGACGTAGGAAGTGTTTCCCCATAGGAAACAATGTAGCTGCGTTAGGAGCTGAACGCTGCTTTTTTGCAGGTGTTAGTTTTTTTTTCAGCTCAAACAGCCCCATTGTTTCCTATGGGGGAATCGTGCACGAGTACGTTCTTGAAGCTGGCCGCGTCCGTAAGCACCGCTGGTATCGAGAGTTGCAGTGGCGGTAAATATGCTATACGCTCCCTTTTTGGAGCCTAACGCAGCCCTTCTTTGAACTCTAAATACCAACGGTATTTAAAAGGTGCGGGGGAAAAAAAGCACGGTAGCTAACGCACACCTTTGGCCGCAGAACTCTAAATCTAGCCATATGTTTTTTTACTTCAAGGGACAGTCAACTCCAAAAATGTTATAAAAAAAAAAAAAAGAAAGAAAACGCCTTTACTACCCATTCCCCAGCTTTGCACAACCAACATTGTAATATTAATATACTTTATAACATTTAAACCTCTAAATTTCTGCCTGTTTCTAAGCCACTACAGACAGCCTCTTAATCACATGCTTTTTTATTTGCTTTTCACAACAGGAGAACCATTTTGGAGACAATGTCAGAATATGGGCACTCCACTACACATGTGGTGGATTTGTCTTAAAATCCAATCATTATGGGGCAGATTTTCGAAAGTGTGCTCTTCATTAGGAAACAATCAAATATCAGCTTTGATGATCCAGTTCCATCATAACTTGCATAGACTAAGGCCTGTACAGAGATCCCTTATTATTATTATTCTCCTGGCATGTAAATTGGTGCTAGCAAGAGCTTAGTTGAAGGAGAAACCACCTAATTGGACACAAGTAGACATCATTGATTATATTAGGAAAAAAGGAGGAATTAGTTCATTCCTCACAAGATACATTAGATACTCATGTGGCAATTTGGACCTTGTGGGACATGCTATCTGATCATATTAGTGACTAATTCTCTCCTGGTTTTTACCTAGTAGCTCTCTTTCTGACACACAGAGTACATTAGGGGTGCGGGGGGAGAGCTGGGAGGATAGATGTGATAGTGCAGAATCTCTTCTACACTTTTTTCCTTCTTCCATACTGATAGGATACTATCTCTACTGATTTATTTCTTTTTTACTTGAGATTTGTATTTTCAAATAATTATATTGGTAGGATCAGTATAGATGTAAGTGTATTTTTTACAACATTCTGTTAACCTCTAGATTCTCATAGCTATGTGATACAATACTGCTCTAAAGTCTGTTGGTCTTTACTCCTAATACATTACAAGATTACAAGTGAAACACTAAATATCGTTTGTGTGCAAGTGATATTAGCACTCAACTTGGTAATACCAGCGCACAATAGTGCGCTGGTATTACAAGTTAATCTCAATGCGAACACCAGCTCCCTTTTGTATTGCTAGGAAGCATTGCACTCACAAGAGCACACTTCTATAGGCTACTATAGGAGCTTCGTTCTGATGCCGTCAGTAATCGCATGTTATTTCTGGTTTTCAATTGTTACTTTCATTTTCTATTGTTCATAATTAGATTGAATATCCACATTTGAAATTTTAAATGTAACATTTGATTTAACAAATACTATTCACAAGTTCAATCATTCTTGTGGTAGGGAATTTAATAAATTGATACATGAATTATGCAATATTTAAATTAGAAATGGAATATTACATTTAAAGATAACATTAGCAATAATATTACAATAAACAAATGTTAAAATGTTGTGCAAACATTTGAAATTCAAAACAAA